>NC_141537.1:7462500-7762500 GCF_021556685.1 Rattus norvegicus
ATATTTTCTTTTCAATATTCATCAGTTTTTTGTCTTTTAAAAACAATATTAATTCTTTGAGGATTTCATGCTATGTATTTTAATCGTATTCACTCTCCATTCCTCTCCCTAACTCCTCTCAAGTCCACTTCTGAGTCTGTCTTTTATATAACGTGACTCCTGAGCCCACCTGTGCTACCTGAGAAGACAGAAGAACAGAGCTGCACAGGAGGAGCGTTTCCATAGCTCCCCGAATTGTTAGTACACATTTGATTCTAAGTTGAAATGTATATTAAACCTGAGAGCAAAGAAAACAGCTTCAAAATGCACTCTGAAGATGTTGGGAATGCTGGCTATGTGGCATGGTAAAGCATCGGCCCAATGTGCACTAGATGCCAAGTTTGTCCCCTGGCACTCCAGAAACATTTGTACAATAAAACATTTATACAATAAAATGTATGTGGGAATATCATTACAGAACTAGAGTTCTATAGTACAAAATATTTGCTTCTTGCAAAGGATTAAGAAAAGAAAACCAAGAGCAAGAAGCCTTGGACAGAGCAAAGAAAAGGTAAAATGAGCAAACCGAGTCTAATGCCGTCAGTACTCACATGAGAAGTGAGCACACGTGCTAGAATAGTCATTGTTACGAATCCAACCAAAAACATTGAGTTTTAAAATCTAACTGCTTTGCCCGAGTGGGCTCCATATTTGATTCAAAGGCACACAGGAAGATGCCTGGAAGACAAGAAATGGAATGCTATACAGTGTCGCAGATCAGGAAGAGTGGTGTCAGTGGAAAAAAAGGACTTCAAAACAGAACAACACTTCTTTTTTTTATTTTATTTTATTTTTTTTATTATCTTGAGTATTTCTTATATACATTTCAAGTGTTATTCCCTTTCCCGGTTTCCGGACAGACATCACCCTCCCCCCTCCCCTTCCTTGTGGGTGTTCCCCTCCCAAACCTCCCCCCATTGCCACCCTCCCCGCATAGTCTAGTTCACTGGGGGTTCAGTCTTAGCAGGACCCAGGGCTTCCCCTTCCACTGGTGCTCTTACTAGGATATTCATTGCTACCTATGGGGACAGAGTCCAGGGTCAGTCCATGTATAGTCTTTAGGTAGTGGCTTAGTCCCTGGAAGCTCTGGTTGCTAGAACAACACTTCTAAAAAGAACTGTGAAAGATGAGTGTGATGCCTTACTGGTCAATCTATCAGGAAGGTGCAGCAGCTATTAACCTCGGTCTAGCAACAGTGGGGCCAGAAATACCAGACTGAAGCTCCAAAGGGACAGGGTCATAGGCCATTTGGAAATTTCAGGAGTCTAACTGCAATCATAATACAAGTGGAAAGCCAACAGGCCAGGGGAAGATCTCAGTGCAGCACAGCTGACAGTCACCTGTAGGACACTGCATGCAAGGATACAACATCCATCTTCAGGCACACAGGGCATATTCTTCAAGGCAGATACCAGGCAAGACCATAAATCAAAGGTGTTAAATGATACAAACCATGCAAAGCAATTCTGCATCAAAGGCAGAAAAAAGCTTGGTGTATTTAAAACATGGAAATCACATGGCATTCTCCTAAATAGTGAGTAAACAAAGAAGCCCCAGTGGTTATTAGAAAATACTTTCAGGTGAATAGAAATAAAAACTCAATAGCAGCCTTTCAACAAGTAGGAAACCCTGCCTGGTACTGGAAATCTAGTCAATCATTAAGTGTTAGGGAATCTGTGGTTATTGAAAGAGAATCCACAACCACTACTTTTACTAAACCAGCATGATTCCCAACAACAATCCATAAATACTTGTTCTGACACCCACAGGTAAAAGTAGTCCTCACCCTCATCGAGGAAACTTTTTGCAGAAGCCAGAGACCATTACAGAATGCTGCAACCAATCAACATACAGGGTTCTGGAGCAAAGTCCCAGTGGCTACATCTACAAAACACTCCCACACCTAAAGCTCATGCACACTGTGGGACAGGGGGTGGACAGAGTGTGAGAGCAAGAGAATCAGAGCGCTGGCTGTGAGGTGGTGTCTCCTAATAATGTCAGCAAGGGGACCCATGAAATGTCCCTAACATGACTGCCCAAATGGGAGCTGAACAAGGAAACACTAATAAACGAGACAAAGGACGGGAAAGACCCAGGCCTCACCCTACACAAAGAACTATAGGTAACTGAGTCATTTTGGAACAGGAAAGGTGATCCTCTGCCAGAGGAGAGCAACCAATAAGGCCTAAAAACATACATACAGGTGGCATCACACAGATGGAGCACGTTACATTTATAAATATATTTGTGCGGCTATATAATTATATATATCATATTATATTGTAATTATATATCATATATAATTATATATATAGCACACAAATATATTTATGTGTTTACACATATACATATACATATTTGCATGCAATAGCAATGAATGAATGAAGAGACCATGAATTTGAAGAAGAGTGGGAAGGGGTACACTGGGAGGGTTTGAAGGAGAAAATGGAAGGAAGAAGTTTTGTAATTATATTACAATCTTAAAAATTAAATAAAGAAAAGACCCTACAAGAAGCCTGGACAACACCACAGACAAAACCATTTTGGTCTTCTCCACCATCTGTATTCCCTGAACTCTTCAGCGTATTTTGTCAGTTATTTGATGGCTGTGACAAGAAACATCTAACACACATACAAAGAGTTTCAGCATCCCTCTTAGGGGAAGCAAGTCAGAACCACAGTGAGTTTGTGTCCCCATTTTGAATCTAATTGGATGTCTACAATCAAAAACCTAGATAAGGGACTGTAGTCTTCGCTCAGTGGTGGAATGCTTGTCTAGCCAAATTATAAAATTATAAGAAAAGGCAAAAAAATATTAAAAACCAAAGAGACTAAAAAAGGCAGCTGACAATAGTAAGTGTTGGCAAGGATATAGGGAGGGTGCAACCCTTGACTCAAGGGCTGAAGATAGAGTTCTTGTATCTTCAGTGCCTCTCCTGAGAATAAAATAAAGTACAATCAGGATCACATAACAATTGTATACTGGATCTTGATGTCAGTGTCATTCATAACAGCTGGAGGGTGGGGAAACCAAAATGCCTATCAATGGGATGAGTGGACAAAATGTGGTCTGTTCATTCAATGTTAGTTTACTCAGCAATGGGAAGAAGGGTCAGGGAAGATGAACCTTGCAAACAATGCTCAATACTAAAGAAGTCAGAGGCAGATGGCCACACACACAGCAATTCCAAAATTGAAGACACTCTGGGGACAGAAGATATATGGTAGCTACCCATGGCTAGTTAGTTTTGCAAGAGGCAGTGACTGGCAGCAGGCATGGAGAATAGGCAGGAGGCATGCCTTAGGAGATGCTGAAAGCGTCCTAAAGCTGATGTGATGGCCAGAATACAGTACAAACCATTTGGCTGCCCAATCAAACTGAAGAATTAACCATAATGCAAGAGATGAAAACTGTACTAAGGAGAGAAAGGATAAGATGCTTGTGAAAATCGAACCCGTGCCGTTCTTCCCACGGTCACATTTGTTTTGGAAACAGAGAATCCTTGTATATAAACAAAAACTCCCAGGATCCCCAGTTATGGCTAATCAAGGGAATTGAAATCAAGTTGAGAGCCAATGAGTCAAAGGATGGTCACTACAAAGCAAGCAGAAATGGATGAGCAGGTGGAGTGAGTGCTCCGTGTGTGTAGAGGACTCTGTGCTCCAAGGAGCACTACAGAGCTGTACAGTAACTGTAGCTTTGTCCTCACTGTGAGTGACTTGTGAGAGAAGTGGAGGGACCACAGAAGGTCAAGCAAGTGGAACAGGACAGTCATGGAGTCCACGGGCAACAATGAGGGCCCAGCTGTGCTGAGAGCCCCCAACGCGCAGAACAGTAGTCTCCAGGGGGTGGACCCATACAAATGCTGCATAACTGCATAACCTCATCTATCACCGGGCCTCACTCACAGATGGCCACCCTCCTCTGCAGGAATGCCTGATGTGGTACCAAGCAAGGCCACGATGGCTCTGTAGAGTTTGTGCAGCCCATGCCCTCCAGAATCCCTCCTCCAAGCACCTGAAAACAAGGCCAGTATCAATGAACAGATGTGGCACAAGACAATAGAGCAATGAGATGAGAAACAGAGGGTAGGGTGACAAGAGCTAAGGGCCACATAGAAAGCACCTCAGAGTCTCAAGTTGGCCCTGAAGGGGTTCCAGAAGCTGCTTCCCCTTATCAGGCAAGGGTCATTCCAGTGCTCGCCTCACCAGGAGGCTCTGACTGAGGCTTGAAAGGGACAGACTTGCTTTCTCTCTTTCTCACTGGCAGCTGATCAAGATAAATGAATAGGTTGTAGAATCATGGCCAGCATTGTTGTCTGCAGGGCTCAGGGGCTGGCCTGAAGCCTCCAAATGCACATTTCCACCCTAGTGCCTCTGTCTGGTTGAGTTACAAGACTCACCATCCCCTCCTGGCTGCCCCACCCCTCCACAGAACTAGGACCAGCCCACCCCTCTGTTGGGGTCAGAAGTCATCTGCACAAGCTCATCCCTGTGAACACTGTGGTGCTGAAATCTAACTGTTCTCAAAACTGTGAAAGAGCCTAAAGTACAAAGCATGAATGAGCCATGGAAAGGGCCCCTGACTCTCCCCAGAGACGCCATGAGAGCAGGATGCATAGTCCAGTCCAGCCAGGCAATGTTTTTGTGAGCTTTCTTCCACTAAGCTGCATCCCCAGAACACCGGAACCCTTCCAGAAGCACTGTACAACCTGCCTGACTCCAGTCCTGCCAGACTCTCATCTCTGAGACTCACAGTGGGCGAAGATCCAGGTCCCTGCAGAGTGGCTTGGGAACCACTCCCAGACACATCCCAGCCTCCCTTCTCAGCAAGCAGTCCTGGGGGAACAAAGCTCTCTGCAGAGCTACTATGTCCAGGTCACCTGAGGCTGCAATGGGCACTCTGCAGCTCATGGCTGCAGCTGAGACTCGCCCTTCTCTCTGGGGGCTTCTCTACCAGCCCCTGCTTTCCCTTCCAATGAGGCTGAGAGGGCCAAGAGCTAAGGTCCCAGAAGACTTTTGCTTGTTAATCATTTTCTCCCTTGTTTGGCACATGTGCCCTTGGGGGCTGGCAGAGGCGTGTTTCTTGTGAATCTGAGCCATACATTTAGGACTGAATGAGCCATAAGTACCCTGTCTTGGCAGAAGGTGTCTTTACTTTAGGAAGAAGGAAACAATCCAGTTTAAGAAGGTAAAGTTGCGTGGGAGGTACCTTTTGATAAGGACTCCCATAAAATGAGTAGGAACAGGTTTTATAGGTGTTAGTACCTTTGCCAGAAGGTCACATGCCGGAAAGGCTGCAGTGGGGAGGGGCCTGTGCTGTGGGAACAGTCAGCAAGCAGGAAGTGCCTAGAGCAGGCAGGAGGCAGCCTGAGAAGCATCTTGGTTGACCATAACATCTATCCTATTAGCTACCACATGAAAAAAGCTACCCAAGGCCAAGGCAGTGCCAGGGCTACCTACATCCAGAAAACAGCCTGCATGGTGTGTGCCATGGGAGACACTGAAGGCTTATGCATAGGACAGCCAAAGCTGGTACTGAGACCTTTGCCTGCACATGCCAGAGCCCAAAGCCTTTAGCAGGGACTCATTGCAATAATCTTGATTCTTCAAGGACGTTGTGTTTGTGGAGTAAGCAGTTCACCAACTGAGACATCATCCTAGCCAGGCTGCTGGGGATGGAATGCAGGACCTTGCATATACTGGCTACACACTGTCACTCAACGGAACTCAACCTCACTCCACATTTGTTTCTGCTTTAACTATACATTTGTGGTTCGTAGTAAAATGTTGACAACATTCATGGAAAACTTATTCATAGTTGCCAAGGACTGGAAACACCTGTGGTGTCCTTCTGTGGCTGTACTGAGCAAACCAAAGTCATCTACCCAACACCTGAAAGATGCACTGGCCACTGGTGGGCCTCAAGGGTCACCTAAGAGATTAAGCTCAAATAGTTGTATTTTGAACCATCTCAACCGTAGAGACAGGGTCAGGAGGTTCAGGGTAGAAGGAGATGCAACTACAGTACTTAAGTGTGAAGACATGGAGATTTACTAAAGGTGTGAGTGTTTGTGTCCCAATCATGGTGCTGGACACAAAACCCTTCGCTCAGGTTAACACGTATATTCACAAGCTCTGGGTGCAAGCAAAATGCTGAAACATAAAGGCTATAGGAAGTCAACAGTTAAACCCAATGAGCAAATACAGCTATAGGCCCTTATGTTATAGGCCATGGGAATGGTATAGAGCTGGGATTCTGACTTCACACACATGGAAAACAGACAATCACAGTGACCTCTGACCTCTGTAGCTGCAGTCAGGAGCAGTCAGCCTGGGTCCACCAAGGTCTGTTGCATGGCAGTTTCTTCTCAACTGAGGCTTTTCCTCTAAGGAGATAGGGATGCTCAACCAGATTCAGGATCTGGGAAAAGTGAAACTCCCAAGATTTCCTAGGGCCCCTTGCCAAGGACATTGAACTTGTCAAGTAACTGCTGGAGAAGGAGATCAGATAGCCAGAGGTCTGAGAGGATCTGTCAAGTTGAATGCAAATCATGCAGGAGGTTCCAGGGTTGCAGCTTCCATATATTGTGCCTGTTGGGGTGGGTTGTTCAGGGCTTCAGCGGCATTTGAGATATCCTGCTTCTCTGAGTCACAAGTCAAATTGGTGTAATTGTCACTCTGGTCTTTCACGAGTTCCCTGTCTGGGATCTGTAAATTCATGTGTCTCATGTTCCCAGGATAAGTCTCACATAAGCTATAAGACAGACGTGCTCAAACTCCTCTCAGCTGACCCTGGAGTTGGCTCCACATGTCTCCCATGTTGACCAACACTATGCCTGGAGACAAAGTCCAGGGACTGATCCTTTCTGAGTTGTGACATGAGCAGCCATACCCCAATTTGTTGATCAGAACAGGATGGCATTATTGACAAGTATGGTGGTGCAAGTGCTCCCTCTCATGCCAAGGATCCAGCTTGGGGAGCAAAGTGAGGACCAGGCCCAGAGCACATCTGTTGTAACACTCTTCACTCCTTTAGTACAAGATGCTCCGTCTCCTTACATGGCTCCTTCTCTTGAATGGCATGAGGACGGTGTTCTCCATGAGCTTTCACAGAAGACTACCATCCTATGAAGAAGAGCTAGGAGCTTCTGGCACAGCAATTGAGGATAGTCTTGTATATAAAATGCTAGCCCTGTCACCACTTGGTGAGGTCAGGGCTATGGGCAGAGCTCAAGATGCCTAGTTACATTGGACCTGGCCTTACAGTAGTCCTCATGGGCTGCCGCTCATATCGTCATAGGCGCCTGCTCTAATCAGTACCCCTAGAAGCCCTAACATATGCTTCTTTCTCAATCCTTTGGGTCCAGACCAGTCTGTAGGATGCTAGCTGAAAGCTTCTAGCAAACCCACTCCTGACTGCATGCTGGCTGCTTTCTTATGTGTTTGTACAGTGGTGAGTTTAAGGATGAGCCCTAGCACCCCAAGACACATAGTGTGCATGCACATGAACACTATGAAAGCTGACCTCTGGCTTTGCTCTGAGAATAGACCTTTGTGGGTCCTCAGGGCCCCTCCCAGCCTGCCCCTAGCAAAGATCCAGGTACAGGCAGTGTGACTTAGAAGCGAATGCCAGAAGCCCAGGTGAGAGCAAAGCCTGGGGAAATGCATGGTATAATTTAGTCCCCTGAAAGTATTTTAATGAATGATTGTGTGAGAGTAAAGAGAACGCCCTTAATTCCATCATCACAGCTTCCACTGAAAGCTGGCTTCCCGGCTGGCAGTCCTGCACCTCATCTGTGAAGCACCAGACAAACAAGGGGGTAAAGCTACAAAGGATCTGATAAAAGACAGAGGCCTGGGGAGGCGGCAGCAGGGACAATTATGCCTGACCCATGGGAAATGGCAAGTGCCATTCGATTCTCTGGGGTGCCACAGGGTGACAGATTGTCTCCAGCTGGAGGAAGGAAAAACAAACCAAGATCAAGGGCAAAGAGAAGGCAGAGGTGGAGATCTGCAACCCTGTACCCCACAGAGATCACCAAGGGCCATAGTGGGAAGAGACCCTCCCAAGCCTCCACTCCCTGTGAGCTAGGAGGAAATTCAAACTGAAACACCCAGCTTCTGATCCAACTCTCTCCACACTCAGTCAAGTCTGATAGGGATAGTCCCTCTCAGAACACTTTGGCCTGGTTTTCCCCTGGCAAAATTGTCCTCTTCTAAGAAAGTCCTTCCCCATCCTGAGAGAGCCAGTGAATGAGTTAGCATGTCCTGGAGCACCATAGTGTACAAGTGATAAGAGTAGCAAGTTAGGCTGCTCTAGAAACCATGGCCCTGAAGAACAGCCCAACTCCAGGTCTGATTGTCTCTCCTAAGAGTTGCCCTGGCTCACATGCCTGCTTGGGATGTCAGCCTACCAATCTCAGGCATGTGGAGTCCTCCTTCCACAGACCTGTAACTCAGACCTTGGTTCTCAGTCACCCATCCATTGGCCTGGCCACAGCCTTGGGAGACTCACATGTCCTTCCACAGACATGGATCTCAGATCTTAGGGGTCTCAGATGCCAAGGACCCTTCGTCTCTGGGTGCTCAGGCACATGCTGTTTTATACGTGATAGCCAAAGACTTACCTTGGTGAAACAGGTGAGAAAGAGGAGGAGGATATCATATAAGATGAGTCCCTTCCTCAGTTCCAGGAAACTCCAGGTTATCATAGTGAGCCCAAAGGCAACAGAAGTAGGAAGTGTACCACAGCCCAGACAGAGCTGTCTGAGGTATGCCCGCATGATTTTTGAAGCCACCAAGATAGGAAGAAGGAAAGTACGAAATCAAGGTTGACCCTAAGGTCAGTTACTTCAACTTGGCAGGAGGCAATAGGAACTGAGGAGAGACTGACGAGGCCTGATTAGTATAAAGAAATTGTGTTTCCATTTATTCTGATACAGGGTTCCTGAACCCTGTGGCTCTATCTGATGGATGCATATTCCCCTCATCCCTGTGATGAGGTTATGGTCAATGGGTCCACCACAAGCTCAAATACCATCAAGTCAAAAAAGCAATGAACACACTTACCAAATGTGATAGCTTAGCACAGTTTCCCTTATGTTAGCCCACAGTTAGGCCAACTCATCTAAGATAGTTTATTTATAATAACATGCTGAAGACCACCTCTGATGTGTTGATTGCTGTACTGAAAGTGACAATCAGAATAATTGTGGGGTCACACTGTCAAGGCATTATAAAGCTTGTCTTCTAGAATAAGTCCCAGTGAACAGGAAGGAACAAGAGCAGTGCCCAGCCTCCACATAGGTTTAAAAAG
This sequence comes from Rattus norvegicus, assembly GCF_021556685.1. NCBI lineage: Eukaryota > Metazoa > Chordata > Mammalia > Rodentia > Muridae > Rattus > Rattus norvegicus. The sequence continues at coordinate 7,471,859 of NC_141537.1, forward strand.
CCCTGGTGGGAGATTGAGGAGAGAACCCAGGTCCCAGAAAGCATCACTGGTAGATGAATGGCACAAGAAAGAGGCCAGGAGTGGGATCCCACAAGTGCCAGGGCCACAAAAGAGAAGCCCCACGAAAGAGGCCTCTCGGCCTTGGGGCCCTGAGAACAATGCACATACAGTGCTCTGAGCGCAGTCTAGGGAACATTCCAGACTGATGATTGGGCAGAATAGCACAAAGCACAGATGTGACAAGGTGGTGTCACCTGGCAGGCTTCTGTAGAGATAGCAGCAGTGTCTATAGTACTTCAAGAAACCACAATGAGCTGAGTCCAGGTTCAAAGCCTGACTGTCCTCTGGTCATTCAAGAGCCCATTACCAGATTCCCATGGTGACCCATTCTCTCTATATGGAAGTCTCAGGAACCAAAATACCGACAAAGGCAGAAAAGACAAAATCTTGTACAACCAACTCAGCCATAGCACAGGATGCTGGAATCCAACACGTTGCCACACTGTGGACCCAACACTATGGCCCACCTCCAAAGGCTCTCTTTATGCCCTCCCCTGACACCACTCAGCACCCTTTCACCAGCTTCAAAACTGTGAAACAGAGCCTGTCACCTGACCTGGGACCTAGGTTTGAGTGACATAGTACAGTCAGGCCTTATTCCCTGAGACCCCACAAAGACTCCAAGGAAGGAGGCTCTTTGTAGTGAGGATTTGGTATCAGGAAAAAAGGTAGGAAGGAGCCTAAGATGAGACATTGTCCCAGAACATGAGTCCATTCTGGGCAGCATGGGACACTCAACTTGACCAGACATGGAAAGTGGCATAAATATGTCTCCCCATGCCTAAGGTGGAGCACAGAAAATGTCACCTCTAGGGACTGGAATCATCCTGACATCTGGAGGTCCCTACAGAGTGCTGCCTAGAGTGCTGCTGGGCAAGATGAGGGGACCCTTGGCTGAGAGCTACAAGCCAGTAAGACATTTGCTGGAAAGGTCTTTCTGGACATACTTCTTGTCATGCTTTTCTGTAAGGGGCACTGATGGTTACATGAAGATACCTATAGAGCCATCTCAGAGAGCCATGCCCTCATTGTGGGCCTTATAAGGAGTTTGAGCATGACGCACTCTGAGATCCCCTCCAGGACACTATCCTGATGAAGATGGTGATTTCCTGTGCCCTTGGGAAACATATGGAGTATGGGGAAGGTGTGGGCTCCTAGGACCTTCCTGAAGAGGCTGACTCTCAGAACTTCCCACCCCCATGGCTCCAGAGCCAGCCCCTGGGGCTGTCCTGGGATTCTGGATCCATCTGGCCTCCACAGAGGCCCTCCTGCCAGCCCCCACCCTTCACACAGTCAAGTTCAAACCTAGCTCCTCTTCCAAGGCCGCTTTCATGTGGTTTCTGTCTAATCTAAAAACACCTACCTCCCTTGCCCGCTGTCTTTGTCTCTGTCCGTTGTTCTTTAAGTCTCCTTTTGAAACTCCGGTGCCTGAAAATCACACATCCATCCATATGTGCATAGTCATTGGTATCCACAGGGACTCCTTTCTTTCCCCCAGGAGCAAAGGGAACAGTGAGTTGGGGACATGTATGGTGCCAGACCCTGCCTCACAGTTTTCTCACTCAGTGGCAGAGGACAGGTACAAACACTGGCTTCTCCCTGGCTGCGTCTATCAAAATCAAGAGACAAGAGAAGCTCTTCTGTTGGCAGGACTCATCACCTAGGTTCACATTCTCTTACCAAAGGGTCTGCTTGACTCTGACTTAGGAAGTTGCACTAGGTTCGAGGAGATTTAGGGACCTGAGTGGCAGAATTAGACCAGGCACTCAGGGATGGTCATTGCACTGTGCCAACCAGGATCCCCAACACCACAGCACTGGGAACCCTACAGTCAAAGGTGTGTGTTCAAACAGCCCACATTTCTCAGAGTGAAGGATCCAATGGGTCGTCATCAGGTCAAACCCTCAGAAGCTCATGTTCAAATCTGTCCCCCAGTGCAGAGTTCAGTGTGTTGCATAGAGACACTGAGAGAGTTTCAGGGTCTGTGACCACACGTGGGACAGGGAGAGCCCCACCCTGCTCCCTGAACTCAGGCTCCTGCTTCTATCACTTGAATATGCTTTCCTCTTCCTGCAGTGAGCCATTCAAGTGCGCCTCAGAACTTTCTGTCTGACAGATCTAAATGATATTTAGGTTTGACAAGTTACACTTGTGGTTTTCAAGCAAGATCTATTTTGTGAAGAACTGCCTTTCTTGGCATAAAATAATTGGAAAGTACCTCGGATATCTCAATAAAACACATCAAAAGTAACTCTCTCCAGCTTGTTTTGACACGTCCACTTGTGGTTTCTGTCAACTTTAGCTAAACATCAGGTCTTCTCAGACAGAACAAACCATTAAGATATTCAACAGAAAAAGCAAATAAATATAATTCCTCTTGTGTTTGCCTATTCTGAATAAAAGGCAATATTGAACTGAGAGGCCACCCAGCTCCAAGCACATCTCTCTGACTTGTACATTGGCCATAATTATTTGCATAGGATTTAAATGCTGAAGCGATGGACCCTGCCCTTCCTTTAAATGCTGCATTGTGAAGTCAAAACGCCCTGAGCAGTTCTGTGCTTACAGAGGGTTGTCCAGCTCTGTTAGATAAACCCTGGGTTTGCTTAGGTGGGTCTGAGATCAGAAAGAGCAAGGCAAAAAACAAATATCACTCTAGTGGGGAAGAGGGGGACCCTAGAACTCCACCCCCACATATTCTAACCTTCAAATGCTACCAAAACCAAGAGAGAAACAGTCAAACCTCAGAGTTAGGAAAAAAAGTAAGGAAGTCACAGAAGGCTGGGTTTAGTCATAAAGTCACAGAATCTGGATCTTAGGATCCTCAGGCAGGAAGATAGCTTCTACCTCAGGAATACGGCATCTGTGGCTATACCCTCCATCTCTGAAGAACTCCAAAGCAAGCACAGACAACAATAAGAATGTTTCTTATTCTAGAAGACATAGTTCAGTTTCTTGTAGATGCCAAACAAAGAGGTCAGGAAAAGAAGCCAGATGTCCTTGTGTTGTGAAGAGGATGTCTGAGCTCATCTGGCTCAAGCATCCATAGACATACAATATATGGCCCCTGCTCTGCTCAGTGGTGAAGATTGGAATCCAAGGCTGGTACGCTCATTCGTGTCCTTACGGAGTTACCAGGCCATGATAAGGCGCTTATCAGTGGTGTTAGGCAACCAAGCTGAGGAGGCCTCCAAGAAAGGGTTATAATCAAGTCAGGAGGCTGAGGAGGACACTTTGGAGCTAAGGCGCTTATCAGTGGTGTTAGGCAACCAAGCTGAGGAGGCCACCAAGAAAAAGGTTATAATCAAGTCAGGAGGCTGAGGAGGACACTTTGGAGCACTCGATGAGACAGAGCCAGGACGAGAAGCCCTGAAGGTCATGGAGGCTCAGGTGACAGGGGACAGTGAAGGGCACATACACAAGATTTAGCAAGTTACATCTAGATACAGGGCAGGGGGTAGAAAAGATGGGTCACCCTTAAGATGAGGGCACTGGACACCCGCGGATCCCGCCCCGCAGCAGCTCTCTGCTCCCAGACCCCGTGGGAAAGAGACCTCACCGCCTGGTCAGGTGGGCACTCCTAAGGCTGCAGAGCGGAAGAGACCACCAACACTGCCCACCCCTGCCCACATCCCTGGCCCAAGAGAAACTGTATAAGGCCTCTGGGCTCCCGTGGGGGAGGGCCCAGGAGCAGCAGGACCCCTGCCTGAGACACCGCTGGAACCTGAAGGAAACAGACCGGATAAACAGTTCTCTGCACCCAAATCCCGTGGGAGGGAGAGCTAAACCTTCAGAGAGGCAGACAAGCCTGGGAAACCAGAAGAGACTGCTCTCTGCACACACATCTTGGACGCCAGAGGAAAAAGCCAAAGACCATCTGGAACCCTGGTGCACTGAAGCTCCCAGAAACGGCGGCACAGGTCTTCCTGGTTGCTGCCGCTGCAGAGAGCTCGTGGGCAGCACCCCACGAGCGAACTTGAGCCTCGGGACCACAGGTAAGACCAACTTTTCTGCTGCAAGAAAGCTGCCTGGTGAGCTTGGGACACACAGAAGCAGAATTCCTCTAGGACCAGGCACGTTCTGTGTTTACCGGAAGTCCCACACCCGCCGATCCTGGCCCGCAGCAGATCTCTGCTCCCAGACCCCGTGAGAGAGAGACCCAACCGCCTGGTCAGGTGGGCACTCCTGAGGCTGCAGAGCGGAGGAGACCACCAACACTGCCCACCCCTGCCCACATCCCTGGCCCAAGAGGAAACTGTATAAGGCCTCTGGGCTCCCGTGGGGGAGGGCCCAGGAGCGGCAGGACCCCTGCCTGAGACACCGCCGGAACCTGAAGGAAACAGACCGGATGAACAGTTCTCTGCACCCAAATCCCGTGGGAGGGAGAGCTAAACCCTCAGAGAGGCAGACACGCCTGGGAAACCAGAAGAGACTGCACTCTGCATACACATTTCGGACACCAGAGGAAAACACCAAAGGCCATCTGGAACCCTGGTGCACTGAAGCTCCCGGAAGGGGCAGCGCATATCTTCCTGGTTGCTGCCGCTGCATAGAGCCCGTGGGCAGCACCCCACGAGCGAACTTGAGCCTCGGGACCACAGGTAAGACCAACCTTTCTGCTGCAAGACAACTGCCTGGTGAACTCAAGACACAGGCCCACAGGAACAGCTGAAGACCTGTAGAGAGGAAAAACTACACGCCCGAAAGCAGAACACTCTGTCCCCATAACTGACTGAAAGAGAGGAAAACAGGTCTACAGCACTCCTGACACACAGGCTTATAGGACAGTCTAGCCACTGTCAGAAATAGCAGAACAAAGTAACACTAGAGATAATCTGATGGCGAGAGGCAAGCGCAGGAACCAAAGCAACAGAAACCAAGACTACATGGCATCATCGGAGACCAATTCTCCCACCAAAACAAACATGGAATATCCAAACACACCAGAAAAGCAAGATCTAGTTTCAAAATCATATTTGATCATGGTGCTGGAGGACTTCAAGAAAGACATGAAGAACTCCCTTAGGGAAACACAACAAAACATTAATAAACAAGTAGAAGCCTACAGAGAGGAATCGCAAAAATCCCTGAAAGAATCGCAAAAATCCCTGAAAGAATTCCAGGAAAACACAATCAAACAGTTGAAGGAATTAAAAATGGAAATAGAAGCAATCAAGAAAGAACACATGGAAACAACCCTGGATATAGAAAACCAAAAGAAGAGACAAGGAGCTGTAGATACAAGCCTCACCAACAGAATACAAGAGATGGAAGAGAGAATCTCAGGAGCAGAAGATTCCATAGAAATCATTGACTCAACTGTCAAAGATAATGTAAAGCGGAAAAAGCTACTGGTCCAAAACATACAGGAAATCCAGGACTCAATGAGAAGATCAAATCTAAGGATAATAGGTATAGAAGAGAGTGAAGACTCCCAACTCAAAGGACCAGTAAATATCTTCAACAAAATCATAGAAGAAAACTTCCCTAACCTAAAAAAAGAGATACCCATAGGCATACAAGAAGCCTACAGAACTCCAAATAGATTGGACCAGAAAAGAAACACCTCCCGTCACATAATAGTCAAAACACCAAACGCACAAAATAAAGAAAGAATATTAAAAGCAGTAAGGGAAAAAGGTCAAGTAACATATAAAGGGAGACCTATCAGAATCACACCAGACTTCTCGCCAGAAACTATGAAGGCCAGAAGATCCTGGACTGATGTCATACAGACCCTAAGAGAACACAAATCCAGCCCAGGTTACTGTATCCTGCAAAACTCTCAATTAACATAGATGGAGAAACCAAGATATTCCACGACAAAACCAAATTTACACAATATCTTTCTACAAATCCAGCACTACAAAGGATAATAAATGGTAAAGCCCAACATAAGGAGGCAAGCTATACCCTAGAAGAAGCAAGAAACTAATCGTCTTGGCAACAAAACAAAGAGAATGAAAGCACACAAACATAACCTCATATCCAAATATGACTATAATGGGAAGCAATAATCACTATTCCTTAATATCTCTCAACATCAATGGCCTCAACTCCCCAATAAAAAGACATAGATTAACAAACTGGATACGCAACAAGGACCCTGCATTCTGCTGCCTACAGGAAACACACCTCAGAGACAAAGACAGACACTACCTCAGAGTGAAAGACTGGAAAACAATTTTCCAAGCAAATGGTCAGAAGAAGCAAGCTGGAGTAGCCATTCTAATATCAAATAAAATCAATTTTCAACTAAAAGTCATCAAAAAAGATAAGGAAGGACACTTCATATTCATCAAAGGAAAAATCCACCAAGATGAACTCTCGATCCTAAATATCTATGCCCCAAATACAAGGGCACCTACATATGTAAAAGAAACCTTACTAAAGCTCAAAACACACACTGCACCTCACACAATAATAGTGGGAGATTTCAACACCCCACTCTCATCAATGGACAGATCATGGAAACAGAAATTAAACAGAGACGTAGACAGACTAAGAGAAGTCATGAGCCAAATGGACTTAACGGATATTTATAGAACATTCTATCCTAAATCAAAAGGATATACCTTCTTCTCAGCTCCTCATGGTACTTTCTCCAAAATTGACCATATAATTGGTCAAAAAACGGGCCTCAACAGGTACAGAAAGATAGAAATAATCCCATACGTGCTATCGGACCACCACGGCCTAAAACTGGTCTTCAATAACAATCAAGGAAGAATGCCCACATATACTTGGAAATTGAACAATGCTCTACTCAATGATAACCTGGTCAAGGAAGAAATAAAGAAAGAAATTAAAAACTTTTTAGAATTTAATGAAAATGAAGGTACAACATACCCAAACTTATGGGACACAATGAAAGCTGTGCTAAGAGGAAAACTCATAGCTCTGAGTGCCTGCAGAAAGAAACAGGAAAGAGCATATGTCAGCAGCTTGACAGCACACCTAAAAGCTCTAGAACAAAAAGAAGCAAATACACCCAGGAGGAGTAGAAGGCAGGAAATAATCAAACTCAGAGCTGAAATCAACCAAATAGAAACAAAAAGGACCATAGAAAGAATCAACAGAACCAAAAGTTGGTTCTTTGAGAAAATCAACAAGATAGATAAACCCTTAGCCAGACTAACGAGAGGACACAGAGAGTGTGTCCAAATTAACAAAATCAGAAATGAAAAGGGAGACATAATAACAGATTCAGAGGAAATTCAAAAAATCATCAGATCTTACTATAAAAACCTATATTCAACAAAACTTGAAAATCTTCAGGAAATGGACAATTTCCTAGACAGATACCAGGTACCGAAGTTAAATCAGGAACAGATAAACCAGTTAAACAACCCCATAACTCCTAAGGAAATAGAAGCAGTCATTAAAGGTCTCCCAACCAAAAAGAGCCCAGGTCCAGACGGGTTTAGTGCAGAATTCTATCAAACCTTCATAGAAGACCTCATACCAATATTAGCCAAACTATTCCACAAAATTGAAACAGATGGATCACTACCGAATACCTTCTACGAAGCCACAATTACTCTTATACCTAGACCACACAAAGACCCAACAAAGAAAGAGAACTTCAGACCAATTTCCCTTATGAATATCGACGCAAAAATACTCAACAAAATTCTGGCAAACCGAATCCAAGAGCACATCAAAACAATCATCCACCATGACCAAGTAGGCTTCATCCCAGGCATGCAGGGATGGTTTAATATACGGAAAACCATCAACGTGATCCATTATATAAACAAACTGAAAGAACAAAACCACATGATCATTTCATTAGACGCTGAGAAAGCATTTGACAAAATTCAACACCCCTTCATGATAAAAGACCTGGAAAGAATAGGAATTCAAGGCCCATACCTGAACATAGTAAAAGCCATATACAGCAAACCAGTTGCTAACATTAAACTAAATGGAGAGAAACTTGAAGCAATCCCACTAAAATCAGGGACTAGACAAGGCTGCCCACTCTCTCCCTACTTATTCAATATAGTTCTTGAAGTTCTAGCCAGAGCAATCAGACAACAAAAGGAGGTCAAGGGGATACAGATCGGAAAAGAAGAAGTCAAAATATCACTATTTGCAGATGATATGATAGTATATTTAAGTGATCCCAAAAGTTCCACCAGAGAATTACTAAAGCTGATAAACAACTTCAGCAAAGTGGCTGGGTATAAAATTAACTCAAATAAATCAGTTGCCTTCCTCTATACAAAAGAGAAACAAGCCGAGAAAGAAATTAGGGAAATGACACCCTTCATAATAGACCCAAATAATATAAAGTACCTCGGTGTGACTTTAACAAAGCAAGTAAAAGATCTGTACAATAAGAACTTCAAGACACTGAAGAAGGAAATTGAAGAAGACCTCAGAAGATGGAAAGATCTCCCATGCTCATGGATTGGCAGGATTAATATAGTAAAAATGGCCATTTTACCAAAAGCGATCTACAGATTCAATGCAATCCCCATCAAAATACCAATCCAATTCTTCAAAGAGTTAGACAGAACAATTTGCAAATTCATCTGGAATAACAAAAAATCCAGGATAGCTAAAGCTATCCTCAACAATAAAAGGACTTCAGGGGGAATCACTATTCCTGAACTCAAGCAGTATTACAGAGCAATAGTGATAAAAACTGCATGGTATTGGTACAGAGACAGACAGACAGACCAATGGAATAGAATTGAAGACCCAGAAATGAACCCACACACCTATGGTCACTTGATTTTTGACAAAGGAGCCAAAACCATCCAATGGAAAAAAGATAGCATTTTCAGCAAATGGTGCTGGTTCAACTGGAGGTCAACATGTAGAAGAATGCAGATCGATCCATGCTTATCACCCTGTACAAAGCTTAAGTCCAAGTGGATCAAGGACCTCCACATCAAACCAGACACACTCAAACTAATAGAAGAAAAACTAGGGAAGCATCTGGAACACATGGGCACTGGAAAAAATTTCCTGAACAAAACACCAATGGCTTACGCTCTAAGATGAAGAATCGACAAATGGGATCTCATAAAACTGCAAAGCTTCTGTAAGGCAAAGGACACTGTGGTTAGGACAAAACGGCAACCAACAGATTGGGAAAAGATCTTTACCAATCCTACAACAGATAGAGGCCTTATATCCAAAATATACAAAGAACTCAAGAAGTTAGACCGCAGGGAAACAAATAACCCTATTAAAAAATGGGGCCCAGAGCTAAACAAAGAATTCACAGCTGAGGAATGCCGAATGGCGGAGAAACACCTAAAGAAATGTTCAACATCTTTAGTCATAAGGGAAATGCAAATCAAAACAACCCTGAGATTTCACCTCACACCACTGAGAATGGCTAAGATCAAAAACTCAGGTGACAGCAGATGCTGGCGAGGATGTGGAGAAAGAGGAACACTCCTCCATTGTTGGTGGGATTGCAAACTGGTACAACCATTCTGGAAATCAGTCTGGAGGATCCTCAGAAAATTGGACATTGAACTGCCTGAGGATCCAGCTATACCTCTCTTGGGCATATACCCAAAAGATGCCCCAACATATAAAAAAGACACGTGCTCCACTATGTTCATTGCAGCCTTATTTATAATAGCCAGAAGCTGGAAAGAACCCAGATGCCCTTCAACAGAGGAATGGATACAGAAAATGTGGTACATCTACACAATGGAATATTACTCAGCTATTAAAAACAACGACTTTATGAAATTCGTAGGCAAATGGTTGGAACTGGAAAACATCATCCTGAGTGAGCTAACCCAATCACAGAAAGACATACATGGTATGCACTCATTGATAAGTGGCTATTAGCCCAAATGCTTCAATTACCCTAGATGCCTAGAACAAATGAAACTCAAGACGGATGATCAAAATGTGAATGCTTCATTCCTTCTTTAAAAGGGGAACAAGAATACCCTTGGCAGGGAAGAGAGAGGCAAATATTAAAACAGAGACTGAAGGAACACCCATTCAGAGCCTGCCCCACATGTGGCCCATACATATACAGCCACCCAATTAGACAAGATGGATGAAGCAAAGAAGTGCAGACCGACAGGAGCCGGATGTAGATCGCTCCTGAGAGACACAGCCAGAATACAGCAAATACAGAGGCGAATACCAGCAGCAAACCACTGAACTGAGAATAGAACCCCCATTGAAGGAATCAGAGAAAGAACTAGAAGAGCTTGAAGGGGCTCGAGACCCCATATGTACAACAATGCCAAGCAACCAGAGCTTCCAGGGACTAAGCCACTAACTAAAGACTATACATGGACTGACCCTGGACTCTGACCTCATAGGTAGCAATGAATATCCTAGTAAGAGCACCAGTGGAAGGAGAAGCCCTGGGTCCTGCTAAGACTGAACCCCCAGTGAACTAGACTGGTGGGGGGAGGGCGGCAATGGGGGGAGGGTTGGGAGGGGAACACCCATAAGGAAGGGGAGGGGGGAGGGGGATGTTTGGCCGGATACCGGGAAAGGGAATAACACTCGAAAGGTATATAAGAAATACTCAAGTTGATAAAAAAAAAAAAAAAAAAAAGATGAGGGCACTGGCAGTGGGCACTCGGGAGAGGGAAGCCAAGGCCTGAGATGCTGCAAACAAAACAACAGAGAGGGCAGGGCAAAAGCAAAGAATGGATGCAAAATGATTAGTGATTAAGTGTGGGGACAGAAAAGAGAGAGGGAAAAGAAAGTGACAACGCAAAAAGGGAGGGACCAAGGGGCAAGGGAGACAAAGGAAGATACACAAAGACCCTGAGATGGGGACAAGGAATAGAGACAGCCATGGATGGGAAGAGATGGAGAAAGAGAAACAGTGGGGAGAGGAGAAAAAGGCACTCCTTAGGGACAAGTCCTAAGTGTCCAATTCAGAGACAGAGCCATGGCTGAGGTAGATGACAGAGGCAGAGGCCTTGGTTAGCTGAGGGAGAGGGAGGGAGCGCTCCTCAGAGAGACACGGATGAGCTGCTCAGTGTGAACCAGGCCAGGCAAAGACTGAAGTGTGACAAGCACCCAGGCATACAAACCCAGTCTAATTAGCTGTTTTATAGGGAGGAGTCTAACTGCTGAGCCAGGGATGACGGAGAGACGTGTGGAGATGCAGGGGAAATCAGAGCCTAGGGTATCTGCTAAAAAGCAAGTGTGGAAGGCTTGACGTGGACGACCATCTTCAAACATGCCTTGAACTCCCTGGAGCTTGCTCAGCAATGGAGTCTGTGATGGCTGAAGTATATCTCCAAGCTCATATAGAAACCTTAAGCCAGGACCTATACACTTGAATAGACAATCATGGCAAGATGAGGGGTACTTAGAGTCTTCAATATGGCTATTCTCTTTACGCAAAGAACCATCATACAGACACACACAGAGGGACAGCCATACAAATACATAGCAAGAATGCTGTCCAGAAACTAAGGCAGAGGCCTTGGGAGGAGCCGTCCCATCATATCTTCAGCCCTGTCTCTGAAATAGTCACCCTCCAGTGGGACAGAGGCCCAAGCACCATCCCTGATGCTGCTAATATTGTGCAGAGGCCAAAGCTCTATGAACACAGTGACAGTGGTGGTCACCATGGAAACAGCCCTTGAAAGATGACTTTGACTCAGAGCTTCAGGGCACAGACTCTGAAAGACCCATTTGACTGAGACAGGCTTCCATTTAAAGTGCTTTGGGGACCAGGAAACAGTTCAGTTGGCAGAGTGCTTACCTAGCATGTATAAAAGTCTGGATTGGATCCCTGTATAAACAGGATGGTGTGCCCACCTGTAATCCCAGGACTTCAGAGGTGAACAGGGGGAATCAGAAGTTCAAGGTCATTCTGAGAGACATACTGAGTTTGAAACCAGCCTTGAATATATGAAACCCTATCTTTAAATGACAGCAATAACCATATAATAAAATAAATAAAGTGCTTTAGTTCCCAGCTTGTCCTGGAAGCCAACCACAACCACATGCACAGGGATGGAGTCAGTGATCTGGGCTGGCTGTGCCTTCTCTGTGCTCACAGTTGCAAGAGCACATTTGTGTTAAACACAACACAGATCTGCATTTAGCAAGCCAAGAATAGAAACCTCAGCAAGAACCAGCGTGTGACACCTGAACCCCAGACACAGCTCTGAGAGATCCTTTTGCAGCTGCCTGAAGGGGTGTCAGGCATGAGCCTCACGTTGGACTCCTCTTGGTGAGGACTGGTTGTGGTTTGCCCCAAAACTGATCCCAGCCACAGTTATTTCAACACCAGTGCTCTGAAGTAGCTTCCAGAGAACATGCATGATCACAGATTTTAGGGTTCAGTTCACTGTTCTCCTGCTAAAGGGAGAACCAGTGCTTGGGGCTTCTCCATAGTTGGTACTCTGACGTTTACAGCCCAGTGAGCGAGTACTGTGAACTGTACAATGTCCTTTGACACAGCCGGCTTGGCCAGGCAGGGAATTGCAGAAAGGGCAATGACAGACAGTTTCTGATTTCACCCATATACACATCCTAAAAAGAAAGAGAGCCTTTCTGATCTTTTCATTTCTCTGAGACAGGTCTTACTCTGTAGCCAGGCTGGTTTTGAACATGAGGCAACTGTCCCACCAGCATGGCAGAGAAGTACCACCATACCCAGCTAAAAACCCTCAGACTTCTGCAGAAATATTTGCATGTCTAGAGACAAGTCTAATTTTTTCTACAACACTCCCCTATCCTTCTGAAACAGAATAGGAAGCAGGCCTCTATGACTCTCTCCTAGGTGTTACCAGAACTTGGCAGGGGGCCAAGCACACAGAGGTGGGCAAGGAGGAGTTAGTGGCTCCCCAGGGTTAGTTTTTCCCAAGGTTCAACTCCTCTCCAAGGACAAACCCAATCCAGGGTCAGCTCCTACTAGGGTTAGGGTTAGTGTTCAGGTGAGTTTTTCCTTAAGGTCATCTTCTCCTCCGGGTCAGATTCTCCTTCAATTCCGCCTCCTCAGTGCCAGCTGCTCCTCTAGTGCCAGCTACTCACCAAGCTTAGTTGTTCCTACAGTGTCAGTTACTTCCCAAAAGCTGACCTTGAAAAGGAATTGACCCTGGAGAAGCTGACTGCAGACGAGGACCTGTGTAGGCCCTGTCTCTGGGCAAGAGCATGGCTAGAATGAGGAAGGGGAGCACCAGGGTATGATTGGTTAAACAGAAGTGCTAGACCCAAATGAAGGTTAATATCTGGAGACGGAAAGCAGGGACAGGGACCACCTAGCTTCATCTAGCTCTGTGACAAGCCCTCATGGCAGTGCAGTGAAGGAGCCATTTCTGCATGTAAGGAGCCCCTGCTGTGTGTTGCATGTTGTCTGGTTTCTATGAAATTGGATGTCCTTTAAGGGGGGCCAGGCCCCAGCCTCAGCACCTTCTGTGGGGTTTCAACAGCACACCTAATTTTACAGTGATTGGCTTTTCATTAATTTTACAGAGTTTGTCTTTGTCATTAAAATATTCTCTCTAGGTTTAAATGATTCCATAGTTCTGTGGGGTCAGGTGTTCCCCTGAATTGAGAACAGACATTATTTGCGACTATCAATAATTATTTTCTTATTAATGTAATTAAAGATCTTATTCTTCCCTATCTAATAGATGAGGCAAAATAAACCTTCCAATTATCTTCACTTTCAGTTTTTTTCAAAATATCTCCAATTATCACTCTTGTTAGAAGTATAATCAAGTTGCATAAATTAGCTTCTATTCTTAGCTACAGTTTAGCTATTCCCCATCTTTTCCCAGCACTTTATATGTTATGGTGACAAATTCTAAGTTAACACATCTATTCCACAAACAAATCAGAAGGACCAAAGCGAAATAATACATTGACAGAGCTCTGCTCTGAGCACCATCACTCCGGGAACAAAGGGTCCAGCCTCCAGGCCACACAGCCTTCCCCTGCCCACTCCTCCAGAGCCCGCCAGCCTAGTCTGTTACTGGATCATGGCAGGTCCTCAGGTCCTCCCTATTCTGATCCCACTGAGAAGTTTTTTTTGGAGGGCTCAGGTGGGACTTGTAATAAAGACTGTCATCCAATAGGAATCTCCATGTGAATCTGCAGCAAGGTCAGACCTGCACCAGGTGGAAAAGGGAGGTCCTCCTCAGTCTGTGGCAAGGACTTTGAGTGAGTCGTGAGTGGGACAGCCCAGGTGGAAGCTTCTCCAGAAGAAAATTATTTTTTCCCCTTGGACAAAGTAGCACCAGCTTTCATGGAAGCTTATGAGTGCATGGCCTACCTAGGCTGCACAGTGAATCCAGAGTCAACCTGGACAACGAAACTCTGTCAAACTAAACAAGTCTGAGAGTATGGACTGGGGGCATATCGAAGTCCCCAGGTTCAATGTCTGGATTCCCCTATAAACAAAAGCAAGGGACCAGTTAATAGGCCCAGCTATATCTCTGCAGTCTTCTGTTTTTCAGCCTGCTTCCTGAAAACTATTGCTAGCCAGGGGTGATTGTAGAGCTGGAAGATCTGTCTACAGTGTTTGAGTCAGTCTGTGGGGGCTGAGTTCATTCATGATTCAGTTCCTCTGGCTGCAGAACTAAGATGATCTTAGCAGAACACAGTGGTAGAGTCAAGCCAACCATCCCTGAACAAACTCACATATATTGGATCTGGAGCCACTGCTAGAGGGCTTGGGTCAGATGCCCCAGTCAAGGCCTTTGATATTACTACACAGTATTCCCCCAAACAGGCTAGCATTGCCTTGTCCCCATAACCATTGAAGAGGGGCCAATGAAATTCCAATGGTAGACCAAATTGGACACATAACCAGACATGAGGCAGGGCCACTCCAAGGTTACCAAAAAGGATGTGACCTCAGGGATAAGAACTAGGAGCACTTTTCACCAACCTGACTCTCTGCTCAGAAACTTTTCCCTACCATCCTTCCCCTGAGTCTTCCCAACTCTATCCATCTTCCTGCTCCACTATAGCATGTGGTATAAATTGCTTCCGTCTCTGCTCTATGTGAAGACTGTATCTAGATGAGGCCCCTTCATCCAGTCTAACACACCACTGAAGCACATCTTTCATACCTGCCTGCATGTCATCTCTGCCATTGGGAACCAAATGCCATGCATGCTGAGATTCATAGCTCTGGCAATTAGGGTATACAGGGAACCCCTGAGTACTCCCAAGATGTTTATCTGACTAGTCACTCCAAGTAGTCACTCTTCCAAACCTGTGATGGGGCCAGATGAACAGGCTGCCATGAAGAGTTGTTGAGTAGCAGAAAGTGAAACAGAAGAGAGGCCATGCTGGGCCACACTGAAGCCTGCTCCCTTCAGGCTCTGTGTGCATGGGCACTCTGGGACAATGTGAGGAGCTGGACTTCTGTCGCCATAGCCCTAGCCAGTACTTAAGCAGGAGCTC
Source organism: Rattus norvegicus (assembly GCF_021556685.1). Lineage (NCBI taxonomy): Eukaryota > Metazoa > Chordata > Mammalia > Rodentia > Muridae > Rattus > Rattus norvegicus. Next base: position 7,487,297 of record NC_141537.1, read on the forward strand.
CTAAGAGTGGGATTTTGTCCTCCCCTTCTGCTGACAATATCATGACAATAGTGTCATTTCCCTTCTTCAATTTCGTCTCCCATACCTGTCGTTCAAGTCAGGCTCAGGTCACAGGCAGCCCCATGGCAGTTTTCTTTTTTCTCTTCCCTCCAGAGCACAGATGAGCCACAAGGTCCCTCCTAGACTTCCTCTAAAACAGGATTGGCACAACTGTGACTGGCCACAGACCTCAGGCTTTCAACAAAGTAGAACTCAGCCTTTGTGTAAGTAATAGATACCTATTAAGTGTTGCTTAAGTAGAAATCCAACTTGCACTTCCAGGCAGTATCAGCAGTGTTGCTTCTGGGGGTGGATGGAGTGAAATCTAATGTAACAGCGCCTTCAGGAATACTCAGGAGTGCGAGGGCAAGAGCCAGAGGGGACAGACTCCTTACTTATTTCAAGTCACTTGACCCTGGGAGCAGACCAGGACACACCTTCTTGTGTCATGAACCTGCAGTCTCACACAATGCTAGATTCTAAGTGTCACCAGCTCATTTCCCATCATGCCAAATAGCAAACTTGAGATCATGTAGACAAAGAAATAAGTCTTGATTTCCTGTCCAAATAATTTAGAAAACGAAAAGGACCTAACCCCATCCCAGAGTGTCTTAAGACCACAGAACCCACTTGCCGACATTCCACATCTTTGTGATTGCAAATTTTCCCCCCTGCCCATAAATTCCTTGAAGTAATGACTCTAAGACTTCTATATATGAATAAATGCTTAGGTGAATAGCTTTAGCTCTGCTCCACTGACTAGCTCATATCTTAATTGCCTGTTTATTTTATCCTATGTTCTGCCCCATGACTGGTTACCTGATCTTCAGTTCCATGTGACCATCTTTTTCTCTGTCTTGGGGAGAACCTCCTGTGTCTAACTATTTCCCAGAATTCCTTTCTCTAACTGTCAGACCTTCCACCTCCTATTTCCTGCCTCTGCTTATTGGCCAAAGGCTTTTTAACTGACAGGTGAATGCTTTTTCTACACAGTGCCCAAGAGATTCTCTCAACATATCTTGTCCCCAAACTACCCCTCCCTGTCTTCTAGTCAGAGCCTCCTGTGCCATTAAAGGATGCATTGTGTCAGGATCCAACTGTAATTTAAGTTCTATTTCCCTAAATGAGGACTGCTCACATGAGTCCAGCTTCTTATCAATGACACAGCCACTCTAAAACTGGGAAGAAAGACCACAGAGCTGGCAACTGGAAGGGATCTAGCTAGGTCGAAAGGCAGCTGGCCTGTTAGAGTTTCACCTGCATGTCTATACTAGCAAAAGGTACTAGTCTGACAATGTAAGTGGAGAGTTTCTGCTGCCTTCCACATGGCCTCTCATCTTCAAGCAGCCAGCCCAGGCCTCTGATGTGTGTCCTAGAGTTTTAGCAGCTATAAAAGGCAGACTGACTGTTCAAGTGCTATAACTCTCTAGTACCATTATCCCTTGGCTCACATGGACTGCACAGACTCACTATGGGACACCCAGGAAAAATAGGGCCCACTATTCATATGCAATCCATCAAACACAGAACCTGTTTGGAATGGTTGACACAGGCCTGAGTGAGAGCTCTTTGCATGCATATGTACACACACACACACACACACACACACACACACACGTGCACACACATGAGCACATGAACACATTAGTACACACATACACAGTCATACATGCACAGACACATATACATGCACACACATGAGCACATGAACACATTAGTACACACATACTCACACAGTCATACATGCACAGACACATATACATGCACACACATGTATACATATATGCGCACATATGAACACATGCACACATGAGCACAAGTACACATGTGCACATACATGCACGTATAGGTATGTGTGTATATATGTGTGTGTGCACGTGTGTGCACGCATGCATGTGCATGCACATGCACATAAATGAATACACATGCTCATGAACATGTGTATTTGCACACATGCACACACAAGAACAGAAATGTACATATACACACATGAATCTGGATAAATTCTGGCATGGATGGATCTTACAAGGACTACAGCATCTGGCATGTAGAATTCTCCTGTGTAGTGACTCAAAGAAGAGGCAGGTCAATTTAGCATTGTGGCTTCCTGTAAGCTTCCAACTTCTCTAACACTTAGGTGCCTGATCTCCCAGATGAGGACTATAGATGGTTTGTTCAAAATCAACTAAAAATAAGACAAGGTTCTTATAAGCACAGATTCCTTCTGAGGAAGGCAGTGCTATCGAACATCCGGTGGATCAGATTCTCACCATGAGCTGTCTGGAGAAGGGTCTCAGCAGGTTGGATGAACTATTTCCTGACTTCATGATGACTACAGTGCCTTGACCTGCACATTCACCCTTGGTGTACGTATCATTGACCACTTCACACAGAAGCAGAAAGTGCTGCAGCAAAAACTGTATATGGCACAGGAAGTAGACACACTGGGCAGAAAGAAGGTCTCTCATACTTCGTGACATATGCTCAGGTGTATGAGCATCTCTGTGGATTTCAGAAAGTGGGTCACAGACCCTGAAGAGGTCAGGTGAGTGAGGCAAGTCTGGGCAGGCCAGGCCAGCCATATCATGGACCGTTGGGAGAGTTTCAATCTTTAACACCATGGGAAGCAGCAGGCTGTGGCTCCTGCTAATGTGCATAAGCCAAGAAGTAGAGCTGGGCTGGTGGCTAGCAGCAATGATCAGGTAACAACAGACTAGGGTAAGATGGATCTGGACACAACTGACCAACTGTGAGTCAGCCAGCTCTACAGTGGGTTGACTTTCCTTGGACTGTTTCCATGGGTCCAACAATGTCCATTCTATGGGAAAACATCTCTCCTATAGGGACTGTGCCCCTCCTAAAGACACTGTGTTTCCATGGATGTCTCAGCTCCCTGGCTACTATGGAAGCAGAGCACCCTGTTCTGTGTCCTGTGAACCTCCTGTGGGTGTAGACACCATTTTGACAACTTGTCCTACTCCACTCCAAAAGGCTCTCCTCGGACTCAGGAGCATGCCAGCTCTCAGCTGAGCCTCTCACATGGGGTGGTGGCTTCTTAATCTCATTTTCTCTGATTCAGTTATTTCTTCCATTGAGAATATTCAATATGCTGTGTGCTCTTCCTTGGGAACCCAGAGACTTACAGGGGTAGTTCGTGCTCCCAATAGTGCAAATCTGATTGGCTGGTCCTTGGCAGCTCCTGTTCTGCCTTCTGAGAACAGAACCCTGCAGAGGGACTAGACAGAAACAGAATTCTGTAGGGACTGCAGAGAAGTAGAGACAGACAAAGTGGGGTGCAAAGACCCAGGGTTCTGTCAGGGCGGCAAAGTGTCCCCCCCCCTCCAGTTACCTCTGGAGAGTTTATCAGAAATCCTTGAAGGCTCAGGCTTTATACTCAAGTTCCCAAGAGGATACCAAAGGTCAGGACCACCCAAAGTCATGTGGAGAAGCAGTCAGCAGGCTCTTAGACACTGCTGATAATGCACAGACCCCTTTTCTTAGTTCACCTCAGCTGTGCATACAGACATTCAACAATCAGAGAAGGAAGGGAGATGGGCAGAGGAGAGACTTGCTCTTGCATGGAGCACTGGACCTCATTGTTCTCAGTAAGTCACCTGTAAGTGTGTATGTGTTACCCTCTGCTTGAGTAATAAAAGGTCTGGGGATACATAGGTTTTTTTAAAATTGCCTCTTAAAACAAAGCCAAACTCCCACTCTTTTCCAAGATGCCTCATCACACATCCTCCTTCCCCCTGGAAATGTCCCCATCAGTCCAGACAAAGCCAAGACTCACTTGGGGCTGCTGCAGCACTTTTTGAACTCACAGGATCTCCACATTGCAAAGTTACTTCCTCCTGCCTGAGAGCTCGGTTGATCACTTCAGTCTCTCGGTCTTGTATCAGCAACAGAATGGGGACTGATGTGAGTCTCTGCTCCTAACAAACATGTCAAGTCCTCCATAAGAATCTAGCTAGAAGAAGTATGGCCATGGATTGGGGGTAGAACACACTTTCCGTCTTCCTGGTTCCCTCTTGTCGGCATTCCTGGTTATGGACCAAGCCCTTGGGCACGTGATAGCTGTGCTGCAAGTGAAGCCAGGAAGTGCTGGAAGCAGACTCTCCACATTGCTTCATAGCCTTGCTTCCCAGCCATCCTCCTACTCAGACTGGAAGGCCGGTGTCCTCCAGTCAGCTTTTCTACAAAGAAACAACATGGCAGAGGTTCTCGTCTAAAGCAGTACTGGATACTGTGTCTCATTTACACAAGGGCACTTGGTGAGTGTAGCCACCAAAGATCCTAGGCCAGTGATGACCTGGTAGTGGAAAATGGTGAGCAGAAGGAGGGGAAACAGGGTTACTCCTCACATGGCCAAGTAGGCAAGACAGTGGTGGGCACCAGAAGCATTGAAGTATAAATGCAAGCTATAATAGCCTGTGTGCTCTACACTTGCTCTGGACCATGATGTCAGCTCTTCATAAGGGTTCACATTTAGTTTGACTCCATTCAAAGATGACCAAGCAAAGGAAACTGATACTCTGTTCCAGAAGCTACATTCTAGAGTAGGGATTCCTAGAACAAATGCTGACAAATTTGAAGGTGTTTGTTTGTTTGTTTGTTTGCTTGCTTGTTTGTTTTTAGCAGCAAGAACAGGGATGTGAAAACACACCTTGCCCCATTTCTTTTTTTTTTAATTGGATATTTTTATTTACATTTCAAATGTTATCTACCCACTTTACTGGTTTCCTGTCCATAAACCCCATCCCATACCCCCTCCCCTGGCTTCTATGAGGGTGGGGGCCCCACCTACCCCTTCCTGCCTCCTTACCCTAACATTTCCCTACACTGGGGCATCTAGTCTTGACGGGAACAATTGATGCCCAACAAGACCATCCTCTGCTACATATGCAGCTGAAGCCATAGGTCAGTCCATGTGTACTCTTTGTATGGTGGTTTAGTCCCTGGGAGCTTTGGCTGATTGGTATTGTCGTTCTTATGGGGTTGTAAGCCCCTTCAGCTCCTTCAATAGTTTCTCTAACTCTTTCATTGGGGACCCTATTCTCAGTTCAATGGTTGGCTGTGAGCATCCAACTCTGTTTTTGTTATGCTCTGGCAGAGCCTCTCAGGAAACAGCTACATCAGGCTCCTGTCAGCGTGCGCTTCTTGGCATCAGCAATTTTGTCGGGTTTGGTGGCTGTATATGGGCTGGATTCCCAGATGGGGCAGTCTCTAGATGGCCATTCCTTCAGATGCTGCTCCAAACTTTGTCTCATATCTTCTCCTATGAATATTTTTGTTCCTTCTTTTAAGAAGGACTGAAGCATCTGCACTTTGTTCGTCCTTCCTGAGCTCCATGTGGTCTGTGTATTGTATCTTTCATAATCTGAGCTTTTGGGCTAATATCCACTTATTACTGAGTGCATACCATGTGGGGTTTTTTTTTAATTGGGTTACTTCACTCAAGATGATATTTTCTAATTTAATCCATTTGCTTATGAATTTCATGAAGTCATTGTTTTTAATAGCTGAGTAGTACTCCATTGTGTAAATGTACCATATTTTCTGTATCTGTTCCCTGTTGAAGGACATGTGGGCTCTTTCCAGATTCTGGCTATTATAAATAAGGCTGCTATGAACATAATGGAGTATGTGTCCTTGTTATATGTTGGAGCATCTTTTGGGTCTATGTCCAGGTGTGGTATAGCTGGATCCTCAGGTAGTGCAATGTCCAATTTTCTGAGGAACCTCCAGACTGATTTCCAGAGTGATTGTACCAGCTTGCAATCTCACCAAAAATGGAGGCATGTTCCTCTTTCTCCACATCCTCGCCAGCATCTGATACCACCAGAGGTTTTTATCTTAGCCATTCTGAGTGGTGTGAGGTGGAATCTCTGGGTTGTTTTGATTTGCATTTCCTGATGACTAAGAATGTTGAACATTTCTTTAAGTGCTTCTCGACCTTTCAATATTTCTCAGCTGAGAATTCTTTATTTAGCTTTGTACCTCATTTTTAGTAGAGTTATTTGATTCACTGGATACTAACTTTGTGAGTTCTTTGTATATATTGGATTTTAATCCTCTAATGGATGTAGGTAGGTAGATCTTTTCCCATTCTGTTGGTTGCAGTTTTGTCCTAATGACAGTGTCCTTTTCCTTAGAGAAGCTTTATAATTTTATGAAGTCCCATTTGTCGATTCTTGATCTTAAAGCATTGGTGTTCTGTTCATGAAAATTTCTCCAGTGTCCATGTGTTCAAGGCTTTTCCCCAGTTTTTCTTCTATTAGCTTGAGTGTATCTGGTTTTATGTGGAGGCCCTTGATTCACTTGGATTTTAGATTTGTTTAGGGCAATAAGAATGGATAGATTTGCATTCTTCTACATGCTGAACTCCAGTTGAACCAGCATCATTTGTTGAAAATGCTATCTTTTATTCCACTGAATGATTTTAGCTCCTTTGTCAAAAATTAAGTGACCATAGGTGTGTGGATTCATTTCTGGGTCTTCAATTCTATTCCATTGATCTACCTACCTGCTCTGTACTAATACCACAGAGTTTTTGTTTTGTTTTAGTTTGGTTTTTTTATCACTATTGCTCTGTAATTCCACTTGAGGTCAGAGATGGTGATTCCCCGCCAAAATTCTTTTATTGTCGAGGATAGTTTTCACTGTCCTGGGTTTTTTGTTACTCCAAATGAATTTGCAAATTGTTTTTTCTAACTCTATGAAGAATTGAGTTGAAATTTTGATGGGGATTGCATTGAGTCTGTGGATTGCTTTCACATGATGACTATTTTTATGACATTAATCCTGCCAATCCAAGAGTGTGGAAGATCTTTCCATCTTCTGAGATCTTCAATTTCTTTCTTCAGAGACTTGAACTTCTTCTCATACAGATCTTTCACTTGCTTGATTAGACTCACACCAAGATATTTTATATTATTTGTGACTATTGTGAAGAGTGTCATTTCGCTAATTTCTTTCTCAGCCTTTTGAGTTTTTCCTTTGAGTAGAGAAAGGCTACTGATTTGTTTGAGTTAATTTTTATAACCAGTCAATTAGCTGAAGTTGTTTATCAGCTGTAGGTGTTCTCTGGTGGAATTTTTGGGGTCACTTATGTATACTATCATATCATCTGCAAATAGTGATATCTTGACTTCTTCCTTCCCAATTTATATCCCTTTGACTGTGTTTTATTGTCTGATTGCTCTGACTAGGACTTTGAGTACAATATAGTACTCAAATATTGATTTGATATAGATTGAAAAGGTAGGGAGAGAGTGGGCAGCCTTGTCTAGTCCCTGATTTTAGTGGGATTGCTTCAAGTTTCTCTCCATACATTTGATGTTGGCTACTGGTTTGCTCTATATTGCTTTTACTATGTTTAGCTATGGGCCTTGAATTCCTGATCTTTCCAAGACTTTTAACATGAAGGGGTGATGAATTTTGTCAAATGCTTTCTCAACATCTAATGATATGATCATGAGTTTTTTTCTTTTTGAGTTTGTTTATATAGTGGATTATGTTGATGGATTTCCATATATTGAAATATCCCTGCAACCCTGGGATGAAGCCTACTTGTTCACGGTGAATTTTTTTGTGTGTGTTCTTTTTTGATGTGTTGTTGGATTCAGAACACAATTTGAATTGCAAGAAGTTTATTGAGTATTTTTGTGTCGATATTCATAAGTAAACTTGGTCTGAAATTTCTGCCTTTGTTGGGTCTTTGTGTATTTTAGGTATAAACATAATTGTGACTTCATAGAAAGAATTGAGTAGTGTTCCCTCTGTTTCTGTTTTGTGGAATAGTTTGGACAATATTGTTATTAGGTCTTCTATGACGGTCTGATAGAATTCTGCACTAAACCCATCTGATCCTGATTTAACTTTGGTACCTGATATCTGTCTAGAAAATTGTCCATTTCATCCAGATTTTCTTGAGTATAGACTGATGATTTTTTGAATTTCCTCAGTTTCTGTCGTTATGTCTCCCATTTCATATCTGATTTTGTTAATTTGGATACTCTGTGCCCTCTGGTTAGTCTGGCTAAGGGTGTATCTATCTTGATGATTTTCTCAAAGAATCAGCTCCTGGTTTTGTTGATTCTTTGTATGGTCCTTTTTGTTTCTACTTGGTTACTTTCAGCCCTGAGTTTGATTATTTCCTGCCAACTACTCCTCTTGGGTGCATTTGCTTCTTTTTGTTCTAGAACTTTCAGGTGTACTGTCAAGCTGCTAGTGTATGCTCTCTCCTGTTTCTTTTTGGAGGCACTCAGAGCTATGAGTTTTCCTCTTAGCACAGCTCTCATTGTGTCCCATAAGTTTTGGTGTGTTATGCCTACATTTTCATTAAATTCTAAAACGTCTTTAATTTCTTTCTTTATTTCTTCCTTGACCGAGTTATCATTGAATACAGCATTGTTCAGTTTCCATGTGTATGTGGGCTTTCTGTCATTTTTGTTGTTATTGAAGACCAGCCTTTGTCCATGGTGATCTGATAGGATGCATGAGATTATTTCAGTCTTCAGTTGAGGCCAGTTTTGTGACTGATTATATGGTCATTTTTGGAGAAGGTACCATGAGGTGCTGAGAAGAAGGTATATTCTTTTGTTTTAGGATGAAATGTTCTATACATATCTGTTAGATCCATTTGGTTCATAACTTCTGTTAGTTTTTCTGTGTCTTTGTTTAGTTTCTGTTTCCATCATCCATCCATTGATGAGAGTTGGATATTGATATTTCCAACTGATATTGTGTGGGGTGCACACAATGTGTGCTTTGAGTTTTAGTAAGATTTCTTTTATGAATGTAGATGCCCTTGCATTTGGAACATAGATATTCAGAATTAAGAGTTCATCTTGGTGGATTTTTCCATTGATGAATATGAAGTATCCTTTTTTATCTTTTTTGATAACTTTTGGTTGAAAGTTGATTTTACTGGATATTAGAATGGCTACTCCAGCTTTTATCTTGGGACCATTTGCCTAGAAAATTGTTTTCTGGCCTTTTACTCTGAGGTAGTGTTTCCTATATGCAGCAAAACTCTGGGTCCTCTTTATGTATCCCGTCAGTATGTCTATGTCTTTTTATTGGGGAATTAAGTCCATTGATGTTGAGCATTATTAGGGACCAATTATTGTTGTTTCCTGTTATTTTTGTTGTTAGAGGTGGAATTGTGTTTGTGTGACCATCTTCTTTTGGGTTAGTTGAAAGAAAATTACCTTCTTGCTTTTTCTAGGGTGTAGTTTTTCCTCCTTGTATTGGAGTTTTGCACCTATTATCCTTTGTAGGGCTGGATTTATGGGAAGATATTGCATAAACTTTGTTTTGTCATAGAATATCTTGGTTTCTCCATCTATGTTAATTGAGAGTTTTGCTGGATATAGTAACCTGGGCTGGCATTATTCTCTTAGGGTCTGTATGACATCTGCCTAGGATCTTCTAGCTTTCATAGTCTCTGTTGAGAGGTCTGGTGTGATTCTGATAGGTCTGCCTTTATATGTTACTTGATCTTTTTACTTACAGCTTTTAATATTCTTTCTTCATTTTTTGTGTTTGGTATTTTGACTATTATGTAACAGGAGGAATTTCTTTTCTGGTCCAATCTATTTGGAATTCTGTAAGCTTCTTGTATGTTCATGGGCATCTCTTTCTTTAGGTTAGGGAGGTTGAATATATTTACTGGCCATTTAAGTTAGGAATCGTCCCTCTCTTCTGGGTTTGATCTTCTCATTGTGTCCTGGGTTTCCTGGATATTTGTGGTTAAGAGCTTTTTACATTTTGCTTATTCTTTGATAGTTGTGTCAATGTTTTCTATGTTACCTTCTCCTCCTGAGCTTTTTCCTTCTATCTCTTGTATTCTGTTGGCAATGCTTATGTCTATTACTCCTGATTTCTTTCCTAGGTTTTCTATCTCCAGGGTTGTCTTCCTTTGTGATTTCTTTATTGTTTCTATTTCCATTTTTTTTTAAATCTTGGATGGTTTTGTTCAATTCCTTTACCTGATGGGTTGATTTTCTGTTTCCTCTTTAAGGGCTTCTACCTGCTCATCTGTGTTGTCCTGTATGTCTTTAAGGGAATTATTCATGTCCTTCGTAAGGTCCTCTAACATCATCATGAGTTGTGATTCTAAATACAAATCCTGCTTTTCTGGTGTTTTGGGGGATCCAGGGCTTGCTGTGGTGGAGGAACTGGCTGCTGATGATATCAAGTGGCCTTGATTTCTGTTGCATAGGTTCTTGCCCTTGCCTCTTGACATCTGCTTATCTCTGGTGTTTGCTGGTCTTGCTGTCTCTGACAGTGGCCCTCCTGTAAGCCTGTGTGTCAGTACTACTGGGAGACCAGCTCTCTCCCCAGGGGGAATCTGTCCGAGAGCTATGATGCAAGGTCAGCTCAGGGCACAGACAGGAGCCAGAAGGATCCTATCCCAGACTGTTCCTTGGTTCCTGTGTCCTGAGGGCTCTGGGCAGGTCCCTGAGAGCAGAAGTGGTTGTCTTGCCTGTGCTCTCAGGTGTTTCAGCACTCCTGGATGACTAGCTTACTCCCAGGGGAATCAGGTTCACAGAGCTGTGGCACAGGGTCTGCACAGGCAGAAACTAGAAGGATCCTGTCCCAGACTATTCCTTGGTTCCTGTGTCCTGAGGTCTCCAGATGGGTTCCTCTTGGGCCAGGAATGTGAGCATAAATGGTGGTCTCACCTGTGCCCTTAGGTGTGTCATCACTTCAGAGAATCCAGCTCTCTCCCAAGGGTATCTGAGTACAGAGAGCTGTGGTACAAGGTCAGCTCGGGGTGCAGGCAGAAACTAAAAGGATCCAGATTTGAGTTTTTAAGACAAGTTTTGCCCTTGAATTCATTACATAGTCAAGGACAACCTTGAATTTCTGATCTTTCTGCCTCCACCTACCAAATGCTGATATAATAGGTATATACCTCTGTATTTGACTTATGTGTGTTAGGGTTTGAACCATTGAGCTCTCTCCTACCCAGAAAGACATCTTCTTAAGTGGCACCAAATAGCTGAAGGCACATGTGCAGAAGAACAGAGTGAGTCTTGGGCCTCCCAAGTCCTCTTAGGATTGAACCTGAACCTGCAGCCTCCCTTCAGTCCTGGTCTGCAGAGGGCCACTGGGGGAAGGTGAACAAGGCACCTGAAGGCCATACTACCAGGTCATATTTGTCTCAGATCTTCTGATTTCTCAGTATATCAGATGTCCTTGCATAAATGAGACATGTATGTGACCTCCAGGCTCCTTGGAGACAACAGCCCCTGAGTATGTGAGTACACTGACCATGATGTTCCTTTGGGAATGCAGACACAGGACCAGAAAAAAACCTGCCTTCTGGTGTACAGAAGGTTCAAAGTCTGAATAGCAAGATGACCAGTGAGCTGGAGAACAGGTTATGAAGGGTGACACAGAGTTTCTTATGGATCTGCCCTCACTTTACTTTCAGCTACACACACACACACACACACACACACACACAAACACACACACACACACACACACACACGAGAGAGAGAGAGAGAGAGAGAGAGAGAGAGAGAGAGAAAGAGAGAGAGAAAGAGAGAGAGAGACCTAAGGCTGCTTTTCACAATCCATTCTTGGAATAAGACATCCTGTCTGTCCCTTAGCTCACCTGTGTCCTAGGTTAGCAGTCAGATGACAGAAGAACCACAGGCATCCCCAGGCAGTGTCTGGGATCAAACTGTGTTCATCTGTGAACTTAACACTCTCTGAAGATAAGACCTGGGGCAGGCTGGGTTCGGACAACTCCCAGGTTCTGAAAAGGTTCCAAAGCTTTCTGATTTGTGAGACAGGTTTGATCTTATCAGGCAAAGACCTACCATTCCCCTTTGTCTGCATGCCCAAGAGTCTACAGGTTATGTTAAATCCTGTAAAATCATCAGACAAGGAGAGTGTGAAAAGGTGCTGAAGAGGGGGCAGAAATAGGGGCAAATCACAGAGGGATCAAAGTCTCTTGCTGGTGGCCCCAGCTACCCCTGCCCATGGAAGAAAGACCTATGAGCTTCATATCATCTAAGGAGCTCAGCAAGATCAAAGCTGGGTCACCTAGGCAACAGAACTCAGAGGTTGATGTTAACCCTCCTCAGCATCCTTCAGAGCACCACATGCCTCATTCCCAGCCTAGGGAAGGATCAGTGCTTCTTCTACTGGTGTAAATGTAGCAAAAAGTCACTAGATTAAACAAAAACTCTGTACGTTTTCAGAAAATATTCACCACCTAGAATCATGACTCAAAAGGTCACACAAGGATAGGAAGGCAAGAGAACTGGGTAAGAGGAGTCAGGAGACAGATGGGGAAATGAGACAGGACAAAAAATGAGAGGAGGGAGGAGCTGGCAAATAAGCAGACAGGCAGACAAGCAGACAGACAGACAGGCAGACAGGCAGGCAGACAGACAGACAGGAAAGAGGGGCTTTGCGAAGGCAGTGATAACCACGTCCCTTTACACTTGATTCCAAGTCAGCTTCCAGTCTCTCATCCCCTCCAGAGGACGAGATGCAAGCCAGTTTCTGCAAATGCTAGCCAGTGTGAGAGAATAGTCTTATTTAGAGTCTGCAGGCTGGGATTCTGTCAGGTTTTGCCTTCAGCTGTTGTGTCCTACCCCAGTGGTCCCACTGTGGCTCCGTTTCTTCTCTGGACTCATTGTTGTCTGACCCTCCCTCTCCTCTGCCTGCAGGAGGAGGCCACAGAGACAACAGCATATTGTTGTCTGTACTCATAATGTCCCTCAGGAACCTCTGAGAGCCTTCCTCTCAGGATTCCTGCTCAGGGTCCTCATTATCAGAGCATTCATACATGTGGCTGTTTCCACTGTGGGGACTTGTTCTTCTCAGGAGTCTCTAACCTCTTGGCCTTCTCCATTCAGAGGCCCCTCCATCTCAGGGAGGGTCCGCACCTCTCTGCACAGATTGCCATGTTAACTGGGATTAGCAAGGAAGTCCAGGAAGATTCTGCTTGCTTAGGTTTCTGGAAAGTTCTCTACTGCAAAACTCTACTCTACAGGAGTCACCAAGCAAGGAACCCCAGATCCCAATGGGGACATCATGATGAGGAAATTGCTGATCAGACCCTTCAGGGTTGCTCTAAGTCCCAAATAACAGTATCTGGTCCACAACCTCAAAGAACAGCTACTAAGGCCTGCAGCTCCCCATGGCCTACACTCACCTGGTGATCTGAGACCATTGACATTCCTCACACATTCCACTCCTGTAATCGTGACCAGAGGACTCTGAGGCTCACCTAGACAGTTTCTGACGTTCATGGCAATCAGTGTTATCTTCAGGGTCACTGTCCTGCTTCCCCACCCCATAGAGGGAACAGATATTTGTCCTCATCTTTCATTACAAAGAAATCATACCTTTGGAGTATCATCTACGCCTTATTTTTCTTTTTTCTTTTCTTTTGTTGGCTATTTTCTTTATTTACATTTCAAATGTTACCCCCTTTCCCTGTTTCCCCTCTAGAAACCCGCTATCCCATCCCCCCATCTCCTACTCCCATGAGGGTGCTCCCCCCACCCATCCACCCACTCCCTCCCGCCTTCCCATCCTGGCATTCCCCTACACTGGGGCATTGAGCCTTCACAGGACCAAGGGCCTCTCCTCCCACTGATGCCGGACAAGGCCCATCCTCTGCTACATATGTGGCTGGAGCCATGGGTCCCTCCATGTGTATTCTTTGGTTGGTGGTTTAGTCCCTGGGAGCTCTGGGGGGTCTAGTTGATTGGTATTATTGTTCTTCCTATGGGGTTGCAACCCCCTCAGTTCCTTCAGTCCTTTCTCTAACTCCTCCATTGGGGACCCCATTCTCAGTCCAATGGTTGGCTGCAAGCATCCGCCTCTGCATTTGTCAGGCTCTGGCAGAACCTCTCAGGAGACAGCTATATCAGGCTCCTGTCAGATTTATTTTATTTCCGATTGTGTGTACTTGTGTGTATCTGTATGTAAATATGTACATAGGAAAACAAGTGCCCTCCGAGGCCAGTCCCCTGAACTGGAGATACAGGTAGCTAAGAGGTGCCTAGTTTGCATGCTGGGAAATAAACTCAGTTCCTCCACCAAACCAGCAAGTGCTCCTAACCACTTAAGGCATCTCTCCAGCCCCAAAACATAACCTCTTTGATGATACCTGTTTGTGACTAACAAAGCCTAGAGTCTCTGTGCAAGCTCCATGGAGACTGGTCACACCATTTTTGCTGTGCTGTAGTACATGTAGCTACAGCGTCTTCCCAGTCATCCCATCTTTTTAAACACACACACATAACACACACACACACACACACACACACACACACACACACATACACACACACACACACACACCAGACAAAGACAGAGACAGAGATCAGAAGAAATACAGATATCCACCCACTGCTACAGACCTGCACAATGCTAATTTGTGTTTACTAATACATCTTTGGAGAAATGGAAGACCCCCTCATCAAAAGACGTTATTATCTAAAGGGGCACTTAACTTCTAAATCATTTGGCCATTAAGAGTGAGTTAGAACATTGTTGATTCACAGTCCAGGTGGCATGTGAGAAATGAAAGACAACGCCATGTGATCACTAGTCAGTTAACTATGCTACTCACAGAAGGGCTGCAGCTCCACAGAAGCTTGCTGACTCGGTCTGCATGTCTGATGGTATCTTGCATGTCCAATGGTGGTCTGAAAATCTGATGGTGTTCTGCATATCCAATGGTGATCTGCAAGTCCACTGATGATCTGCATGTCTGATAGCATCCTGCATATCTAATACTGTTCTGTGTATCCAATGGTATTCTGCATGTTCAATGGTGGCCTGCAAGTCTGATGGTGTTCTGCATATCCAATTGTGTTCTTTCTTTTTTCTCTTTTCTCCTGTTACATTTCCTTTTTGCTCTCCTCATTTTTCTTCACAATCTAAATACCAAGGTTACTGAGCCTAACCTGCTTCCCTGACACTTGAAAGCACACTGAACTATAGATAGGAAGGAAAAACAACAGAACCACGGGCTCTGGCAGATGTGGGTTTTAGCCTTTCTTCTAAGTCCCACTGTTCTTATAAGATGGAGGTAACCCTCACTGCTCTGACACTGTAAGAATAACCTAACTGACATGAGAGAATGGGTGACAACCTTGGTGTTTTTATAAGACATTCAAAACTATTTGAAAAACTTGGGCAAAGTTGAGCTCAGGTTGCTAGAATAGGAAAAGGGCAAATAATTAGAGTAACAAAAGCTCACATCCCCTCTCAGCACTCCCATGTCCTGGTTCCCAGTGAGCCTCACTTAACAAGAACAGCTGAACAACACAGTCTATCTAATACAATCCATCTGGCCTGAAAATATCACACAAAACAGCAGAGACCATCACCAACCCACTTCAGTGGCACTTCATGAAACTCCACCACTCAGAGCCAGATACCTACCGCTATGCCCCTCCATAAACTCAGCATTGGAAAACCCAAGTTCCAGGCTCCACTGGCAGGAAATGCTTTGTCAGATGTCAGGTGCTCATAATGACTTTGGGTGTCAGAACAGTGGTCACAGCTCAGCTGTCAATGGTCCAGCATATCAAGAGAGAGTGACTTTGGATATCACATTCTCAGGGTAGACAGGACATGTAACTGAGGACAGCTGATATCCCCTGTGTGTAAGTCCAGTGTTAGGTAATTAACCCACAGAGCAATTCTTATGCAATGTCTTATTTTTGAAAAACTTGGAACCACACATCTGCTACAGCTATTTTAAGCAAAGTCCTTTTAAAAAGAAAAAAAAATCCAAACTAGCTTCCTCCCATTTTGCCAGACCTGGATTGTCTTTGACACAAATGCTTGCCACATAGCCACAGAACTGAGCCTGGAGGTGTTCTTCAGAAACTGGAGTGACGGCTGAGCCTCTTACCTGGTTTCTGGGTCTGTTTCATGTCTTTGACTTTTCAGAAGCTGGATTGAACCTGGGGCTTCACATGATCTTCACCCTGAGATTTGTCCCCGGTATTTTTTTTATTGATAATTTTATTTGTTTACATTTCAAATGATATCCTTCTTCATGGTTACCTCTCCACAAACCCCCATCTCATTCCCCTTCTCCCCCTCCCCTTTGCCTCTATAAGGGTGCTATTCCACCCATTCACCCACTCCCTCCTCACCCCTCTAGCATCTTCCTAGGCTGGGGCATCAAGCCTCTCGCCCCTCCCATTGAAGTCAGGTAAGGCCATCCTCTGCTACATATGCAGTCCTGGCTCCCTCCATGTATATTCATTGGTTGGTGGTTTAGTCCCTGGGAGCTCTGGGTGGTCCAGTTATTTGACATTGTTCTTCATATAAGGTTGCAATCCCCTTCAGCTCCTTCAGTCTTTCCTCTAGTTCTTCCACTGGGGTCCCTGTGTTCAGTCTGATGGTTTGCTATATCTGCATCTGTATTGGTCAGATACTGGTAGAACCTCTCAGGGAACAGCCATATGAAGTTTCTGTCAGCAAGCACTTCTTGGCATCAACAATAGTGTGGGGTTTGGTGTCTGCAGATGGGATGGATCTCTAGGTGAGGCAGTTTCTGGATGGGCTTTTCTTTAGTCTCTGTTTCATTTTCTGTCCCTGTCTTTCCTTTGGGTAGGAATGTTTCTGGGTTAAAAATTTTAAGATGCATGGGTGGCCCCATCCCTCAATTAGGGGCCATGCCTATCTACTGGAGGTGATCTCTACAGGTTGTATCTCCCCTTTATTGGGTATAAAGTCATCACCATTTGGTCCTGGAAGCCTCTCCCTCCTCTGGAGTCTGGGACTTTCTAGTAGCTACATGTTTCTATTCAATTTCCTGACCCTCCGTACTTCTCTCCTGTCCCTTACAATACCTGCCCCTGTCCCCTTTTCTCCCCCTCCTAATTCCTTGCCAGACCCCTCTCTCCCTCTATCTCCTATGATTATATACATCAAACCAATAGCCCACACCAAACTAAATGGAGAGAAACTTGAAGCAATCTCACTAAAATCAAGAACAAGACAAGGCTACCCAGTATCCCCCTATCTAGTCAATATAGTACTCAAAGTTCTAGCCAGAGCAATCAATCAGGCAACAAAAGGAGAACACAGAGATACAAACTGGAAAGGAAGAAGTCAAGATATCACTATTTGTGAATGATATGATAGTGTGCATAAACGACCCAAAAAAATCTACCAGAGAACTCCTACAGCTGATAAACAACTTCAGCAAAATGACTGGATATAAATTTAAGTCAAACAAATAAGTAGCCTTCCTCTACTCAAAGGATAAGCAGGCTGAGAAAGAAATTAGGGAAAGAACACCCTTCAAATAGTCACAAATAATATAAAATATCTTGGTGTGACTCTAACTGAGCAAATAAAAGATCTGTATGAAAAGAATTTCAGGTCTCTGAAGAGAGGAGTCCAACAAGACCTCAGAAGGTGGAAATTTTCCAATGCTTATGGATTGGCAGGATTAACATAGTAAACATAGCCATCTAACCAAAAGAAATCTACAGATTCAGTGCCATACCCATCAAAATTCCAACTCAATTCTTCACAGGGATAGAAAGCACAACTCTCAAATTCATTTGGAATAACAAAAAACCCAGGATAGCAAAAACCTATTCTCAACAAGAAAAAAACTGGGGGAATCACCATCCCTGACCTCAAGCTGCACTACAGAGCAATAGTGATAAAAACTGCATGGTATTGGTACAAAGACAGGCAGGTAGATCAATCGAATAGAATTGAAGACCCAGAAATGAACCCACACATCTATGGTCACTTGACTTTTGACAAAGAAGCCAAAACCATCCAGTGGAAAAAAGACAGCATTTTCAACAAATGGTGCTGGTTCAACTGGTGATCCGCATATAGAAGAATGCAAATCGATACATTCTTATCTCCTTGTACAAAGCTCAAGTCCAAGTGGCTCAAGGACTTCCACATAAAACCAGATACATTCAAGCTAATAGAAGAGAAAGTGGGGAAGAGCCTTGAACATATGGACACTGGGGAAAATTTCCTGAACAGAACACCAGTGGCTTATGCTCTAAGATCAACAATTGACAAATCGGACCTCATGAAATTGAAAAGCATCTGTAAGGCAAAGGACACTGTCATTAGGACAAAACTGACTGCAACTAACAGATTGGAAAAAGATCTTTACCAACCCTACATTTGATAGAGGGCTAATATCCAATATATATATTTCAAGAAGTTCGACTCCAGAGAACCAAATAACCCTATTTAAAATATGGGGTACAGAGCTAAACAAAGAATTCTCAGCTGAGGAATATTGAATGGCTGAGAAGCACCTAAAGAAATGTTCAACATTCTTAGTCCTCAGGGTCAAAACAACCCTGAGATTCCACCTCACACCAGTCAGAATGGCTAAAATCAAAAACTCTGGTGACATCAGATGCTGGTGAGGATGTGGAGAAAGAAGAACACTCCTCCACCTCTGGTAGGACTGAAAGCTGGTAAAACCACATTGGAAATCAAAATTGGAAATAGTTCTACCTGAATACCCAGCTTTGCTACTCCTGGGCATATACCTAAAAGATGCTCCAATGTATAACAAGGACACATGCTCCACTATGTTCATAACAGCCTTACTTATAATAGCCATAAGCTGGAAACAACTCAGATGTCCCTCAACAGAATAATGGATACAGAAAATGTGGTACATTTACACAATAGAGTACTACTCAGCTATTAAAAACAATGGCATCATGAAATTCTCAGACAAATGTGTGGAACTAGAAAAATACTGTCCTGAGTGAGATAACCCAGACATAAAAGGACACACGTGGTATACACTTACTGATAAGTGGATATTAGCCCAAAAGTTCAAAATACCCATGATACAACCCACAAACTATATGGAGCTTTAATAAAAGGAAGACCAAAGTATAGATGCTTCAACCCTACATAGAACAGGGAACAAAAAAGAACAAGATTAATTTTCTTTTTTATTTTGAGATATGGTCTCCCTAAGTTGCCCATGCTGTTTAAACATGTGAACCTCTGGCCTGTGAGAGACTAGAATTACAGGCCTAAGTGTTCAGGCCAGCCATATTGTTTCATATTAGTGAAGGTTCATCTCACTGAATTCTATTACCAACATAGAGCACTTTCATCATTAAACACCCTTGTTCAACTTGTCCAAAAATGCTTTATAAATTCCTACATGATCTAGAAGCCACACTTCTGAGTATATAAGTGAAAGAAGTAAAGATGGAACTGAGAAAAAACTGTGCATGTGTGTCTGTACATGTGTATCTGTACATGCATGTCTGTACATGTGTGTCTGTACATGTGTGTCTATACATATGTGTCTGTACATGTGTCTGTACATGTATGTCTGTACATGGGTGTTTGTACATGTGTCTCTATATGTGTGTCTCTACATGCATGTCTGTAGAGCTACTGTTCACCAAACAACTGAAGATTCGTTCAGTGCAGAACAGAGGCTGTGAAGCACCATGTGAAATACTTAAAGAACATTGAAGAGCACACTATGAGATGGGTGAGCCATGAGGACACTGTGCTGGTTGACACAAGTCAGCCACAGAAAACCACACACCGGGGCATTCATGTTCATAGCAGCAGGAATC
The DNA here is from genome assembly GCF_021556685.1 of Rattus norvegicus. Taxonomy (NCBI): domain Eukaryota; kingdom Metazoa; phylum Chordata; class Mammalia; order Rodentia; family Muridae; genus Rattus; species Rattus norvegicus. The sequence continues at coordinate 7,506,943 of NC_141537.1, forward strand.
AGGAGGGCAGGGACAGAGGCAGAAGGTGGCATTTATTGCTTGGTGGATATAGAGTTCTAGTCTTGAAAAGCTAGCTCTAGAGGCTGCCATACAATGATAAAACTAACGCTCATGTCACTGCTCTGTGACAGGAAGATCATAAAACTTCAGTGATTATGTCACATCGCGGTTATCACAGTTACAGTCTTCCAAAAGACCAGCATATTTGGAGCTAGGCAGCCTCCAGGCAGGCCTGTTTGCCTGGCCAGCGCTCTAGGGTTGACAGCCCAGATCTTCATCTGATCTTTCTCTCTTTGGATTTCAAAACCAGGCTTTTTTGTGGCATCACTCTGCTCAGTGCATTCTTATCCTGAGTCATGATGATCATCAAGAATAACGTGTAAGGCAGATGCTGGGAAAACAGAAGATGCTTTTCTGTAGGCAAGTCTCGTGACTGACTCAATGCTGGTCACCAATTTGACATGAGATCCATGCTCTCCAGCCAGCTCCACCAGAGCTTCTCCATAGCCTTTTACATTGTAATGGTGGGGAGTGGGGTGTGACTACCACCTGCCTTTTCCTCAAAGTACCTTCTTGTATTTTGACCCTTTCACTTGAAGCACTTTGCGGTTTGTTTTTAGTGGAGTTGAGTTGTCAGAAACACTTCTTATGTCTGGTAGACATGCAGGCCCCGTTAAAATTCCAATATAACTTTTCATGGAAATGGATTTAAGAGGAGACAGGAGGTCATGAACAAAGATATTATATGAAAAGAGGTTATTTCAATAAAAAAGAATAAAAATTTAAACTTCATATGGAAACACAAGAACCAAGTAATAATTATAAAATGTAATTTTTTTTTTTGGTTCTTTTTTTTTTCGGAGCTGGGGACTGAACCCAGGGCCTTGCGCTTCCTAGGTAAGCACTCTACCACTGAGCTAAATCCCCAGCCCCGTAATTTTTTATAAGTAGTAAAAGAGCTGCTGGCTGTGTCAGCATCCCAGATTTCAAGTCGTACTACAGAGCTGTAGTAGTAAATAAAACATGACATTGACAAAAACAACAACATGTTGATCAATAGAATTGAAGACCCAAAATAACTCCACACATATACAGAGACCTGATTTTTTATAAGGAAGGAAATAAATACTGGAGAAAAGACAGTGTTTTCAACACATGAAGAGTGTACGTAGGAGAATGAAAATAGACCCATATTTAATCTATCCAGATAGATCAAGGACGCCAACGTAAGACCTGGTATGAATCTAATAGAAGAAAAAGTTTGGAACACACTTGAATTTGCTGACACAGGAAAGGGGGTTCCTAACAGGACCCCACTAATACAGGCACATTAGACCAGTTATTAATGAATGGGACCTCATGAAGCTGAAAGCTTCTGTATGGCAAAAGGACACTGTCATTGGAGAAGTGAAGCAGCCTATAGAAGGTACATCTGACAGGGGGTTAGTGTCTAGAATGTGCAAAGAACCCAAAGAAACTGAACATCATGGAACAAATAACCCAATTTAAAAATGGGGTATGAGAACTAAATAATTCTCAGAAGATGAAACCCAAATGACTGAGAAAAGTTCTTTTTAATGTTCAATGTTCTTAGCCATCAGGGAAATAAAAAATAAAATTATTTTGAGGTACTATCTTACCCCAGTCAGAATGGCCAAGGCCAGTAAAACTAATGACAACATGTATTGACAGGAAAGGAGAAACAGTTATTCATTGCTGATCAGAATGTAAACAGGTACAACCACTGTGGAAATCTTCATGACATTTTCCCAAACTGATGAAACTTGATCTACTACAAAGTATAGCTATACCACTCCTGAGTGAAACTCAAGGGTTTCTACATACTGCTGTGGAGAATACTGCCCATCCATGGTCATTGTCATTCTACTGATAATATCCAAGAATTGGAAACAACCTTGATAACTATCCTCTAATGAATGAATAATAAAAACATGGTACAGTCATACATTGGAATGTTATTTAGCTGTTAAGAAAAAATAAATTATAAATTTTTATAAGTAAATGGAGCTTTAAAACCATCATCCTGAGTGAGGTAACCCAAGACCAGAAAAACAGATATTATATTTTCTTTATATGTGGATGTTAGCTTTTAAGCCTTAGGTAAGTGCATTTTGTTTAGCATATCTACAGAAGTGAGAATGAGAGCTAGGTGCAAGGAGAAGGGACTCTTCCAAGGAGTAGTAAATAGAATATAGCATTAAAAAATGGATAAAGGAGAAACTAGAATAGGAGAATTATTAAATGGACAAAGAAACATGACATCAAAAAAGGGGAAATATGGAAATGGACAGCTAACATCAAAAGCCTTTCAAAAAGCCATATAAAAATCTACTACTGTAGAAGCTCACACACACACACACACACACACACACACACACACACACACACACGCACACACACATGCACACACACAAGCACACGCACACATGCACACACACAAGCACACACACAAGCACTTAAATGGAGTTACCATATAATAGGAGAGAGAGTAAACCAACTATTATTAAATAAATTTATTATTAAATAAAGCCCCCAGTACCAGGAAGGAGTTACATCTTTTTGAGTCATTGGCTGAAGAGGTTCTATAGACCCTCTTGAACATTATAGGCCATTGTCAGTGCTATTGGTTACTCTCTATAACATGCTGGTAAGACATTATGACTGAATATACCACATACTTTTGTCATTGGACATAGAGAAATTGAACTGGTGTTCAACTGGAAGCTTCACCCTACCAACTGGAATTCAGTCTGGAAGATATTACACATGCTGCCATAATAAAAAAGTACATATCAATCTTACCCAGCCCTGGGAGCTACAATAGCAGTCTACTAGTAAGATAATGCTGACTGCTTCAATAGTGAAACAAATATTCTGTGAGTAACCAATCACCTTTTGATTGGACTTAAGGTCTACTCTACATAAGTGGGCAAGAAGCTGAGATTACATAGGTCACAGGCCTGTGGGGAGGGTGGAAATCTACTATAAGTCTGCTATAGGAACTTGGTAATAAATGACTCCTAAAGACATATTCCTATACCCATAACACACTGCATTGTTCAACTCTGATCAGAGAAGCTTCTTCCTGAATTAGATGAGACTTAACATAGAACCTCACAACTGGTCAGTGGCCTGTTACCACCAAGTCCATGGTCTGTGCCATCACCTGATTTTGATAACTGTAGCTTGTGCCACCAAGATCTGTGATAGCATCCATGTTTCGGCAGAGGTCAATGTTGATGTCTGTGGTCTGTACTGGCACTGAAGACCATGTGGCAAGTTCTGACCCATGAGACAATGTGGTGGATGCTGGTGATAAGTGCTGTCACCAGAAACCATGTGCAAGTCCATGATCCATGCTGAGTGTAAAGGGCCATGAAGCTACTTTTGCAACAGACTCACAGTTCAGAAGAACAGAGAAGGATTCTGTGACAGCCCCTAGCCCCACCCTACCCCTAAAAAATCCATCAGGCTAAACAGAAAGCCATGGAAGAAAATCTGAAAAATTGCAATAAGGATGCTCCACAACTGATGGCTTCCGCAGGGGTGTGGGTGTGGGTGGGGAAAGACTCAGTTTTCTTTAAGGATTTGGCCAGTGGGTGTTTGACCATGCTCCTGTGAGTATATTGGCAGTACAAAGTGGACTTGACTTCCTCCTCCTCCTCCTCCTCCTCTTCCTCCTCCTCCTCCTCCTCCTCCTCCTCCTCTTCCTCCTCCTCCTCCTCCTCTTCCTCCTCCTCCTCTTCTTCTCTTCTTCTTCTTCTTCTTCTTCTTCTTCTTCTTCTTCTTCTTCTTCTTCTTCTTCTTCTTCTTCTTCTTCTTCTTCTTCTTGTGGGGGTGAGGCCACAAGGGTGGTTGGCAGACCTGGGAGGACTAGGAAGTGAGTGGAACTGGGCTTCTTGATGTGAAATTCCCAAATAATCAAAATATTATGTAAAAGAAAGGGAGGAAGGAAGGAAGGAAGGAAGAAAGGAAGGAAGGAAGGAAGGAAGGAAGGAAGGAAGGAAGGAAGGAAGGAAGGAAGGAAAAAACTCACAGCTGGACAGTGTGTAAAAGGCAAATGACTGTGAAGCACTCAGCCCTTAATGTGATGTCTTCATCACATCCCTTCCCGGGAGGATGAGGGAATCTGTGAGGAAGAGGAGGCAGAAAGGTTGTAAGAACCAGAGGTGGAAAATGAGTCCAAGGAAACATTTTTCAGATACTTCAGGGCCAGTAACATATGACCTCAGGTTGTGTCAGCATATACAAGATCTATACAAGTTTAAGCCAGGCCAAACCACAGCATGGAGAAGGGAAAATGGGCAGAATGTCCCACCCCCAGCCAGGAAGCTCTTTGTAATTGATAGCTTCTGGGAGATGGGAAATTAGTTTTTTTCCAGGGAGCATCATTGAGTGTGAAAACCATACTCCAGGACAGACCTAGAGCTCAGTAGTAGTTGTACAACACAACTGGGGTTCTTTTGTTATTGTTTAGTTCTGGTATTTTCTAAGAAGGAGAAAGAACCAAAAGTTTGGTAGATGAGGAGTGGGAGGAGTTGGGTGAGGGAGAAGAATATGATCAGAATATATTTATGAGGTCAGCCATGGTGGCACAAGTCTTTAGTCTCACACTCAGGAGGCAGGGGCAGGTGGATATCTGAGTTCAAGGCCAGCCTGGTCCACAGAGTGAGTTCCAAGATAGCCAGGGCTATGTAAACACAGAAGTAAATATATATAGCATTAAAATATTCTTCAAAATAAATACAAACTTCCTTTTAAGTACTAATAGGTACTACAATACTTCTACAATGGATCTGAAACTGCTGTGAGAGGTGGCAGCACATTCAGTGTGGCTACAGCAGGGAAACAGATGACTCATGTCCCCGATGGACAGAGCACGGTCAGGAAGATTTCATCATGCTAAAAGTGTATGCAATTTAAAACTTATGAATTATTTATTTCTGGAATTTTCCATATAATATCAGACTGATGCCCACGGAATTCGAATGGTGGAGAGGAACTCTTGTGCCAGGAGTTAGCCCTTCAACATCTAAATTAAGGACCACCCTTCAATCCTTTACTATGGCAATGGCCTGTCTTGTGATGGCCTCATCCAAGTAACTGCATTGCCATTACACAAATGCTTTTATCTGTTTCCGCATAAAGCAAAAATCACCCATTTGTTTTTTCAAGGAAATCATGAAATTCTAGCCACAGCCTTACCCTGATTGAGTGATCCTTTCAAAAGTCCCACAGTAGATGGAGTCAAGAGGTGACAACTTTGATATTTGTGGTCCAGATCTGACATAACAAAGCCAAGTTTAACCTGAACAACACAAAGTAGAAGACTATTAAGTACCCAGGAAAACTGGCCTAACTTTCTGCTAAATATAGGCGCAAAGATTATTATAGCTACAGCCTTGTCAGGGACAAACAGCCCTGGCTTTTATGATAAAATGCACCCCAGCAAACCCCATGAGGTAATCGCTATAAGTCAGTGCTTCTGAATTCAGCTTCCAGAAAGCACTTGGCACCATTAGTCGACAGAAGAAGTGAAATTTGCTTTTCACAGAAGCGAAAGAAATAAAGAGGGCTCTTGTGTATCCAGCCCCTTGGTAGATAGCTAGAGAAGACTGAGAGGTGGGCACAGGGCCCCAGCTTTCTATGGAAGTGCCCACCTGAGCCCTAGATTCCTCTCCTCTATGCACCATGATTTGGTCTTCCTATTGTTTCCCACTATGTGTTCAGGGCTTCCAGGGAGCCAAGAATCCCAGAAATTCATGGGCCAGCTAGCCTGGTGCATACTCTAGAAACACAAGGAGATCCTATTTGAAAATAGGTAGAAAGCAAGGACAGACACTCAAGGCTGTCCTCTAACATCCTCACATATGTGCAATGCTATACAAATGTTCACTTGCACACATACATGTACACACACAAACATATGTACACATGTGTACACATATTCTATAAACAAACCTGCATACATATCTCATATACACATAAGTGCACACATTTCATATACAAACATGCATATCATATGCACTATATGCACACAAATTATATAAGCACATGCAGATATATCGTATATACACTCATGCACATATATCATATGCATATGCTTGCACACATACCATATCCAAGAAAAGGGCAAGAGTAAGAGAGCATTTTACACCATGCAGAACAGTCATCCTGATGAGCTCTGTAAGAGACATGGGCATACATATTCTCATCCTTCCAGGAAGTCAGAATGTGTTGGCTAATAAACTGCATCCATTACGTTGGCTGCAATTGGCTAAATGACCCTGACTTTGCAGATTGCATGGTCACTGGGAATCACAGTTTCTTTAGTCTCAGTTTTAGTTACTAATATTACTAATATTAACTCCTGGATCTTCCAGTATACATCAGACAGCTGTAGGGACATACACAATTACCAAGAAGCTGAGAGAGAGTTGAAAAGTCTGTGGAGTTTAGAGAGGCCATCCTGGAGTGAGCGGCAGAGCTGGCACAGACAGAAGCAAAGTCTGTGGAGACAAGGGAGAAGGTTTCACAAGTTTCAGGTACCTCCTTAGACTGAAATATCAAAGCAGGACCAGGTGACAGGCCAGGCAAGGATGAGTTTGAAGTGGGTTGAGCCCATGGACAGAGGCAAAAGTCCTTCGCTGAAGCAACCTTCTTAGATGAGGCTCATGACTAAATGACTGATTGGTGCCTGTCACATCTCAGTGTTGGGGATCCCCTTCTTTCATGGTTCCAGGTGGGTTTCATTGGGTGTGATGGACCAGCTCCTGCATCTGCCATTTCTGGTCTGGCTTATATATTCAGAGTAACCATTATTTTCTGGCAGAAATAAATGATTCGTTTGTGCCTCCTGGTGTGCTGGCAGATGGTGATTGTTTTACTTGTATAAACAAGATGTAGAGTCAGTCTTCTTTGGCACATAGACTCAAAATGGGGTAACTCAGGTCAAGGCTGTTGCCTTATAAGATAGTCATTCAAAGCCAGGTCCAGCCTGAGATCTGCTCAGTAACAGTATCTACACAGAAGAGTAACCCAGCAAAGGCTAGACTGTTCTCAGTACTTTACAAACCCACATGAAAAGAACAGAGAGGGAAAGACACTACCTGCGTGTTATTTATAAGCTCCCTCACTTCCTAGAGATGGGCAGAAGGCCCAGCCTGAGGAATGCATTTCCCCGTTACCACAGACAAGTGTGGATGGAGATGCAGGTGGCTGGGACAGAAAACAAGTCAGTGAATCACGGCCAATTGCTGTGTTCCTAAGATCGGGCTTAGAGTGCCACACATTCTTTCTCTCTTCTTCAATTGCTGTAAACTTCTTTTTCTGAGGCAGGATCTCTAGCTGAACCAGAACCTTGCTGATTCAGCTAGTCTGGCTAGTCAGCTTGCCCCAGCAATCTCCTGCCCAGGAATATGTGTGGCTGCCAAGCCTGCCCTGATTTTATGTCGGTTTGGAGGCTCTTATTTCCACACTTGGAAAGCAAGTGCATCATCTGTTGGACCACCTCCCCAGTACCAAGATCATGTTTTTCAATTGATAATAAAATGTATCCGGGTTGCTGGACAAAGGTGACAGAAAAAGACACAGAGGTCAGCAAGATCATCAGTGCAGCTCCATGCTCCACACAGCAGCTAAGGCTGAAGAGGTGACCGCACAATCGGGTACTGAGTTAGTCATAAAGACAAGTGTCCACATTCACTTGAAATCAGTGCTTTTTTTCCCTCTGCTAATTATGTGTCTGTGGGGTGCTGGGTCATCTCCAAAGATCTCAGCAAAGCAATGGACTCAGCACAGCAGCACACTCACTCAGTCGCCTTCTAGTTCACCAAGCAGAAACGCTTTGCAAAACATGAATGATGCAATGGTGCTATTGAAGTTTCTTGCATTGTTGCTGTTGTTGTTGTTAGTGGTGGTGGTGGTGGTGGTGGTGGTGGTGGTGGTGGTGGTGGTGGTGCTGTTTTAAAACAGTGTGTCTATTTTTCATTAAGACTTATTGTTTATGGGGACTGGAGAGATGGCTCAGTGATTAAGAGCACAGGCAGCTGTTCCAGAAGACCCAGGGTTCATTCCCAGCACCCACATGACTGTCTGTAACTCCAGTTTCAAGGGATCCTATGCACTTTTCTGACATCTGTGGGATACTCTATGCACATGGCACACATGCATATACTCAGAAACAAAAATATACATATAAAATAAATATTTTAAAGGATATGTTGCTTATTTATTTACTTTTGAAGTGGATTCTCACTGTGTAGATAAATACCTCACAGTCTTCCCAAGCTCACGGGCCTCTGTTACTAGGTGCCAGCTAAGACCTGTTATTCAAACTAAGGTGCAGACCTATCCAACCTTGTGATATCACACAATGATGTCACACTGAAGAATGACAAAGTGAAATTCACAAGAACATCTCAATGTTTTAAATAAGGCTGCAGTTTTGTGTTGGGCCGCATTCATATCCTCAGCCTCACAAAGCCACATGAAGCCCACAAATCACAGGATGGACGTGCTTGAAAGAATAGTATTCCAAAATTGGTTAGCTAATTACTATTTTTTAAAGTTTCTTGGTACCTAATACAGTGACTTTCCTAGTTTCATTTCCGCTGTTGTGATAAAATCACAGCGACAAAAAGAACTTAGAGGAGAAAGAGTTTTTGTTGTTGTTACAGTTCCAAGTTACAGTCCCCCATTTTGGGGAAGTCTAGACAGGGATTTCAAACATCTAGCTATATAACATCCACAATCAAATGCAGAGAAATAAATACATACCTACTTGATCATTTGTGCTCAGCTTGATTTTTCCAGTTTTCTTCAGGAAACCTGACTAGGGAAAGGTGCTGCCCACAGTGGGCTGAGTCTCCCTACTTCAGTTGACAAGAAAACTCTCCATATACATGCCCATGGGCTAGCCCACTGTAGACAATCACACCTCTCTCTCTCTCTCTCTCTCTCTCTCTCTCCAAGTAATTAAGGTATTTTAGTCCCTGTTCTATTGCTGTGAAAAGACATCATGACCAAGTCAGCTTTTATAAAGAAAATCATTTAATTGGGGGCAAACTTACAGTTTCAGAAGTTTGGTCCATTATCATCATGGTGGGAAGCATGGCCAGCATACAGACAGGTATGATGCTAGAGAAGTAATTGAGAGCTTTACACCAGCCAGGGGTGGGGCCAGATTAGGCCTGATGTGACATACTTCCTCCCACAAAGCCTCACCTATTCCAGCAAGGCCACAGTTCCTAATTCTTCTAAACAGTTCACAACTGGAGACTACTCGTTCAAGTATATGAATGCCTACGGAAGTCACTCTCATTCAAACTACCAAATAAGGTTATATCAAGTTGACAAATGAATACTAAAGGACGCAAGTCACAGAAACCAACATTCTCAACAAATTCAGTTACTGTTTCATCTTTTGTTATTGGATACTTTATGTAATTACATTTCAAATGTTATCCCCTTCCCTAGTTCCACTCTCTCCCTTCCCCCCTGCCCCTGCTTCTATGAGGATGCTCCCTCTCTCACCCAATCACTCCCAACTCAACACCCTATCATTCCCCTACACTGGGGCATTAAGCATTCACAGAACCAAGGGCTTCTCCTCCTATTGATGCTAGACAATGCCATCCTCTGCTACATATGCAGCTGGAACCATGAGTGCCCCCCACCCACCACCGAATGTGTACTCTTCTGTTCAATAACAACAAAAACAACAGAAAGCCCACATACACATGGAAACTGAACAATTCTCTACTCAATGATAACTTGGTCAAGGAAGAAATAAAGAAAGAAATTAAAGACATTTTAGAATTTAATGAAAATGTAGGCATAACACACCAAAACTGATGGGGCACAATGAAAGCAGTGCTAAGAGGAAGACTCATAGCTCTGAGTGCCTCCAAAAAGAAACTGGAGAGAGCATACACTAGCAGCTTGACAGTACACCTGAAAGTTCTAGAACAAAAAGAAGCAAATGCACCCAAGAGGAGTAGACAGCAGGAAATAACCAAACTCAGGGCTGAAATCAACCAAGTAGAAACAAAAAGGACCATACAAAGAATCAACAAAACCAGGAGCTGATTCTTTGAGAAATCAACAAGATAGATAAATCCTTAGCCAGACTAACCAGAGAGCACAGAGTGAGTATCCAAATTAACAAAATCAGATATGAAATGGGAGACATAACAACAAAAACTGAGGAAATTCAAAAAAGTCATCAGATCCTACTACAAAAGCCTATACTCAAGAAAACTAAAAAAATCTGGAGGAAATGGACAATTTTCTAGATAGATACCAGGTACCAAAGTTAAATCAGGGTCAGATAAACCCATCTAAACAACCCCCATAACTCCTAAAGAAATAGAAGCAGTCATTAAAGGTCTCCCAACCAAAAAAAGCACAAGACCAGACGGATTTAGTACAGAAATCTATCAGACCATCGTAGAAGACCTAATACCAATACTGTCCAAACTAGTACACAAAATAGAAACAGAGGGAACACTACTCAATTCCTTCTATGAAGTCACAATTATGTTTATATCTAAACCACACAAAGATCCAACAAAGGCAGAAAACTTCAGACCTTATGAATATCAATGCAAAATTACTCAATAAAATTCTTGCAAACTGAATCCAGAACACATCAAAGCGATCATTCACCATGATCTGGTAGGCTTCATCCCAGGGATGCAGGGATATTTCAATATATAGAAATCCATCAACATAATCCACTATATAAATAAACTCAAAGAAAAAACCACATGATCATTTATTTCATTAGCTGCTGAGAAAACATTTGACAAAATTCATCACCCCTTCATGTTAAAAGTCTTGGAAAGATCAGGAATTCAAGGCACATACCTAGACATAGTAAAAGCAATTTAGAGCAAACCAGTAGCCAATATCAAATAAATGGAGAGAAACCTGAAGCAATCCCACTAAAATCAGGGACTAGTCAAGGCTGCCCACTCTCTCCCTACTTATTCAATATAGTTCTCAAAATCCTACCCAGAGCAATCAGACAACAAAAGGAGGCCGAAGGAATACAATTTGGAAAGGAAGAAGTCAAGATATCACTATTTGCAGATGATATGATAGTATACATAAGTGACCCCAAAAATTCCACCAGAGAACACCTACAGCTGATAAACAACTTCAGCAAAGTGACTGGATTTAAAATGGAAACAAATCTGTAGTCTTTCTCTACTCAAAGAAAAAACAAGCTGAGAACGAAATTAGGGAAATGACACCCTTCACAATAGTCACAAATAATATAAAATACCTCCATGTGACTCTAACCAAGCAAGTGAAAGATCTGTTTGACAAGAACTTCAAGTCTCTAAAGAAAGAAATTGAAGAAGATCTCAGAAGACGGAAAGATCTCCCATGCTCATGGATTGGCAGGATTAATATAGTGAAAATGGCTATCTTCCTGAAAGCAAGCTACAGATTCAATGCAATCCCCATCAAAATTCAAACTTGGTTATTTTTAAGACTAAAACTAAAATTTGGAGCCCTATGGAGCTAGGGGAGACAAAAGTGAGAAAGGCCATTTTTAGAGGGTTTTCAACCAGTCATCACCAGGACAAGGACATCCTGAGTGATCCCTGAGGGCAAGACACTTGCAGAGCAATACTGACCCCAGTTGTGCTGCACTGGGTCCCCCATCCTCTGACCTCAGCAAACTGGAGAATACATGCTGAAGGTTGTCTAAGACAGGTCTATGCCTATGGGGAATTTATTTGTCCATTTCCGTGATCTAGAGAGAACAACACCCCCTTACTAACTCTGCAGGGAACAAATGAAGGTTTTCTGAATGCACAAGTAGACTTCACTGTGACTGGCAGAGCACACACTTGCCCCTCTCAGATTGTAACATCATCCAAGGAGGACTAGGATTGAGAGAAAGAGAGAGAGAGAGAGAGAGAGAGAGAGAGAGAGAGAGAGAGAGAGAGAGAGACCACATCTCCATTGGCATTTGCAGAATTTAGTGTCTATGCTCAAGGTTCACAGACAGACTCACTTAGATCTACTCTAGATACCAGTAATAGGGCCAAATGCTCTTCAGGGAGAACTGCATTTGGAAGATACTTTGCTTCAGTCAGGCATTGGCTGCAGGATATCACCAACAATTTTGGGGTGCTACAGTGCACCATGGACATCATGAGAGGAAGGATCTGATGGATCTGAGTGTGGGTCAAGCCTAGATCTAGAGCTTGAGTCAACAACCTCAGTTTTCTATGACTGCTCTGTCTGTGCCTAAGAAGATACATGGATGGGTTTCTTCACCCACACAACAGAATCTCCACTGTTGCAGTTACAGAACCTTCATTAACTTTGTCCTCATCCATTAAGGGTCACCTTTCCCAGAAAACATCTGAATTGTCTGGATCAAAAACACACAGACAAATACACCTAGAATGAAGACCCTGGCACTAACTAGCCATACCTTGCTACAGACTCTACCTATAGCCTGCCTGGTGGCAGTGGGATGGCTCTGGCAGATGGACAAGACCTGAGTTAGTCTTGGTTTCATCCATGACAGCTACCCCAACCTGACTCCAATTGCTGTTCTGTGACTGTGTGGGTGTTCAGGGAGTAGTCCCTGTGGACATGTCACAGCAGTCCATTAGTCCATTAGTCCACCATGCGTGCAAATGGCACACAGACATATATGGAAGCAAAATATAAACATTAAAACAAAAACATTGAATGACTCTCAAAGCATTCTATGCCAAATTGGGCCAAAGAACTCTATAGTTGACTGACTCTGAAGGACTCCAGTGGGTCTCAGGCCCATTCAGAATGGCAGCTAATTTTGATAGAACTGATTTTGGTGATCCACAAAACATAAAGAACTGTATTAAAAGGTCATAGCATTAGGAAGGTTGAGAACTACTAGTCTTGAAGATCAGCTCTGTGGTAAAAAAAAAAAAAAATCACCCACTGTGAACTGAGGATAAGGACAGTGCTGCTCTGGCACTTCCCTGCATGGTTCATGCTGGACGTGGAATCCACACAGCTAATTTCATGAAGTGAGAGTGTACCAAAGAGCCCTGGCTTGTTCTGACACCTGTCTTTGGAACCAATCGAAGCAACCGTCTGTCCAGTAAGGCAACTCAAGGCATGGCTCATGTTAGGAGTGTCCAAACTGCTTGGGAGGCATCATATGGTTCTGAGGTGCCATGCCCCTCAGTTCTAGCAAAAGGCAAGTTCAAGTTAATGTAGCTAGGCCTGAGCTCCAAAAGAAATGACCACTGTGACCCATGAGTCAGTACCACCACCATTGCTGGGCTCAGAGTATCAAAGGTCTTCAGAGTCTCCAACTGATGGGATCCATCATAGAGGTACAACAACTGACATTAAAACCTTGTGTATCCAGGTATTTAACCTCACTTCAATTTATATTTTGTAATTCCAGACCATTTAAATACTGTACATTTTTGTTTGTTAAAAGTATTTTTCTCATTAAAATCACTTCATGTCATAAAAAAAAAACCTTGTGTATCTTGACACCTATGCTTTGACCTAGACATCATCCCAGCTAGGTGGAGGGCCTGTCAGCATTCCCGATGCACCTACCACACCCAGCTAACAAACCATGCTCTCCCAAAAGGACAGGAAACTATGTGGCCAGGAGCATGGGTTGTTACAATGTTTCTCCATGATGCATGTCATATGACCTTCTGGCAGATTAAGTTGTTACTATAGAGTAGCTCAAGACAGATGTAGAATACTATGGAGGCATGTCATCACACATAGCCTATGAGGACAGATGTGCAGAGATGTGTAATCACACGTAGCCTATGAACAGAGATGTGGATGTTGATGCTGCTGTCCTGTGGAACAACCTCAAGAGATAGCAGGCTCTGATCCTCCTGTACTAAGAGCCTTCAACCTCCAACCCCATCCTCATGCAAGCATCTCTCAGAAGTGGGCTGTGGGGTAAAAGAAAATATAACCCATGTGTAGAAGGGACTCAGACCACACTGGAAACACAGGCGTTATCCCTCTCCAAAGGCCCCACAAGATGAGCAGTGTACCTGCCTAGAACACAGTCCAGGCCCCTGAGGGACAAGGGTGGCACAAACTGGTCCCTACACCATTCTGTGACTCTCCCCTGCCCCCTAGTCCTGAAGCAGTTATGTGGAAACCCAAACTTTCACAGGACTGAGCCTGCTCATCCAGGCTCTCACTGCTCCATGAGCCTTACCAAACAGCAGCTGAAAGCTCTAACCTAAAGCTGTTGATCTGACAGTCACACACATCCCCGAGGCAAAACTTATGAACAATGCAGTCAGGAAAGAACTCACTCCTTCACTGGGAGGAAAGGTGAAAGCCCCAAGGCCCAAGTCATTGGCCATTCCCAAACAATGAGAAGAGAGTATCTTTCCAAACAGAGGGTCCATCCTGGGACCTGTATCTGTGGCTTTCCTAACCTATGGTCTTCAAGAGTTGCCCTGATGTGCACCAGCCATTCAAGCTGTGGCAGGTGTCATTGTAACTGACACTTCTGGGACACCAGGGTATCTGGGACAGAAGCAACTGCAGAGGCAATGCTAGCCTGACCACCTCAATGTCCTATTATGTTGCTTTGATACATCTGGGGCAGTCAGGCTCGGCTGACAGAGAAGTTGATCCCTGGAAAGCAGCCATGTCCCTGCCTGGGCTGCCACCTACAGTGGCAGTTTTGACAATGGCTGTCCAAGTGGTAGATGGTTCTAGAAATATACTGCTCACAGGAGAAAATGGCCCACCTTCCAGACTCTAAAACAGCAATCTTGAAATCTGAGTAGTAGGGAATCCTCAGGTACCATCTATGGAGTACCAATGCGAACATGGGTAGGTCCTTCAGTTTGACCAGTCAGGGTCAACTCTAGCAGTAAGTAAGTATATTATACCCACACACCAAGGCCAAATAATCCTTACTTATATACTACAATACAGAGCAGGAAGATCACTTGACGTGGGACATGCCATGTCCACTCTAGAAGCCCTCAGAAAGCCATCTAACTCCTTTGAGATCTAGCTTTGCCAGATAGATGCCTGAATATCAGGAGGTCCCAGGACCACCCAGCTCGGTGTTGGCAGGATGGACATATATGTGACAGTCTGCATATTCAGAGCAGGAACACAAACAGTGGTCACCTACAATGGTACCTAAGAGGGACCAGTTGAGCCATTTAGGTCATCTCTATAATCCTCCCATTAACATTTTGTCAGACTTGAAGGCCCCATTACATAGAGGCTCACAGGCTATTGGTTTGCTATCCCTAAACCCATCCAGAGGTGAATACATCACAGTATTCCCAGACCCTGTACTCAACCTTGGTTGGATCAAGGTCACCCACTCTACCAGCAAGTCAGCAATTCCATTGTCTCAACCCCAACCCTGCTCTACACTTAGTAACTTGGCCTATGATCAATAATTGCTTTTCTTATGGTTGTGACCAAATACTGGAAAAGAAGCAACTTTAAGAGGATTTATTCTGGCTTGTTTATGGAGACAGAGTAGGGATAGTGACAGATAACTTCATGGTAGAGGAACTGTGCCATCCCCTTCTTCTGTACCTGTCACCTACCCCTCCAGTTCTGGAGCTCCCTGGGCTCCTGGACAATTGTCCTTGGGATTGACTGTGCTGGGCTTCACTCCCTCCCTGCAACCCTCCTTTCTCATCTTGAAGATTTGGGTCAGCATGACCTCTTCCAGGAAGCCTTGCTTGATCCACCTCCTGATCAGCATCCATGCTCTCGAAGTACCCTGAAGTATCTGCTGAAGCACTGACTGACCCCCAGCCCATAGTAAAGCTATTTCTTTCTCTGTCCATCAGTACTTTCCATTCAGTGAAGGTGTTTGTTGGAACACACTCACATTATCCTATAAAAGACTGATACCTGCTCTTTCTCTTCCCGTCCTAGCAAGAACTGAGAGTTACCGTGCAGACACAGCCAAGTTCAAGAACACACACCAGTCCTGCAAATGCCACAGAAATGGCATCAAGGAACCCTGGTCACAAAGATAGGAATCTCTTACGAGGGTTCACCCCAAGTTCCTGAAGAACATGTGTTTTGTCAAGAAACACAACAAGAAAGATCTGAAGAAGTTGCAGGCCAACAATGCAAAGGTAGTGAGTACAGGAGCAGAGACCAGCCAGGCCCTTGTGAAGCCTCAGGCCATCAAGCCCAAGATTCCAAAGGGCCCAGCAGCAAACTCAGCTGTCTTGCTTTCATTGCTCACCCCAAACTCGGGAAGAGGATTTCAGGCTACATGGCCAAGGGTCGTAGACTCTGTCAACCAAAGTCCAAGGTTCAAACCAAGGCAGAAACCAAAGTTCCAGCTAAGGCCTAGGCTTCAACTCCAGCTCAGGCTCCCAAAGGTGCCCAGGCCCCTGTGAAGGCCCCATAGAAAAACTCCTGCCAGTGTGAAGACAGATGGACTGCTGTGATACACCTACCTATACACTATTTGCAGATGACCAGTGTCCTATGCTATTTTTACAAATAAACTTGAGGCAAGATCTGTTAAAAAAAAAAAGAAAAAGGACTGATAGCCATCTTTTCCTGAAGCAGTGGTTGATAGGGAATGGCAGGGGTAAATCTGAAGGCCTGAGAAGGTGAAGCAGAAAAGAGCAGGACCTCTGGAGAGGAGTGAGCCCAAAGAGGAGGGCAGCCAGACACCACCAGTTCCTGTTTTGCTTAGGAAGCTCAGCTTCATGTGCACATTTCTGATATTGGATTGGTGGGAGCTCATGGTCCCTAATGGATCAAGCTTCTAGTGGAAAACCTCCCTCTGGGCAGCTTGAGACATCAGAGCATCAGTAGCAACCACAGACTTAGCAGGTAGACTAACTGCCCGCTGCTTGGACCTGCTTCACAGAGAGTTGCATTCCTGCCCTCCCACTTCCTTAGCCAAGGGTACCAGAATTTCACATAAGCTAATTAACAAATAGCAGAGCAATTAAATCACAGTGGTTGTGAACACGTGAGGGAGGCTTTACAGCTTCCCAGGGGGCTTGCAAGACTCTGTATAGCTCCCAAAAAGCAGGGGACTCCAGCCTGGTTCCTGCCAATGTCAGCCCTGAGCAGCCTACCTCAGCTTTCCCATGTGGAATGGCTCCAGACCCGCACCTCTGCCCTCAGAGGGTTGAGAAGCGTGACTCTCCCTCCCTCACTAGTTGTCAGTCCTGAGAAGGGCCCAGGCCCTTTCTCATCACACAGCTCTAGGCTTGAGGCTGTCTCCTGGTTCTCTGTGATGATATAGCCTCTTCCTGGTCCTCTGTGCTGATACAGCCTCTTCCTGGTCCTCTGTGCTGATACAGCCTCTTCCTGTTTCTCTGTGCGGATACAGCCTCTTCCTGGTCCTCTGTGCTGATACAGCCTCTTCCTGGTCCTCTGTGCTGATACAGCCTCTTCCTGGTCCTCTGTGCTGATACAGCCTCTTCCTGGTCCTCTGTGATGATACAGCCTCTTCCTGGTCCTCTGTGCTGATACAGCCTCTTCCTGGCCCTCTGTGCTGATACAGCCTCTTCCTGGTCCTCTGTGCTGATACAGCCTCTTCCTGTTTCTCTGTGCGGATACAGCCTCTTCCTGGTTCTCTGTGATGATATAGCCTCTTCCTGGTCCTCTGTGCTGATACAGCCTCTTCCTGGTTCTCTGTGCTGATACAGCCTCTTCCTGTTTCTCTGTGCCGATACAGCCTCTTCCTGGTCCTCTGTGCTGATACAGCCTCTTCCTGGCCCTCTGTGCTGATACAGCCTCTTCCTGGTCCTCTGTGCCGATACAGCCTCTTCCTGGTCCTCTGTGCCGATACAGCCTCTTCCTGGTCCTCTGTGCAGATACAGCCTCTTCCTGGTCCTCTGTGCAGATACAGCCTCTTCCTGGTCCTCTGTGCTGATACAGCCTCTTCCTGGTCCTCTGTGCTGATACAGCCTCTTCCTGGTCCTCTGTGCTGATACAGCCTCTTCCTGGTTCTCTGTGCTGATCAGCCTCTTCCTGGTCCTCTGTGCTGATACAGCCTCTTCCTGGTTCTCTGTGCTGATACAGCCTCTTCCTTGGTCCAGTTGTGACAAACTCACCCACTCTCAGGGATCCAGTGAGGAAGGCTCCATCTGCCCCACAACCCACAGTTAACAGATGTAAGGACTTCTTTCAGGACTATGGACTCCAAAATTTTTGAATTCCAAAATTACTGACAACTAACCTGCCAGCAGGGTCAGGGGACCAGGAAAGATAACCACACTCACTGGGACTTTTTCTTACTTCCCTCCCCACAGTAAAGCTCACCAGAGCTTTTTACAGTAGACAACAGTTCTAGTCAAATTGTTTTCAAGGACCGAGCCTTCTTACAGTAGAGCCTATGTTGATTAGCACTCCATTGGGTTGCTTGATATACCACATGAAGTAGATGAGCCCCTGAACACAGCTGTACTGTGAAAAGTAAAGGCTGGTGTGGACCAAAAGGTGTACCTGTGACCAATGGGGGCTCATTGTCTTTCAACATCAGTTCAGAATCAGGCACACACAGAAAAGGACACACAGACACACACATCCACACACACACACACACACACACACACACACAGTGACATACACAAATACACATGAATGTGTCTGTGCGTGCACATTTGTACAAGGGCACATGCACACACATGCACACACATGTGCGCACACCATTCCACTCTTTCTGACAGGAAACACACTCTGTCCTTTTTACCCCTTCTCAGCAAATAAGCCTGTGCTTGTTTGTGTGCCAAGACAGGCTCTCCTTTGTAGGACTTTCAACTCTCTCTTAGTCACTTGATTCATGTGGTTTTCTTCCAGGGAACAGCAATGAATAAGAACAGTCATCTAGTGAGCCTGAGGAACCTTGAAGGTTTCCGTGGTCCCGTGAGGTATCTGGATGTGGAAAGCTGGCAAGATACAGGCAGGAGTGGGAGGGGCTGCCTAGAGGGGAAGAACCAGGAGGAGTCCCTACATTCCATCCCTGGATGACTTATTCTTACCAGAATTATCTTATATAGACAGTGACCTCAGTGGGTCCAGAAATAAATGAGTCCTCATTAGTGGACTGAGCCCTGGGTCCCACCTGCTGAGCATGGCCAGAGTACATAGGACAGAGTTGCTGTGTGAAGTGCATCAAGAAGAACTAGAGTTTTCCTGATAACTCTGTAGAGAGGCAAGCTGAGTAGATACTGCATAGAATGTGACCTGTTAGAGATTCATTCTCTCTCCCCTCTCTCTCTCTCCCATCCCTATTTTCTTAAAAGCATTTGGCCACCTCTAAGGTATGAGTTAATTGGGTGGGTTACTAGAGAGACGCTTCTACAGTGGCAGAGGCAGAGGCAGAAGTCAGGTCACTTTTAGAAGGAGTACACACATAAACATAATTTATTTACTTATCTATTTGGTTATGTTTCTGCATGTGCTAGCTTGAACAGGAGTGACCCCACAGTCTCGTGTATTTGAATGAGTAATCACCAGGGAGTGGCACTGCTTGATAGGGATTAGGAAGTGTGTGGCCTTGCTGGAGTAGATGTGGCCTTGTTGAAGGAAGGAGGAAGTATGTTACTGGGGTGGGCTTTGGGGTTTCTTTCTTCCTGTTGCCTATCACTATGATGTAGAATTCTCCGCTACCTCTCCAGCACCATGTCTGCCTGGATGCTGCATGCTTCCCCTCATGGTGATAACGGACTGAACCTCTGAAACTGTAAGCCAGCCCCAATTAAATGTTGTCCTTTGTAAGAGTTGCCATGGTTATGATGTCTCTTCACAGTCATAGAACATTAAGTAAAATGATATCCTACAAGTGTGTGTGTGTGTGTGTGTGTGTGTGTGTGTGTGTGTGTGTGTGTGTACATGTGTGTGCACTGAAGCACCAAAGTGGCAATCAGGAGATAACTGAACAATTCCTTTCAGGAGTCAGCTCTCTCTGTTCATTGTGTGGATCTCAGGAATTAAATTCAAGTTGTCAGCCTTGGCAGCAATTGCCCTTCCTTACCTGTTGAGCCATCTTGCCATCTGTCTCCTCCTTTATAGAGGTGCCAGTCATATGACTTTAAGGGCCTGCCCTAATCTCATTTTAACCTGACTTTGCTTGCAAACACTCTTTTCACAAAGGCCCCATGCAGATACCAGGAATTGGAGCAGCGACATAGCTTTAGGGGGACACAATTTAAGCCCCACCACACAAGAATTCTTCCAAATGCAGCTGGCTATCTCCCCAAAAGGCCACCACTAAAAAAAAAAAAATGGGTGTGTAAGTGTCTCTGAGAGAATGAGGCAGAGTCCTTGGTCATGTACAGGAAGGAAGCAGGAGATGACAATATGTCCACACTGCTGAAGACTATTTGTGTCTGCATGTCTTTACTCTTTTCTATGCCACAGAATTTATCATAAGAAGCAAAACATAAAACAGCTTGTGAAACTCCAGGCCAGTGTGGAGGCCAGTAAAGGCCCCTTGATAAGAAGATGTAAGCAAAACTGAGATTGGAGGTGGCAGGCACAGGGTGTGGAGAAGAGCCATCAGTCATCATGGGGAGCGGTGGGAAGCCCTGTCTGCAGACATTCTCAACACTTCCCAAGCAACTCTGCCAAGCTTCAACAGTGGCATTGGAACCCTCCCCCTCCTTGCTTCTGGACATTTGCTAGTAGGACACAAAGCAGTTCCAGGCACTTCCATTGCAGCAGCACCAACTTTAGGTTGTTAAGACAGCAGACAGTCCTCAGAGGCCTCTCCACTCCCCTGACCTGTCATACGCTTCATCCACAGCTTGTAGAACAGCCATCTTATGGGCCAAAAAAGAACTCAGAAACATAAGCCGCAATAACGGGCCATGCTGTGGTAATGAGGGAAGGCTCAGACGCTTAGTTCAAATCTCGGCTTAGCACATTCTCACTGGGACTAGGGCAGTCAGTCTCCCACCTGCACAGTGGGAGCACTGCCATCCCAGAGGACACACTGAGTTAATGTAAGAGAAAACAACAGGGAACCTGTGCAGAAAGTCAGAGTGAGCAGGGAGGGCTTCGGGATCACCACAGTCACCTGTTCCCCCCTTCCCTCCCCGACTATCCCATGGGAACTGCAGGTCCATCTCTGCCCCCAGCTTCTAGCACCTGCTGGTCTCTGTTTAACCTATGCCACCCAACCCTGTCCTCTCTGAAATGTGATCAGGAGCCAGATACACTATGTCACCATCACTTGGGGGTAAACCTTGTCAAATGCACCCCCCAGACCTTATCATAGTGTCTGGCTGGGACTCTTAGATTCTATATTTAAAAAGCATCTACAAGGGGTTGTGGAGATGGCTCAGTAGGTAAAGTGACTGCTGCAAAAGCATGGAGACCCAAGTTCAATCCCAGCTCTGGCATACAAAGGCTGGTTGCTGGGGAGGTGACAAGAGGAACATCCCTGGGACTTGCTGCACAGCTAATCTAGCCAAACTGGTGAGCTCTGGTTCCAGCAACAGGCCCTGCCTCAAAGACTAAGGTAAAGAGCAGTCAGAGAGACCTGACCTTGCTCTCTGGCCTCCACATGCCTGTGGACATGTGTCCACATGCACCTGCATACACAAATGAACACACATGTACATGTGTGCACAGAAGAAAACAGGCACAGAACAGAAAGATTCCAGGTCACTTGGAGGTCCCAGAGCTTGCAATGTCAAGGGAATAAGGCTATAAGTTCCCAGTCAGAAAGAGACCCACCCTACATGGACTCTTCTGAGATCTGCTCTCAGCTGCCAGTTTAGCCTATAAAACCACTACAAGCTGATGGTCTCTGTCGTCATCCAAGTGGGATGATAAGGTCCAGGATGCAAAGATGTCCTGCCAAGGGACCCATGTAGGTGTATAGTCTTTGCTGAATTATAACAATAGCAGGCAGCCCTGGGGAGCCACAGCTGGAGAAAGGGAGGGGCAAATGCGTGCCAGGGACAGAGGACTGTGAAACCAAGCTGGGAGCAAATATTGATCTCAGCCACACTCTCAGTGCACCCAGAGTGCAGATAAGATTAGCGTGACACTGTAGATAAATGCAAGTTCAATTTCACCTGTTGCCCCAGGCTCTGTCTCTGCACTGGCTCCTACTCACCTGCCCACCCTCTGCATCCAGAAAGCAGAGTCAAGCTCTGTGCCATTTCTCTGTGGCCTCAGCTGGAGCCATGGCAGCAGTCCACTCCAGCTCCCACTTCTCTGACAAGGTGCAGCAAAGAAGAGGAAGCGCAGGCATTGGGGACAGGCATTGGGTGAGGCAAGCACAGCAGGCAGGCCTGCCCAGCACTCTCTCCTGCTGGGTGCTGCCCAGGCTCTGCATCCACCCCCACCCATTCTGAGTAGACTCCTGAAGCAGCCCCCTCCTGGCCTTTAGGGTGTCCTCTCTCAGGCTTCCTTGCTACAGTAAGCAAGTCTGGCTCCTCAGTGGCTTTTGAACTTGTGAACTCTGGCTTCCTTCAGCTCCCCTCTCCTTTCTCCTAGCCTTATATACCTCCATGGCAGTTGTCATCAACTACCAACAACTGACTGCACCTATGCACTCATGCATTCATGCACCCAGGGTTTAATCTCCAACCCCAGTCTTTCCTTCCCCACTCATACACCCTGGACAATCTCCCCAGTGACTGGAGTCCACTGTCTCCAAGTGTCACCAAATCCAGAATCCATATCCAAGATGGAGCCCAGAACCCATTCACAACCAGATACTACCACTGCCTCTTCCTTCCCTGATTCCTATGCCAGGTCAAGATCAAGAACACCTGGTGTCCATGGCAGAAACTGAGTGTTCCCTTGCCACCTCCCTTTGATGCTACCTCACATCCAAACTGTGCTCCACCATCCCCCAAACATACCTACCTCACATCTTCTTTCTACCTCTGGAGTCCAACTCAACCTTTATACTCACACGGATCACACTGAGACCTCAGATGCTCTCTTAGATCTGCTCTTGGCCCATGCCCTTGCCCAGCTGACAGACTTCCATATTCAAGTGCTCCAACAACTGCAGCCATATTAGTTCACCTGTCTCCCAACAATCCACATGGCCTCCAGGTCCCTTCTAGGAAAATCAAAGCCCTCACACAGCCGGTGTGTCTGTTCTTCCTGTTTTATCAAGGACTTCACTCAAGGTCCCTCTCTTCTGGACCTCTCCTTCTGGCTCCTATCTCTTACTTTCCCAAAGAGCTCCCTAGCCTCTGCTTAAATCTCTCCAGCTGAACTTGGGACAGACACCCTAAATCCCCCAACCCAAGTCAGTGAGGCTCACAGTTTAATCAATGGTCCTGGGTTGCTGGCTTAAAGTCAGGAATGTCTGGTAGGTATCCAGAGCCTCCTAAATGGTGCCACTCAGCAGGCCCAAGACTGTTCCCAACTACTAAGCCCTCAGTGCACACATACTCATGGTTTGGGCTTTGTGTTGGGCACATGCTAGGAACTCTGTGTGTTGGCCCACCAAGGGTCACTGAGTTCAGCTGAGTGGATTCTCTTTGTTACTAGTCTCAATACTGATCTGCAGAAATAACATACTGGCCACAGTCATTCCTAGCATATGGGACCGGGCTTTGAATCTTGATTGTCCTTCCTGGAGTCCGAGGCTGTGAGTACTACACATGCAAAGAGTCGAGTTGGTATGAGAAGCTATCGCTCCACAAAGCCCTTGACTGGGTAAACACTTTAGCCATTTGCTTTTATTTACCACTGTGCTGTGAGCATGGCTGCCTTCAAATGAGGTCTAAAAGATGCTCTTGTAATGGGAAAGGAGAAGCCTCTAAGTGGAAGGTCACAGCCACAGGGAGTTGTTCCAGGGTCTCAGTAGAGATGGGGTGTGGGAGCTTAAAGAGCTAAAGTAAACAAGCCCATGACATGGACCATGGGTTACATAGGACTCCCAATGGTGGAGGGAGGAAGGACTCCTGTGACACAGTAACATGTGATTGGACTGAAGCTCAGAAGTTTGTCCCCAGGCTCTAGTGCTCACAGCATGAACAAAAACTCTATCCTAGAAGCCAGAAGACTCTTCTGATCTTGGATCTGCCCCCAGCCACTGTGAGTCTAGACAGGTCTTGTGGCCTGATTTCTCTTCTTCCAAGGAAGTGGGTTGAACTGAAAACCCACGAGTAACCTCTTGGCTCTGATCCTTTATTCTCCCATGAGTCACTCCTGGGTTCCAGTGCTTTGTCATAGCATATGGAAACATAGGGAAACTAAAGAAAGAACAATTGGCAGCCAGGGGAACAGAGTTCACGAAGCATCTTGCTTCTGGAATGGGGCATAATGACTTTCAGCAGAGGGGTAAGGTGAGGCAGGGTTTTTCCCCTATTTGGGATGAACACATACTCCAACCTGTGGCACCTGCATTAACATAGTGTTCTGCAAGGCTGGGCTCTGCCCCCCAAACACAAAAACAAATGAAAGTTTGGCATTGCCAGAGCAATTCCCCAGATTCCTGGTCAAGTTGGGTCCTGCATACAGGGGAGCAGGCACACTGGAAACTTGACTTTGAGTCACCACTGCTCCTTCCAGAGTCTGTGATTCATGATCTTGTTATTTGGAGAAAGAGTCACCAAACTTCCAGAACACTCCCTCTTCTTGTCATACACCCCACCCCACTCTTGGCAATTGGGAATCTATTGTTTTGTCTAATAATGTAGCCAACTCTAATCCCATGGACAGCCCAGGTAGGATTGAAGGTAATCAGAGCACTTGATAGAGTGGGCCAGATCAGTACAACTCACTGCAGTAGGGCCAGAGTCCAGACCACACACTTGTAGAAATAGCCACCAAGGGACGAAGGAGCGAACTCAAAGATAAAGTACTCAGCTTGCTAGCACAAAGATCTAAGTTCACTCCCCAGAATCCATATTTATAAAAGTCAGGCATAATGGTGTATGCTTGCAGTCTCAGCACTGGAAGGCAGAGACTGGTGAGTCTCTGGGGCTCACTGGCCCAGTAGCCTAACCTAGTTGGTGAGTTCTAGGCCAGTGAGATTGTCTCAAAATAAAGGAGGACAGTGCCTGAAGAACAATTCCTGAGATTGCCCTCTGACCTCACAGCTGTGCTTATTTACCAACACCCACTAGAACGTCCCGAGTGTGTACACAGAAGATGCAGTTGGGGATTTAGCTCAGTGGTAGACTGCTTGCCTAGCAAGCGCAAGGCCCTGGGTTTGGTCCCCAGCTCAAAAAAAAAAAAAAAAAGATGCAGATGGAAAAGAGAGAAGGGGACTGAACTTGAAGAAAAGGAAAACAAATGTCCAATAAAATCTTAACTTTTAGAATAAAAAGAGAATACTAGGACCACAGTGATGCATTGTGTTTGCTAAGGGCGCCTGTGTGAGTAGACTGTGGGCTGGTGGGTCCTGCATGGGAGATGTTTGAAATTGTGATAGAGCCTGCAACAAGTTTTTGAAAACATCCAGGAAGGCCTACTACCAGATCCAATAAATACAACACAATGCAGAGTGGGAAACTGAAGCAGAAGGATCTGAAGTTCAAGATCTACCTGGATGGGAAGATCAGGGCACTGGAGCTGCTGGTCCCCTGCGCCCCAGACACCGCTGGAACCTGAAGGGACCAGATCAACAGTTCTCTGAACCCAAATCCTGCCGGAGGGAGAGCAAAACCTTCAGAGAGGCAGACACGCCTGGGAAGCCAGAAGAGACTACACTCTGCCCACATTTCTGACTCCAGAGGAAAACACCAAATGCCATCTGGAACCCTGGAGCACGGGGGCTCCCGGGAAAGGAGGTGCAGGTCCTCCTGGTTGCTGCCCGCATGGAGAGCTCATAAGCAACACCCACGAGCAAACTTGAGCCTCAGAACCACAAGTAAGAACAACTTTTCTGCTCAAAGTGACCTGCCTGGTGAACCCAGGAAACAGGTCCATGGGAACAGCTGAAGACCTGTAGACAGGAAAAACTACACGCCCGAAAGCAGAACACTCTGTTCCCATAACTGGCTGAAAGAAAACAGGAAAACAGGTTTACGGCACTCCTGACACACAGGCCTATAGGACAGTCTAGCCACTGTCAGAAATAGCAGAACAAAGTAACACCAGAGATAATCTGATGGCGAGAGGCAAGCGCAGGAACCCAAGCAACAGAAACCAAGACTACATGGCATCATCGGAGACCAATTCTCCCACCAAACCAAACACTGAATATCCAAACACACCAGAAAAGCAAGATCTAGATTGAAATCATATTTGATCATGATGCTGGAGGACTTCAAGAAAGACGTGAAGAACTCCCTTAGAGAACAAGTAGAAGCCTACAGAGAGGAATCACAAAAATCCCTGAAAGAATTCCAGGAAAACACAATCAAATAGTTGAAGGAATTAAAAATGGAAATAGAAGCAATCAAGAAAGAACACAGGGAAACAACCCTGGATATAGAAAACCAAAGGAAGAGACAAGGAGCCATAGATAAAAGCATCACCAACAGAATACAAGAGATAGAGGAGAGAATCTCAGGAGCAGAAGATTCCATAGAAATCATCGACACAACAGTCAACGATAATGTAAAATGGAAAAAGCTACTGGTCCAAAACATACAGGAAATCCAGGACTCAATGAGAAGATCAAACCTAAGGATAATAGGTGTAGAAGAGAGTGAAGACTCCCAGCTAAAAAGACCAGTAAATATCTTCAACAAAATCATAGAAGAAAACTTCCCTAACCTAAAGAAACAGTTGCCCTTAAACATACAAGAAGCCTACAGAGCTCCAAATAGATTGGACCAGAAAAGAAACTTCTCCCATCACATAACAGTCAAAATACCAAACGCACAAAATAAAGAATGAGTATTAAAAGCAGTAAGGGAAAAAGATCAAGTAACATATAAAGGCAGACCTATCAGAATCACACCAGACTTCTCGCCAGAGACTATGAAAGCCAGAAGATCCTGGACAGATGTCATACAGACCCTAAGAGAAAAAAAACACCAGCCCAAGTTACTGTATCCTGCAAAACTCTCAATTAACATAGATGGAGAAACCAAGATATTCCATGACAAAACCAAATTTACACAATATCTTTCTACAAATCCAGCACTACAAAGGATAATAAATGGTAAAGCCCAACATAAGGAGGCAAGCTATACCCTAGAAGAAGCAAGAAACTAATCGTCGTGGCAACAAAACAAAGAGAAAAAAGCACACAAACATAACCTCACATCCAAATATGAATATAACGGGAAGCAATAATCACTATTCCTTAATATCTCTCAACATCAATGGTCTCAACTCCCCAATAAAAAGACATAGATTAACAAACTGGATACGCAACGAGGACCCTGCATTCTGCTGCCTACAGGAAACACACCTCAGAGACAAAGACAGACACTACCTCAGAGTGAAAGGCTGGAAAACAACTTTCCAAGCAAATGGTCAGAAGAAGCAAGCTGGAGTAGCCATTCTAATATCAAATAAAATCAATTTTCAACTAAAAGTCATCAAAAAAGATAAGGAAGGACACTTCATATTCATCAAAGGAAAAATCCACCAAGATGAACTCTCAATCCTAAATATCTGTGCTCCAAATACAAGGGCACCTACATTCGTAAAATAAACCTTACTAAAGCTCAAAACACACATTGCACCTCACACGATAATAGCAGGAAATTTCAACACCCCACTCTCATCAATGGACAGATCATGGAAACAGAAATTAAACAGAGACGTAGACAGACTAAGAGAAGTCATGAGCCAAATGGACTTAACAGATATTTATAGAACATTCTATCCTAAAGCAAAAGGATATACCTTCTTCTCAGCTCCTCATGGTACTTTCTCTAAAATTGACCATATAATTGGTCAAAAAACGGGCCTCAACAGGTACAGAAAGATAGAAATAATCCCATGCGTCCTATCAGACCACCACGGCCTAAAGCTGGTCTTCAATAACAATAAGGGAATAACGCCCACATATACAAAGAAGTTGAACAATGCTCTACTCAATGATAACCTGGTCAAGGAAGAAATAAAGAAAGAAACTAAAGACTTCTTAGAATTTAATGAAAATGAAGGTACAACATACCCAAACTTATGGGACACAATGAAAGCTACGCTAAGAGGAAAACTCATACCTCTGAGTGCCTGCAGAAAGAAACAGGAGAGAGCATATATCAGCACCTAGACAGCACACCAAAAAGCTCTAGAACAAAAAGAAGCAAAAAGACCCAGGAGGAGTAGAAGGCAGGAAATAATCAAACTCAGAGCTGAAATCAACCAAGTAGAAAAAAAAGGACTAGGGAGTCCCAAACCCTCGGATCCCGGCCCGCAGCAACTCTCTGCTCCCAGACCCCGTGGGAGAGAGACCTCACCACCTGGTCAGGTGGGCACTCCTGAGGCTGCAGAGCGGAAGAGACCACCAACACTGCCCACCCCTGCCCACATCCCTGGCCCAAGAGGAAACTATATAAGGCCTCTGGGTTCCCATGGAGGAGGGCCCAAGAGCAGCAGGACCACTGCATCTGAGACACCGCCAGAACCTGAAGGGATCTACCAGATAAACAGTTCTCTGCACCCAAATCCCGTGGGAGGGAGAGCTAAACCTTCAGAGAGGCAGACACGCCTGGGAAACCAGAAGAGACTGCACTCTGCACACATCTCTGACGCCACAGGAAAACACCAAACTCCATCTGGAACCCTGGTGCATGGAAGCTCCCTGAAAGGGCGGCGCAGATCTTCCTGGTTGCTGCCGCCACGGAGAGCTCATAAGCAACACCCCACGAGCAAACTTGAGCCTCGGGACTACAGGTAAGACCAAGTTTTCTGCTGCAAGTGACCTGCCTGGTGAACTCCAGACACAGGCCCACAGGAACAGCTGAAGACCTGTAGATAGGAAAAACTACACGCCCGAAAGCAGAACACTCTGTCCCCAAAACTGCCTGAAAGAAAACAGGAAAACAGGTCTACAGCACTCCTGACACACAGGCTTATAGGACAGTCTAGCCACTGTCAGAAATAGCAGAACAAAGTAACACTAGAGATAATCTGATGGCGAGAGGCAAGCGCAGGAACCCAAGCAACAGAAACCAAGACTACATGGCACCATCGGAGCCCAATTCTCCCACCAAAACAAACATGGAATATCCAAACACACCAGAAAAGCAAGATCTAGTTTCAAAATCATATTTGATCATGATGCTGGAGGACGTCAGGAAAGACGTGAAGAACTCCCTTAGAGAAATGCAGGAAAACATTAATAAACAAGTAGAAGCCTACAGAGAGGAATCCCAAAGATCCCTGAAAGAATTCCAGGAAAACACAATCAAACAGTTGAAGGAATTAAAAATGGAAATAGAAGCAATCAAAAAAGAACACATGGAAACAACCCTGGATATAGAAAACCAAAAGAAGAGACAAGGAGCTGTAGATACGAGCTTCACCAAAAGAATACAAGAGATGGAAGAGAGAATCTCAGGAGCAGAAGATTCCATAGAAATCATTGACTCAACTGTCAAAGATAATGTAAAGCGGAAAAAGCTACTGGTCCAAAACATACAGGAAATCCAGGACTCAATGAGAAGATCAAATCTAAGGATAATAGGTATAGAAGAGAGTGAAGACTCCCAGATGGAAGGACCAGTAAATATCTTCAACGAAAGCATAGAAGAAAACTTCCCTAACATAAAAAGAGAGATACCCATAGGCATACAAGAAGCCTACAGAACTCCAAATAGATTGGACCAGAAAAGAAACACCTCCCGTCACATAATAGTCAAAACACCAAATGCACAAAATAAAGAAAGAATATTAAAAGCAGTAAGGGAAAAAGGTCAAGTAACATATAAAGTCAGACCTATCAGAATCACACCAGACTTTTTGCCAGAAACTATGAAAGCCAGAAGATCCTGGACAGATGTCATACAGACCCTAAGAGAACACAAATGCCAGCCCAGGTTACTGTATCCTGCAAAACTCTCAATTAACATAGATGGAGAAACCAAGATATTCCATGACAAAACCAAATTTACACAATATCTTTCTACAAATCCAGCACTACAAAGGATAATAAATGGTAAAGCCCAACATAAGGAGGCAAGCTATACCCTAGAAAAAGCAAGAAACTAATCATCTTGGCAACAAAACAAAGAGAAAAAAGCACACAAACATAACCTCATATCCAAATATGAATATAACAGGAAGCAATAATCACTATTCGTTAATATCTCTCAACATCAATGGCCTCAACTCCCCAATAAAAAGACATAGATTAACAAACTGGATACGCAACGAGGACCCTGCATTCTGCTGCCTACAGGAAACACACCTCAGAGACAAAGACAGACACTACCTCAGAGTGAAAGGCTGGAAAACAACTTTCCAAGCAAATGGTCAGAAGAAGCAAGCTGGAGTAGCCATTCTAATATCAAATAAAATCAATTTTCAACTAAAAGTCATCAAAAAAGATAAGGAAGGACACTTCATATTCATCAAAGGAAAAATCCACCAAGATGAACTCTCAATCCTAAATATCTGTGCTCCAAATACAAGGGCACCTACATTCGTAAAATAAACCTTACTAAAGCTCAAAACACACATTGCACCTCACACGATAATAGCAGGAAATTTCAACACCCCACTCTCATCAATGGACAGATCATGGAAACAGAAATTAAACAGAGACGTAGACAGACTAAGAGAAGTCATGAGCCAAATGGACTTAACAGATATTTATAGAACATTCTATCCTAAAGCAAAAGGATATACCTTCTTCTCAGCTCCTCATGGTACTTTCTCTAAAATTGACCATATAATTGGTCAAAAAACGGGCCTCAACAGGTACAGAAAGATAGAAATAATCCCATGCGTCCTATCAGACCACCACGGCCTAAAGCTGGTCTTCAATAACAATAAGGGAATAACGCCCACATATACAAAGAAGTTGAACAATGCTCTACTCAATGATAACCTGGTCAAGGAAGAAATAAAGAAAGAAACTAAAGACTTCTTAGAATTTAATGAAAATGAAGGTACAACATACCCAAACTTATGGGACACAATGAAAGCTACGCTAAGAGGAAAACTCATACCTCTGAGTGCCTGCAGAAAGAAACAGGAGAGAGCATATATCAGCACCTAGACAGCACACCAAAAAGCTCTAGAACAAAAAGAAGCAAAAAGACCCAGGAGGAGTAGAAGGCAGGAAATAATCAAACTCAGAGCTGAAATCAACCAAGTAGAAAAAAAAGGACTAGGGAGTCCCAAACCCTCGGATCCCGGCCCGCAGCAACTCTCTGCTCCCAGACCCCGTGGGAGAGAGACCTCACCACCTGGTCAGGTGGGCACTCCTGAGGCTGCAGAGCGGAAGAGACCACCAACACTGCCCACCCCTGCCCACATCCCTGGCCCAAGAGGAAACTATATAAGGCCTCTGGGTTCCCATGGAGGAGGGCCCAAGAGCAGCAGGACCACTGCATCTGAGACACCGCCAGAACCTGAAGGGATCTACCAGATAAACAGTTCTCTGCACCCAAATCCCGTGGGAGGGAGAGCTAAACCTTCAGAGAGGCAGACACGCCTGGGAAACCAGAAGAGACTGCACTCTGCACACATCTCTGACGCCACAGGAAAACACCAAACTCCATCTGGAACCCTGGTGCATGGAAGCTCCCTGAAAGGGCGGCGCAGATCTTCCTGGTTGCTGCCGCCACGGAGAGCTCATAAGCAACACCCCACGAGCAAACTTGAGCCTCGGGACTACAGGTAAGACCAAGTTTTCTGCTGCAAGTGACCTGCCTGGTGAACTCCAGACACAGGCCCACAGGAACAGCTGAAGACCTGTAGATAGGAAAAACTACACGCCCGAAAGCAGAACACTCTGTCCCCAAAACTGCCTGAAAGAAAACAGGAAAACAGGTCTACAGCACTCCTGACACACAGGCTTATAGGACAGTCTAGCCACTGTCAGAAATAGCAGAACAAAGTAACACTAGAGATAATCTGATGGCGAGAGGCAAGCGCAGGAACCCAAGCAACAGAAACCAAGACTACATGGCACCATCGGAGCCCAATTCTCCCACCAAAACAAACATGGAATATCCAAACACACCAGAAAAGCAAGATCTAGTTTCAAAATCATATTTGATCATGATGCTGGAGGACGTCAGGAAAGACGTGAAGAACTCCCTTAGAGAAATGCAGGAAAACATTAATAAACAAGTAGAAGCCTACAGAGAGGAATCCCAAAGATCCCTGAAAGAATTCCAGGAAAACACAATCAAACAGTTGAAGGAATTAAAAATGGAAATAGAAGCAATCAAAAAAGAACACATGGAAACAACCCTGGATATAGAAAACCAAAAGAAGAGACAAGGAGCTGTAGATACGAGCTTCACCAAAAGAATACAAGAGATGGAAGAGAGAATCTCAGGAGCAGAAGATTCCATAGAAATCATTGACTCAACTGTCAAAGATAATGTAAAGCGGAAAAAGCTACTGGTCCAAAACATACAGGAAATCCAGGACTCAATGAGAAGATCAAATCTAAGGATAATAGGTATAGAAGAGAGTGAAGACTCCCAGATGGAAGGACCAGTAAATATCTTCAACGAAAGCATAGAAGAAAACTTCCCTAACATAAAAAGAGAGATACCCATAGGCATACAAGAAGCCTACAGAACTCCAAATAGATTGGACCAGAAAAGAAACACCTCCCGTCACATAATAGTCAAAACACCAAATGCACAAAATAAAGAAAGAATATTAAAAGCAGTAAGGGAAAAAGGTCAAGTAACATATAAAGTCAGACCTATCAGAATCACACCAGACTTTTTGCCAGAAACTATGAAAGCCAGAAGATCCTGGACAGATGTCATACAGACCCTAAGAGAACACAAATGCCAGCCCAGGTTACTGTATCCTGCAAAACTCTCAATTAACATAGATGGAGAAACCAAGATATTCCATGACAAAACCAAATTTACACAATATCTTTCTACAAATCCAGCACTACAAAGGATAATAAATGGTAAAGCCCAACATAAGGAGGCAAGCTATACCCTAGAAAAAGCAAGAAACTAATCATCTTGGCAACAAAACAAAGAGAAAAAAGCACACAAACATAACCTCATATCCAAATATGAATATAACAGGAAGCAATAATCACTATTCGTTAATATCTCTCAACATCAATGGCCTCAACTCCCCAATAAAAAGACATAGATTAACAAACTGGATACGCAACGAGGACCCTGCATTCTGCTGCCTACAGGAAACACACCTCAGAGACAAAGACAGACACTACCTCAGAGTGAAAGGCTGGAAAACAACTTTCCAAGCAAATGGTCAGAAGAAGCAAGCTGGAGTAGCCATTCTAATATCAAATAAAATCAATTTTCAACTAAAAGTCATCAAAAAAGATAAGGAAGGACACTTCATATTCATCAAAGGAAAAATCCACCAAGATGAACTCTCAATCCTAAATATCTATGCCCCAAATACAAGGGCACCTACATATGTAAAAGAAACCTTACTAAAGCTCAGAACACACATTGCACCTCACACGATAATAGCAGGAAATTTCAACACCCCACTCTCATCAATGGACAGATCATGGAAACAGAAATTAAACAGAGACGTAGACAGACTAAGAGAAGTCATGAGCCAAATGGACTTAACAGATATTTATAGAACATTCTATCCTAAAGCAAAAGGATATACCTTCTTCTCAGCTCCTCATGGTACTTTCTCTAAAATTGACCATATAATTGGTCAAAAAACGGGCCTCAACAGGTACAGAAAGATAGAAATAATCCCATGCGTGCTATCGGACCACCACGGCCTAAAGCTGGTCTTCAATAACAATAAGGGAAGAATGCCCACATATACGTGGAAATTGAACAATGCTCTACTCAATGATAACCTGGTCAAGGAAGAAATAAAGAAAGAAATTAAAGACTTTTTAGAATTTAATGAAAATGAAGGTATAACATACCCAAACTTATGGGATACAATGAAAGCTGTGCTAAGAGGAAAACTCATAGCGCTGAGTGCCTGCAGAAAGAAACAGGAGAGAGCATATATCAGCAGTTAGATAGCACACCTAAAAGCTCTAGAGCAAAAAGAAGCAAATACACCCAGGAGGAGTAGAAGGCAGGAAATAATCAAACTCAGAGCTGAAATCAACCAAGTAGAAACAAAAAGGACCATAGAAAGAATCAACAGAACCAAAAGTTGGTTCTTTGAAAAAATCAACAAGATAGATAAACCCTTAGCCAGACTAACGAGAGGACACAGAGAGTGTATCCAAATTAACAAAATCAGAAATGAAAAGGGAGACATAACTACAGATTCAGAGGAAATTCAAAAAATCATCACATCTTACTATAAAAGCCTATATTCAACAAAACTTTAAAATCTGCACGAAATGGACAATTTCCTAGACAGATACCAGGTACCAAAGTTAAATCAGGAACAGATAAACCAGTTAAACAACCCCATCACTCCTAAGGAAATAGAAGCAGTCATTAAAGGTCTCCCAACCAAAAAGAGCCCAAGTCCAGACTAGTTTAGTGCAGAATTCTATCAGACCTTCATAGAAGACCTCGTACCAATATTATCCAAACTATTCCACAAAATTGAAACAGATGGAGCTCTACCGAATTCCTTCTATGAAGCCACAATTACTCTTATGTCTAAACCACACAAAGACCCAACAAAGAAAGAGAACTTCAGACCAATTTCCCTTTTGAATATCGACGCAAAAATACTCAATAAAATTCTGGCAAACCGAATCCAAGAGCACATCAAAACAATCATCCACCATGATCAAGTAGGCTTCATCCCAGGCATGCAGGGATGGTTTAATATACGGAAAACCATCAACGTGATCCATTATATAAACAAACTGAAATAACAAAACCACATGATCATTTCATTAGATGCTGAGAAAGCATTTGACAAAATTCAACACCCCTTCATGATAAAAGTCCTGGAAAGAATAGGAATTTAAGGCCCATACCTAAACATAGTAAAAGCCATATACAGCAAACCAGTTGCTAACATTAAACTAAATGGAGAGAAACTTGAAGCAATCCCACTAAAATCAGGGACTAGACAAGGCTGTCCACTCTCTCCCTACTTATTCAATATAGTTCTTGAAGTTCTAGCCAGAGCAATCAGACAACAAAAGGAGGTCAAGGGGATACAGATCAGAAAAGAAGAAGTCAAAATATCACTATTTGCAGATGATATAATTGTATGCTTAAGTGATCCCAAAAGTTCCACTAGAGAACTACTAAACCTGATAAGCAACTTCAGCAAAGTGGCTGGGTATAAAATTAACTCAAATAAACCAGTACCCTTCCTCTACACAAAAGAGAAACAAGCCGAGAAAGAAATTAGGGAAACAACACTCTTCATAATAGTCCCAAATGATATAAAATACATCGGTGTGACTTTAACCAAGCAAGTGAAAGATCTCTATGATAAGAACTTCAAGCCTCTGAAGAAAGAAATTGAAGATCTCAGAAGATGGAAAGATCTCCCATGCTCATGGATTGGCAGAATTAATATAGTAAAAAATGGCCATTTTAACAAAAATGATCTACAGATTCAATGCAATCCCCATCAAAAGTCCAATCCAATTCTTCAGAGAGTTAGACAGAACAATTTGTAAATTCATCTGGAATAACAAAAAACCCAGGATAGCTAAAACTATCCTCAGCACTAAAAGGACTTCGGGAGGAATCACTATCCCTGAACTCAAGCAGTGTTACAGAGCAATAGTGATAAAAAAAAACTGCATGGTATTCGTACAGAGACAGACAGAGAGACCAGTGGAATAGAATTGAAGACCCAGAAATGAACCCATACACCTATGGTCACTTGACTTTTGATAAAGGAGCCAAAACCATCCAATGGAAAAAAGATAGCATTTTCAGCAAATGGTGCTGGTTCAACTGGAGGTCAGCATATAGAAGAATGCAAATCAATCCATTCTTATCACCCTGTAAAAGCTTAAGTCCAAGTGGATCAAGGACCTCCACATCAAACCAGATGCACTCAAACTAATAGAAGAAAAAGTGGGGAAGCATCTCAAACACATGGGCACTGAAGAAAATTTCCTGAACAAAACACCAATGGCTTATGCTCTAAGATCAAGAATCGACAAATGGGATCTCATAAAACTCCAAAGCTTCTGTAAGGCAAAGGACACTGTGGTTAGGACAAAACGGCAACCAACAGATTGGGAAAAGATCTTTACTAATCCTACAACAGATAGAGGCCTTATATCCAAAATATACAAAGAACTCAAGAAGTTAGACTGCAGGGAGACAAATAACCCTATTAAAAATGGGGTTCAGAGCTAAGCAAAGAATTCACAGCTGAGGAATGCCGAATGGCTGAGAAACACCTAAAGAAATGTTCAACATCTTTAGTCATAAGGGAAATGCAAATCAAAACAACCCTGAGATTTCACCTCACACCAGTGAGAATGGCTAAGATCAAAAACTCAGGTGACAACAGATGCTGGTGAGGATATGGAGAAAGAGGAACACTCCTCCATTGTTGGTGGGATTGCAGACTGGTACAACCATTCTGGAAATCAGTCTGGAGGTTCCTCAGAAAATTAGACATTGAACTATCTGAGGACCCAGCTATACCTCTCTTGGGCATATACCCAAAAGATGCCCCAACATATAACAAAGACACATGCTCCACTATGTTCATAGCAGTCTTATTTATAATAGCCAGAAGCTGGAAAGAACCCAGATGCCCTTCAACAGCGGAATGGATACAGAAAATGTGCTACATATACACAATGGAATATTACTCAGCTATCAAAAACAATGACTTTATGAAATTCATAGGCAAGTGAATGGAACTGGAAAATATCATCCTGAGTGAGCTAAACCAATCACAGTAAAACACACATGGTATACACTCATTGATAAGTGAATATTAGCCCAAATGCTTGAATTATCCTAGATGCACAGAACACAGGAAACTCAAAAAGGATGACCAAAATGCAAATGCTTCACTCCTTTAAAAGGGGAACAAGAATACCCTTAGGAGGGAATAGGGAGACAAAATTAGAACAGAGGCAAGAGGAACACCCATTCAGAGCCTGCCCCACATGTGGCCCATATTGTTGGGCCCTATGTTGGTGTTTCCCTTCCCCCTCTCTGAGCTTTTGCGCCTGGTATAGCAAGAAATTGTTTACACTTGGCAGCTGCTCTTGGACCCTGATTTGGGACTGGGACTTTCCGTGGCACCCTTCCTCCCCAGCGAGCCTTCCAGCTTGCTGATGTTTAGGAGGTTGTTTATGCCCCTGATTGGGCCCCGGAGCTTTCCACCATGCAGACTTTTCCTGTTTTCCTGGTTGGGGGATTTTCACCTGCCCTGTTGTTTTCCATGACTTTTGCCTTGGGTATATAAGGAGATCTCATTAAAGCCTTGGTGGCACTCGCTGGAAACGGGTGATCTGTGTACGTGTTTTCTTTTTAATCTGCAGGCCTTCGCTGACTTGGGGTAACAGGTTAGCTATGCAGGTGTAGCTGACACCATACATATACAGCCACCAAACTAGATAAGATGGATGAAGCAAAGAAGTGCAGGCTGACAGGAACCGGATGTAGATCTCTCCTGAGAGACACACCCACAATACAGCAAATACATAGGCGAATGCCAGCAGCAAACCACTGAACTGAGAACGGGACCCCCATTGAAGGAATCAGAGAAAGGACTGAAAGAACTGAAGGGGCTTGAGACCCCTTATGAACAACAATGCCAACCAACCAGAGCTTCCAGGGACTAAGCCACTATCTAAAGACTATACATGGACTGACCCTGGACTCTGACCTCATAGGTAGCAATGAATAACCTAGTAAGGGCACCAGTGGAAGGGGAAGCCCTTGGTCCTGCCAAGACTGAACCCCCAGTGAACGTGATTGTTGCGGGGAGGACAGTATAGGGGGGAAGATGGGGAAGGGAACACCATTACAGAAAGGTAGTGGGAGGGGCTAGGGCTCATGGACAGGGAACCAGGAAAGGGAATAACATTCGAAATGGAAATAAGAAATACCCAAGTTAATAAAGATGGGGGGGGGGAAAGAATAGGGGAAATTCACATACCAACGGTGGAGTAGGAGAATATGAAATTCTTTTTTTAAATTAACCTATTTATTTATTTATTCCATTTTTTAAATTGGAATTTTTAAATCTCTGCTACATATGCAGTTGGAGCCCTGGGTCAGTCCATATTCAGTCTTTGGGTAGTGATTTAGTCCCTGGAAGCTCTGGTTGGTTGGCATTGATGTTCTTATGGGGTTGCAAATCCCTTTGGCTCTTTCAATCCTTTCTCTAATTCCTCCAATGCGGATCACATTCTCGGTTCAGTGGTTTGCTGCTAGCATTCACTTCTGTATTTGACATATTCTGGCTGTGTCTCTCAGAAGAGATCTATATCCAGTTCCTGTCAGAATGTACTTCATAGCTTCATCCATCTTATCTAGTTTTTGTGGCTGTATATATATAGGCCACATGTGGGGCAGGCTCTGATTGGCCGTTCCTTATAAGCTATATGCCCAACCTATAAAAACTATATACATAGAGGACTGGAAGGAGCTCATTATTGGGTCAGACTTTACTGTACTATGATTATTCTCTCTTTTATTCATTTTAGGTATTATTGTATTTTCAAGATATTCTATAATAAGCATATATCATTTTATAATTGTTAACATTGGTTGGGTTTGGTTGGTTGGTTGGTTTGTTCTTGTGTTTGTTCATTGAGACAAGGGTCTTACTATGTAGTTCAGTTAGCACAGAATACTCTACCCTTCCGCCTCAGGCTCCCAAGGGTTTGCATAACAGGTGACTGACCTCACATTTAACTCTAAAGGTTCTTATAAAGATATGACATTGGGCTGGGCTGTAGTTTGGTTGACAGAGTGCTTGTCTCACATGCATAAAGCCCTGGGTTTAACCCCCAACACCACATAAATCAGGTGTAGTGGTACAACTTTAAATCCCAGCACTCAGGAGCTAGATACAATAGCATCAGAAATTCTAACTCATTCCCAGGTGCTGAGGAAGTTGGAACCCTGTCTCCAAAATTAAAGCTACAATACCATGTATCAATTCTTAACTTGCTAAAAACATTGATATCAAGTAGTATCCAGATAGTCAAAAGAATATACCTTTTCCCAGAGTCCAACCTTGTCACACACCCCAAAGAAACAGGTAGGTCTTCAGATAGAACCTCTGAGCCAATCTGCAGCCTGCTCTACCTACCTGCTGTCCCTGCAACTGTGTGTTCCCTAGCATAGCACACCAACTTGTGTCCCTGATGCTGGCTTCCAGACACATAGACTCAAAGGGATTTGTGTCACTTCCTATGAGTGTTCTAGTCCCCAACTCAATTCCTGAGGAGGAATTAACATTTCATAGTTTGCATATATAAGTGGATGGATATATGGGTGGATAGATGATGGATTGATGGATGGATGGATGGTCAGCAAATAAGAGGCCATTAAATAGCTTCTTGCTGAATAAACAGGAGCAGCAAAAGAAGGGAAGCCAAGGGAGCAGATGGGAATGGGTTCCGCACTTAGCTACCCCTGAGTGAGGAGCTGCAAATTAACACATACCTTAGGGGATAGATGGCCCTTCTAGAAGACTATTGTGGGAGAAGGGATTCCCTATACTCTGGTTCCAGTCCAGAACTGAACTTACTTCTTTCTAACAAGTGTTTTAGAACACACTGGTATAGTCAGACCAGCCTTCCTGAAGCCATACAGGCCTGTGAGACAGCTCCCTCATGTCTCCTAAGGCATCCCCAACTCCATGGGTGGTTCACTGAGCTGGTGTGCAGGAGATGTACGAGGAAGAAACCCACCCTAGGGGCTCATGTCGGCACTCAACATAAGAGAGCCACTTATGGGACAAAAAACATTGTCTCATGGAAATGTGATGCATAGGTCACCAACATCACGAATGAGACTCTGCTGCCTCGAGGAGTCAGGTTCCTGACCATCATAGAGGACCTGACTTCTCTCTGGAATTCGGAGTTCTATCAAGAAGACTTGTCCTTCCCATAGCAAGCAACCAAAACCACAAACTTTAAGACTATTCTAAGAAATTCAAGGCCATAAAGTTGAAGCTCTTCTACATAAGCTTGAAAGGCAAGATGCCAGGGGTAAGGAGGCTCTTGCAACCTTCCTTGCTAGATCAAAGGAAGACACTGTAACTCTAGCAGTCGGTGCCATTTTACTACAGAACAGCAAATCTCACTAAGTATTCAGAGCCCCTCTGCAGATTGAAGGTGGGAAAGATGCAGGAATGCCCCCCTGACTGCCATCTCATAAGTCTGTATTTTTTCAAAAAGATCAAAGACCCAGGAACTGAAGTTTTGTGCTTGGGAGCTGAGGCACTGAAGCAAAGGCTGAGTTGGAGATGAAGCACCAGAGCCCATGTCTGGAGTTGGAGTGTCTGACACTTGTGGTGTTGTCATTCTACACTGAGAATGACTGTATCTGCTGTTCACATTCAATCTGTCACTGGCATCTCCTTGTCCCTCATCTGGTGCTTCGTGCAAACCACAACCCTCCCTTTTCTGCCAGACCCACACACCCTTGAATTTGTATTCAAAGAACAAGGTGTCAAACGTAGAGAAACTGAGTCAGACTCAGCACTGTGCCTGGTTCCCACAGGCTTGAAGCTGCAAGCTAAGGTAACCCAATGCAAAGGCATGGGCCACATCAGCCATTGGCTGCAGTATGTCCTCTGCTCCACACTGTCACCAACAGTGCTGCAGAGTGTTTGGAGACATCAGACCCTAAGAGGTGTATAAAGTCCCATCTTGCCCAGCTTTGGGAATTCCTAGATCCTCCTATGAAATCTTAGGAAATGTCTTTGCAGGTGGCCAAGGCAAAAACAGGAAAGATGACCACAAGCTCTTACGAAGGAGGAGGGTATCAGCTTTCTTGTCAAGTGTACACTGGCTAGTGCTGCGGTAAAGATAAGGCAGAAATACTATTCTATCCTCAGAAAAGCCTGGTCTCTGTGATGAGAACCCATCAGGGTCTCACATTCCCATGGAGACTCTGGCAACATGGCTAATTTCTCCCCAGCAAGCACTGGGCTCCTTGTTCCTATGTAACACCGTTCCTACAAGATGTGCTTCTAGTTCAAACACAGTGCTTGTGCCAAACCAAGGCCTAGTACGAAGGAAACGAATATAACAATGTAAGTCAGCTTTTCAGGACCATCAGTCACCAGTCTCTGATAATACCACAGCCACATTTGGAAGAGTGTGACACACTCATGCTGTGCCTGTGAAGGCTAGAGGCCTAGGGATGCCTGCATGTGGTGCCCTGATGCTGTGGGAAAAACGAGAGTTTAGAAAGCAATTTCTAAGCCTTGGCTTTGTTGAGAGAATGGCAAGTGTGGATCTTAGGCCTTGGCCTCTTGGAACTCAAGTTTTGGATGAGGCTAATAAAACCTCCCTCCCAGAGCTAGGAGGTTCCAGCAGAGCAGGCGCTGAGCTGTTTCACATCTGTGGTTGGTGTTTTGTTGAAGTACCCAGGAGAACAGAGTGGGTCAGTGCAGCAGACATGCATAGAGAAACTCCAGCAGAGACCTGGTCAACCCTGCTGTCCCCAAAGGGGACAAGTGTGAGAACAAAGCCATGGCAGCCTACGGAAGGCTGCAGACACTGGCATTTGTCACTGTCATCCTGGAGACTGTGGTTGAGGATGGAGTTTGATGCTGAGAATTGAGAAGCTGGGAGGCCACAGACATCAAGGTCAGAGTCTCTGCTAAGGAGCACCCACCTGGTGCACAGCAAGCACATATTAGCCATTGGTGGCATTGACAATCTCTTTCCTTCATGAAAACAACTGCTGGCAGTTTTTCTAGGAACCTGCCCTGAGTCCCCAGATAAACGTTCAAATCTCCCAGCCCTCAGACTCACTGGGACCCAGCAGTACCTGCCCTACAGCCAGGCCCATCATCAGCCTTCAGATTACAAGAGATGTGGAAGCTGGAAACATAGGAAGTGCTTTCTAAGTAAACTTAGCATGGAGAGAGACGTAAAGTAGGAAGGCAAACACTCTACCACTAAGCCACATCCTGGTCTCCCAGCCTGTCTACAATGCCACATATATTTATGAAGCTAAATCACATAGTGAACCCCAAAGCACATCCCAGACCCTCCTAGCGGGTCAATAAGACAAAGTTCTAGGCTAGGAGGAAAGCAAGCTCACAGGAGGAAAAGACAATTGTGCTACAAAGCTGTCACCTTGTTGCCTGTCAACAGTTAAGTTCTCTGAGGAAAGGGATTGTTTCAGCTAGGAGTCCAGCAGGCTGCCCAGCACACCAAGGTCTCCTTGA
The DNA here is from genome assembly GCF_021556685.1 of Rattus norvegicus. Taxonomy (NCBI): domain Eukaryota; kingdom Metazoa; phylum Chordata; class Mammalia; order Rodentia; family Muridae; genus Rattus; species Rattus norvegicus. Next base: position 7,549,300 of record NC_141537.1, read on the forward strand.
GTGGACTTGTATTGTCAGTTTTGCAAATCACTGAGTCAACAGAGGATACTGTGACTATGGGTCACGGTCATAAAAGGAAAGCCACCCCAAATACATCTGTTTAACCAAGGAAAGAGGAGGCAGGGAAGAAGAGGGGGAGCTAAAGGTTATCAACGCATCCCGGACACTTGATAATCACTGCCTGTGTTTTACGGTACAAAGAGCAAATCCACTGAATGCCAATCCCCCATCATCACAGTGAGAACCTCTGTCACCCTTCTCCTTTGATCTCTCCTGGAAGAGGTCATGCAGAATATCAGACTTAACCATTTAGGTGTTTCAGCTCTGTGTGTTAACCCATAAAAGAAATTGCACCAGCTCCCTGACTGTCATCATTTAATAAATCAACAGGTCCATCTCAGTGGCCTGAAGCCTAATGGCATTTATGAGCTCTGGCAAAGTCACTGGCCACTTAACCGAAGCAATTAAGCCATGCCTCCCTCCTACGATTATAGGAGATTGACTATTTATAACTTATTCTTTCCCAATGCAACTGACAAAAAGGTAATATTCATACTTATGGATAATGCAGAATACTGGTATCAGAAATCACTTCCTGTGACTGCCTGTCCCCATGGTGCACCTCTGAGATGGGATAGTAAGACACACTCTTAACACGGACTTGCCTGTATTCTGCCTTGGAACCAGGCAGACCCTGGTACCTCAGCTTTCTTCTGAAAACAGGAGCTAGACTGTGGATGCTTTTAGCCAGCAGTTCAAGATAAGGTAAGCAGCTGCCTCATGGCCCAAACCAGAAAACCCAGCCCCCTAGTTGCTTGCCTTTGAATCACAAGGCCATGCAAGAGGTTGAATATGTGACCCCAGAATTATGTAGGTCGAGAGAGGCAAGTTTAGAAGGACCCTAGAATGGTCTCCTGAATCCAAGAGTAGCAAAGTCCAGAGAAAGCAAATATTTCCATAGGTAGCTCAAATCACTTGAACAAGTTAAAGCTTGCTGTATTTTTAAATAAAAATGTTCAGTTTAAATTAAACATACAATTTGTCCCTCAAAGAATCAAGCTGCCATATACCCTCTCCCATCCACGTAGCCTCAATAAACACTATGGGAGCATTAAAAACTGCAAGTTCAATGAAAAAATATGAAGTTGCTGTTGGTTCGTGTGGTTGTTTGTTGTCTATATGGCTGTACTAAGGATAGACCCCTTAGTTTACCCATTATACATGCTAGGTCCGTGACCTGTACTCAGCTGACTCAGGGCCTTCATTGTTGCTTTTGCTGCAGTTTCTTCACCACAAAAATTGACCTTCCTTGCACTTCCTTTCCAAATATATATATATATATGCACACCAAGGACATTTTAATACAAAGCATGAATGTGTCCTGATCAAAGTTGTGTGAGATCATCCAGCATCACTTTGAGAGGCTGTACGAACTGGGAAACTAGAGTCCAACATGGTGGTGAGGGTAGAGTAAGATACCTGAGCCTCACCCTCTCCTCCCAGACTCAGCTCCACCCCCCTCCACACCTTAGCACTCCCCATCCAGCTCCACTGACGTTTGAAATGATGGTGAGGAAGGACATGACCAGGTTCCTCAAACATCTGTTCCATGGCCTGAGGAAGGGGCCACTGAGGCTGGTAATAAAGATAAATGTTTGTCAGACTCTCCACTCCAGATCTATAGCAATGGGTTCCCCTTCTGCCCATTTTTTTCTTTTGATAGTTTGTGGATGTTGCTGACTCATCTTTCCTCCTCTGTGGTTAAGAAAGATGCCTAAGGTTTCATCTGGGAGATGGCTTACACGAGACACATCTCATATCTGAGAGGATTTTTATCAAAGGACAAAAACACAGGGATAAGGTGAGAGGCGTGCACAGTGCAGACACCTCTGCTGAACTGGTGTGTTGTGGAGTAGGTGAGTCTTTTCTTGGTGCATGCAGTAAGTATGTAATTCTATCCAAATGTTCACCTGTATGTGACAGCGGAGGTATGCCTGTGTGTAAAAGGTTCCAAGTGAGTACTCATGTGTGCAGGTAGGAATACAAATGAGAATGCATGTGTGTGAGAGCAAGCGATGGTAGATGTGTGTGTGTGTGTGTGTGTGTGTGCGCGTGTGTGAATACAAGTCAGTTGATGTGTATATGTGAAAGTGCAAATTACATGTTACCTGTGAGAGTATATGAGAGTTGCGTGCATGTGAGAGTACAAGGCACAGCATGTTTGAGTATATGTGAGAGAGTACGTGAAAACAAGTTTGTATGTATGTGTGTGTATCCGTGAGTACAGTTGAGTCTGTGTACATGTACTGTGTTGCAGTTATTTGTTTAGAATGAAACATTACCTCACAAGGGGGTGGGGAGCTCATATGACCTAGGAAAGGAGCAAAACTTACAAGTCCAAGCTCAGTGTCACCAGCAGCGCCATATTCATATGGTGCAGTCCTGGAAGCTTCAGAATTCCCAAGGATTCTGTCCAAGTGTGTGTGAGCTGTAGCACTCGCTGTGGGGATAACACTGAAAGCTGTAGAGAACTCTGGGGAGGCAGCTTTACAAGCTGCTGCCCATGAAGCAGCTGCTTCTGAGTCACCCGCACTCCTGTAAGGAACCCCAATTAACTCACTCAGTTAGAATTGGTTCTTTGCTCCACCATCGGTGCCATATCTGGAATAATGGAAAGATATTTGCTCACATCTCTCCAGATGAGACATCACAGAACAGACTTATTATCTGACCTTAGAACCAACAGAACCAAATACAGGTTGGGAAGGAACGACTGTATGGTTCCAGCAATGCATGCTGACGTGTGACTGAGGCTGGTCCATGTGAAGGAAGACCATCCACAAAGGCAATTCTACAATGGCTGCCTTCCCTGTGATATGGGAAGATGTGCCTTCTTGTTGTCGTGGTACTTTCATGGTTCCTGTGCTGGGTAATAAATAGGACATTAAGCAAAGGTCAAACCATTTGGATGGGCCATCTCTGAGAGAAGACCAAAAGGGTGGCCCTCTTATGCTCAGTTTGGGGGTACTAGCCTCCAATTCAATACAGCATGTGAGTGCGCAGGGCGGGGGATGCTCCCAAAGGAGTTAGCCTCTTTTTCACCCTCTGACTTGGCAGGGATGGTGGGAAAGAGATGGGATGTTGGTGAGCTGTTTCTTACAGTTGACAGTATTCAAAGAAAGAGAACTAAACTAAACTAAGCTGAACTAAAGAGCCCTTTCTAGTTAAAAAAAAACAAACAAACTGATAAGAGGTGTCCCTCTTATCCTGAGGGACCTAGAAAAACTAGGTTTTATCAAGACCTTAAGAATGGAATGGGCAATAAATTATGATCATCAGAGACTACTCAGCATTTCAACTGGTTGAATTGGGAAAGAGTTTAAAATGTATTTATATTCTCTGTATGTGTGGGTTTGACTGCATGTTTGTAAGTACATTGTGTGCATGAGATGCCCATGGAGAATGAAAGGGAGCATCGTACTCCTTAAAACTAGAGTTACAGGAGCTTGTGTGCTGTACAACGTGGGTGCTAGGAACTGAGCCAGATCCTCTGCAAGAGCAGCAAGTGTTCTGAGCCACCTCTCCAGCCACAGAAATGACATTTAAGCAATGGAAGAGCCTCTTGCAGGCTGGTTTATGAAGCTGTGGGACATGGAGGTAGAAGGGATCATCTGCAAAGTGTAGAAACAAAGTAACTGCGTTATATAGCTAAGCATTAACCCTTAAAACAGAAGCTGCATGAGCTGAGGTAAAATGAACCAGTGCCTGGAGGGTTGAGTCATTAGTGACTCAGTTATTGTTGGCCTAGGTCTCCATTAACATCAGGGATTAGGTAGAAGATGGGCAGCCATTACTGAAGGAACAGAGAATGCAAGAAGCAGTGAGATGGCCTATTCACCATGCCAGAAAAGACTGTTCACAGAAGAGTTAAGGAGTTTTGGGAATGGTATAAGGTTTTAGCAGCAGTTCGCAACCTTCCTAATGCTACAACCCTTTAACATGATTCCTTATGTTGTGATGATCCCAACCATGAAATTATTTTTGAAAATTATAATTCTCATGGAAAATTATAACACTAATTTTCTACTGTTATGAGCTATAATGTAAATATCTGTATTTTCCAATGGTTTTAGGCAACCCTTATGAAAGGGTCATTTGACTCCCAAAGGGTTATGACCCACAGGCTGAGAACTTTAGTTCTGCTTTAGTGGCTTTGCTGAGCTTGTGGTTGGACATGATCTTTATTAAATAGTAGAGCCTATAATGATGTGAATGATTTAGAGTCACAGAAAAATATCATGTCAACGTCCTTGCAAGGAGGTAAAAGAAAGAAAAAGCAAGATGACACCTGTCTGGTTAATAACAAGCAAATACAACAAGATTTCTGTCAAGTCAGAATTTCTAATAGAAAAACACTAGAAAGTCAGAAGTGGATCTCTTGGAAGCTTTACACCTGAGCAGCAGGTTGTGGAAGATACAAATGCTAAAGCAATGCAGAGAAAGATGGCTGACATTGAGCTAGAGGTGAGCAATTATTCCCTGGAGTAGACATGCACAGTTCGCTCTTGTGACATATATGATAGTAGCGGTTGTACACTCGTACCAAATGGCTTTCGGCATCTAAGCTTAATGGAAATGCTAGTGTCACCATGTTGGTCCAGATTCTGTCAGAACCAGGGAGTCTGCTTCAGCAACAGATATAGCAGGCTAGAGTGTGTGTGACTCTGTTCCCCTCAGCCCAAACAAAATTAAGCAATGCAAGCAGCTCCACAAGAAGCCAGGGATGTGGAGGGATGTGGTCACTGTACAGCAGGAACAGTACAGATGACTCATGGGAAACATCTGTGGATTATGGAGGCCCAGATGGGGAGTGTACCTATGTGTGAGTGAAACTCTGAATAAGTGTGAATATGTGTGTATATATGGGGGGTGGCACATGTATGATGTGTGTGTGAGAGAGACAGAAAGACAGACAAAGACAGACAGACCCCACCAGTGAGCTTGCATTACATATGAACATGTGTGCTAAAATACAAGTATGGATGTATGACCATGTATTCAAGAAACTATATGGTGAGTATACTTGTGTTTGGATGTGCCTTTTCTAAACACACCTGTGAGAACACTTTTTATATAAGTTAAATGCTGTTTTCTCCATAGTTCTGCATAAGGTTGTGCTTTTAGACCTGTGCTTAGGTGAAAGGAGCAGTTTCCTAGCCTTGATATATACCTGTGAGATCCTGCAGCCACCTCAGAGGAGGCCAGCTCCTGTTTGGTTTATGGCTCAGGTTGCCCTTTGAGTAGGATGGTGGTGAATGGCGGGCAGAGAAGCACTATCAACCAAAGTCCCAGGTCCAAAGTCCCAGGGGATGTCAAGCCCAGTGGAATCCATGTGATGCCCTATATGCCACAGAAAGTTCAGTTCACTTTCAGACACAGCCAGAAACTGGAAGTGTCCTGTCCCAGAGGACTTCTGCCTTTGTGTGTTCTGAGTTTACTGTGTAGGTCACTTGGAGCAGAAAAGTTGGTCTTACCTCTGCTCTCAGGTGTGTAGGTGCTCCTGGTGACTGGCTTTCAGCTCTTGGCACGGGCAGAAACCTGAAGGGTCTTCCCCTGACTGCTCCTAGGTCCCTGAGCCCAGAGGGCACAGATGAGATTAGGCGATTTCCTCTTGGGTCAGGAATGAGGGCAGAAAGTATTTGTCTCCTCTGGTTCTCAGGAGTATCTGCACTTCTGTGGTTCCAGCTTTCTCACCCATGGGATTTAGGTACAGGGAACTGTGGTACTGGTTCAGTTCCTTCAAAGAGTTTTAAGAGTTCTTTTTTTTTAACTTGAGTATTTCTTATATACATTTCGAGTGTTATTCCCTTTCCCGGTTTCCGGGCAAACATCAGGCTCTCCCCTCCCCTTTCTTATCAGTGTTCCCCTCCCCATCCTCCCCCCATTGCCGCCCTCCCCCCAACAATCTAGTTCACTGGGGGTTCAGTCTTAGCAGGACCCACGGCTTCCCCTTCCACTGGTGCTCTTACTAGATATTCATTGCTACCTATGAGGTCAGAGTCCAGGGTCAGTCCATGTATAGTCTTTAGGTAGTGGCTTAGTCCCTGGAAGCTCTGGTTGCTTGGCTTTGTTGTTCATAAGGGGTCTCGAGCCCCTTCAAGCTCTTCCAGTTCTTTCTCTGATTCCTTCAACGGGGGTCCTACTCTCAGTTCAGTGGTTTGCTGCTGGCATTCGCCTCTGTGTTTGCTGTATTCTGGCTGTGTCTCTCAGGAGCGATCTACATCCGGCTCCTGTCGGCCTACACTTCTTTGCTTCATCCATCTTGTCTAATTGGATGGCTGTATATGTATGGGCCACATGTGGGGCAGGCTCTGAATGGGTGTTCCTTCAGTCTCTGTTTTAATCTTTGCCTCTCTATTCCCTGCCAAGGGTATTCTTGTTCCCCTTTTAAAGAAGGAGTGAAGGATTCACATTTTGATCATGCGTCTTGAGTTTCATTTGTTCTAGGCATCAAGGGTAATTCAAGCATTTGGGCTAATAGCCACTTATCAATGAGTGCATACCATGTGTGTTTTTCTGTGATTGGGTTACCTCACTCAGGATGATATTTTCCAGTTCCGACCATTTGCCTACGAATTTCATAAAATCGTTGTTTTTCATAGTTGAGTAATATTCCATTGTGTAGATGTACCACATTTTCTGTATCCATTCCTCTGTTGAACGGCATCTGGGTTTTTTCCAGCTTCTGGCTATTATAAATAAGGCTGTGATGAACATAGTGGAGCACGTGACTTTTTTATATGTTGGGGCATCTTTTGGGTATATGCCCAAGAGAGGTATAGCTGGATCCTCAGGCAGTTCAATGTCCAATTTTCTGAGGAACCTCCAGACTGATTTCCAGAATGGTTGTAGCAGTCTGCAATCACACCAACAATGGAGGAGTGTTCCTCTTTCTCCGCATCCTCACCAGCATCTGCTGTCACCTGAGTTTTTGATCTTAGCCATTCTCACTGGTGTGAGGTGAAATCTCAGGGTTGTTTTGATTTGCATTTCCCTTATGACTAAAGATGTTGAACATTTCTTTAGGTGTTTCTCAGCCATTCGGGATTCCTCACCTGTGAATTCTTTGTTTAGCTCTGAACCCCATTTTTTTTTATTAACTTGAGTATTTCTTTTTTTTTTTATTAACTTGAGTATTTCTTATATACATTTCGAGTGTTATTCCCTTTCCCGGTTTCCGGGCAAACATCCCCCTCACCCCTCCCCTTCCTTATGGGTGTTCCCCTCCCAACCCTCCCCCCATTGCCGCCCTCCCCCCATAGACTAGTTCACTGGGGGTTCAGTCTTAGCAGGACCCAGGGCTTCCCCTTCCACTGGTGCTCTTACTAGGATATTCATTGCTACCTATGGGGTCAGAGTCCAGGGTCAGTCCATGGATAGTCTTTAGGTAGTGGCTTAGTCCCTGGAAGCTCTGGTTGCTTGGCATTGTTGTACTTTTGGGGTCTCGAGCCCCTTCAAGCTCTTCCAGCTGAACCCCATTTTTTAGTAGGGTTATTTGTCTCCCTGCAGTCTAACTTCTTGAGTTCTTTGTATATTTTGGATATAAGCCCTCTATCTGTTGTAGGATTGGTAAAGATCTTTTCCCAATCTGTTGGTTGCCGTTTTGTCCTAACCACAGTGTCCTTTGCCTTACAGAAGCTTTGCAGTTTTATGAGATCCCATTTGTCGATTCTTGATCTTAGAGCGTAAGCCATTGGTGTTTTGTTCAGGAAATTTTTTCCAGTGCCCATGTGTTCGAGATGCTGCCCTAGTTTTTCTTCTATTAGTTTGAGTGTATCTGGTTTGATGTGGAGGTCCTTGATCCACTTGGACTTAAGCTTTGTACAGGGTGATAAGCATGGATCGATCTGCATTCTTCTACATGTTGACCTCCAGTTGAACCAGCACCATTTGCTGAAAATGCTATCTTTTTTCCATTGGATGGTTTTGGCTCCTTTGTCAAAAATCAAGTGCCCATAGGTGTGTGGGTTCATATCTGGGTCTTCAATTCTGTTCCATTGGTCTATCTGTCTGTCTCTGTACCAATACCATGCAGTTTTTATCACTATTGCTCTGTAATACTGCTTGAGTTCAGGGATAGTGATTCCCCCTGAAGTCCTTTTATTGTTGAGGATAGCTTTAGCTATCCTGGGTTTTTTGTTATTCCAGATGAATTTGCAAATTGTTCTGTCTAACTCTTTGAAGAATTGGATTGGTATTTTGATAGGGATTGCATTGAATCTGTAGATCGCTTTTGGTAAAATGGCCATTTTTACTATATTAATCCTGCCACTCCATGAGCATGGGAGATCTTTCCATCTTCTGAGGTCTTCTTCAATTTCTTTCTTCAGAGTCTTGAAGTTCTTATTGTACAGATCTTTTACTTGCTTGGTTAAAGTCACACCGAGGTACTTTATATTATTTGGGTCTATTATGAAGGGTGTCGTTTCCCTAATTTCTTTCTCGGCTTGTTTCTCTTTTGTATAGAAGAAGGCTACTGATTTATTTGAGTTAATTTTATACCCAGCCACTTTGCTGAAGTTGTTTATCAGCTTTAGTAGTTCTCTGGTGGAACTTTTGGGATCACTTAAATATGCTATCATATCATCTGCAAATAGTGATATTTTGACTTCTTCTTTTCCGATCTGTATCCCCTTGACCTCCTTTTGTTGTCTGATTGTTCTGGCTAGAACTTCAAGAACTATATTGAGTACGTAGGGAGAGAGTGGGCAGCCTTGTCTAGTCCCTGATTTTAGTGGGATTGCTTCAAGTTTCTCTCCATTTAGTTTAATGTTAGCAACTGGTTTGCTGTATATGGCTTTTACTATGTTTAGGTATGGGCCTTGAATTCCTATTTCCAGGACTTTTATCATGAAGGGGTGTTGAATTTTGTCAAATACTTTCTCAGCATCTAATGAAATGATCATGTGGTTTTGTTCTTTCAGTTTGTTTATATAATGGATCATGTTGATGGTTTTCCGTATATTAAACCATCCTTGCATGCCTGGGATGAAGCCTACTTGATCATGGTGGATGATTGTTTTGATGTGCTCTTGGATTCGGTTTGCCAGAATTTTATTGAGTATTTTTGCGTCGATATTCATAAGAGAAATTGTTCTGAAGTTCTCTTTCTTTGTTGGGTCTTTGTGCGGTTTAGGTATAAGAGTAATTGTGGCTTCATAGAAGGAATTCGGTAGTGCTCCATCTGTTTCAATTTTGTGGAATAGTTTGGATAATATTGGTATGAGGTCTTCTATGAAGGTCTGATAGAATTCTGCACTAAACCCATCTGGACCTGGGCTCTTTTTGGTTGGGAGACCTTTAATGACTGCTTCTATTTCCTTAGGAGTTATGGGGTTGTTTAACTGGTTTATCTGTTCCTGATTTAACTTCAGTACCTGGTATCTGTCTAGGAAATTGTCCATTTCCTGAAGATTTTCAAGTTTTGTTGAATATAGGTTTTTATAGTAAGATCTGATGATTTTTTGAATTTCCTCTGAATCTGTAGTTATGTCTCCCTTTTCATTTCTGATTTTGTTAATTTGGACACACTCTCTGTGTCCTCTCGTTAGTCTGGCTAAGGGTTTATCTATCTTGTTGATTTTCTCAAAGAACCAACTTTTGGTTCTGTTGATTCTTTCTATGGTCCTTTTTGTTTCTACTTGGTTGATTTCAGCTCTGAGTTTGATTATTTCCTGCCTTCTACTCCTCCTGGGTGTATTTGCTTCTTTTTGTTCTAGAGCTTTTAGGTGTGCTGTCAAGCTGCTGACATATGCTCTTTCCTGTTTCTTTCTGCAGGCACTCAGCGCTATGCGTTTTCCTCTTAGCACAGCGTTCATTGTGTCCCATAAGTTTGGGTATGTTATACCTTTATTTTCATTAAATTCTAAAAAGTCTTTAATTTCTTCCTTGACCAGGTTATCATTGAGTAGAGCATTGTTCAATTTCCACGTATATGTGGGCATTCTTCCCTGATTGTTATTGAAGACCAGTTTTAGGCCGTGGTGGTCCGATACCACGCATGGGATTATTTCTATCTTTCTGTACCTGTTGAGGCCCGTTTTTTGACCAATTATATGGTCAATTTTGGAGAAAGTACCATGAGGAGCTGAGAAGAAGGTATATCCTTTTGCTTTAGGATAGAATGTTCTATAAATATCTGTTAAGTCCATTTGGCTCATGACTTCTCTTAGTCTGTCTACGTCTCTGTTTAATTTCTTTCCATGATCTGTCCATTGATGAGAGTGGGGTGTTGAAATCTCCTGCTATTATCGTGTGAGGTGCAATGTGTGTTCTGAGCTTTAGTAAGGTTTCTTTTACATATGTAGGTGCCCTTGTATTTGGGGCAGAGATATTTAGGATTGAGAGTTCATCTTGGTGGATTTTTCCTTTGATGAATATGAAGTGTCCTTCTTATCTTTTTTGATGACTTTTAGTTGAAAATTGATTTTATTTGATATTAGAATGGGTACTCCAGCTTGCTTCTTCTGACCATTTGCTTGGAAAGTTGTTTTCCAGCCTTTCACTCTGAGGTAGTGTCTGTCTTTGTCTCTGAGGTGTGTTTCCTGTAGGCAGCAGGATGCAGGGTCCTAGTTGCGTATCCAGTTTGTTAATCTATGTCTTTTTATTGGGGAGTTGAGGCCATTGATGTTGAGAGATATTAAGGAATAGTGATTATTGCTTCCCGTTATATTCATATTTGGATGTGAGGTTATGTTTGTGTGCTTTCATTCTCTTTGTTTTGTTGCCACGACGATTAGTTTCTTGCTTCTTCTAGGGTATAGCTTGCCTCCTTATGTTGGGCTTTACCATTTATTATCCTTTGTAGTGCTGGATTTGTAGAAAGATATTGTGTAAATTTGGTTTTGTCATGGAATATCTTGGTTTCTCCATCTATGTTAATTGAGAGTTTTGCAGGATACAGTAACCTGGGCTGGCATTTGTGTTCTCTTAGGGTCTGTATGACATCAGTCCAGGATCTTCTGGCCTTCATAGTTTCTGGCGAGAAGTCTGGTGTGATTCTGATAGGTCTGCCTTTATATGTTACTTGACCTTTTTCTCTTACTGCTTTTAATATTCTTTCTTTATTTTGTGCGTTTGGTGTTTTGACTATTATGTGACGGGAGGTGTTTCTTTTCTGGTCCAATCTATTTGGAGTTCTGTAGGCTTCTTGTATGCCTATGGGTATCTCTTTTTTTAGGTTAGGGAAGTTTTCTTCTATGATTTTGTTGAAGATATTTACTGGTCCTTTGAGCTGGGAGTCTTCACTCTCTTCTATACCTATTATCCTTAGGTTTGATCTTCTCATTGAGTCCTGGATTTCCTGTATGTTTTGGACCAGTAGCTTTTTCCGCTTTACATTATCTTTGACAGTTGAGTCAATGATTTCTATGGAATCTTCTGCTCCTGAGATTCTCTCTTCCATCTCTTGTATTCTGTTGGTGAAGCTCGTATCTACAGCTCCTTGTCTCTTCTTTTGGTTTTCTATATCCAGGGTTGTTTCCATGTGTTCTTTCTTGATTGCTTCTATTTCCATTTTTAATTCCTTCAACTGTTTGATTGTGTTTTCCTGGAATTCTTTCAGGGATTTATGCGATTCCTCTCTGTAGGCTTCTACTTGTTTATTAATGTTTTCCTGTGTTTCTCTAAGGGAGTTCTTCATGTCTTTCTTGAAGTCCTCCAGCATCATGATCAAATATGATTTTAAATCTAGGTCTTGCTTTTCTGGTGTGTTTGGATATTCAGTGTTTGGTTTGGTGGGAGAATTGGGCTCCGATGATGCCATGTAGTCTTGGTTTCTGTTGCTTGGGTTCCTGCGCTTGCCTCTCGCCATCAGATTATCTCTAGTGTTACTTTGTTCTGCTATTTCTGACAGTGGCTAGACTGTCCTATAAGACTGTGTGTCAGGAGTGCTGTAGACCTGTTTTCCTGTTTTCTTTCAGCCAGTTATGGGGACAGAGTGTTCTGCTTTCGGGTGTGTAGTTTTTCCTCTCCAGGTCTTCAGCTGTTCCTGTGGGCCTGTGTCTTGAGTTCACCAGGCGGGGTGCTGCCCAAGGGCTCTCTGCGGCGGCAGCAACCAGGAAGACCATGCCGCCCCTTCCGGGAGCTTCAGTGCACCAGGGTTCCAGATGGCCTTTGGTGTTTTCCTCTGGCGTCCGAGATGTATGTACAGAGAGCAGTCTCTTCTGGTTTCCCAGGCTTGTCTGCCTCTCTGAAGGTTCAGCTCTCCCTCCCACGGGATTTGGGTGCAGAGAACTGTTTATCTGGTCTGTTTCCCTCAGGTTCCGGCCGTGTCTCAGGCAGGGGTCCTGCCGCTCCTTGCTATTTTTTCCATTGTATGGTTTTGGCTCCTTTGTCAAAAATCAAGTGCCCATAGGTGTGTGAGTTCATTTCTGGGTCTTCAATTCTATTCCACTGAACTACCTGCCTGTTTCTGTGCCAGTACCATGCAGTTTTTATCACTATTGCTCTGTAATATTGCTTGAGGTCAGGGATGGTGATTCCTTGAGAAGTTCTTTTTTTGTTGTGTATAATTTTACTATCCTGGGTTTTTTGTTATTCGAAATGAATTTTCAAATTGCCCTTTCTAACTCTATGAAGAATTGAGTTGGAATTTTGATTTGGATTGCATTGAATCTGTAGATTGCTTTTGGCAGAATGGCCATTTTTACTATATTAATCCTCCAATCCATGAGCATGGCAGATCTTTCCATCTTCTGAGATCTTCTTCAATTTCTTTCTTCGGAGACTTGGAGTTCTTGTCATACAGATTGTTCACTTGCTTGGTTAGAGTCTCACTGAGGTATTTTATACTATTTGTTACTATTGTGAAGGGTGTCCTTTCCCTAATTTATTTCTCAGCCTATTTATCCTTTGAGCAGAGGAAGGCTACTGATTTGTTTGAGTTAGCTTTATACCCAGCCACTTTGCTGAAGTTGTTCATCAGGCTTAGTAGTTCTTTGGTGGGACTTTTAAGGCCACTTAAGTACACTTTCATATCATCTGCAAATAGTGATATTTTGACTTCTTCCTTTCCAATTTGTATCCCTTTGACCATCTTTTTGTTTTCTGATTGCTCTGACTAGGACTTCGAGTACTATATTGAATAAGTAGGGAGAGAGTGGCAGCCTTGTCTAGTCCCTGATTTTAGTGGGATTGCTTCAAGCTTCTCTCCATTTAGTTTAATGTTTGCTCTATATTATTTTTATTATGTTTAGGTATGGGCCTTGAATTCCTGATCTTTCCAGGACTTTTGTCATGAAGGGGTGTTGAATTTTGTCAAGTGTTTTCTCAGCATCTAATGAAATGATTGTGTGGTTTTTTCTTTGAAAATTTTTTTTGTATAGTGGATTACGTTGATGGATTGCTGTATATTGAAACATCCCTGCAACTCTGGAATGAAGCCTATTTGATTGTGGCAAATGATTATTTTGATTTGCTGTTGGATTCGGTTTGCAAGAATTTTATTGAGTATTTTTGCATTGAAATTGGTCTAAAGTTCTCTTTCTTTGTTGGGTCTTTGTGTGGTTTACGTATAAGAGTAATTGTGGCTTCATAGAAGGAATTTGGTAGTGCTCCATCTGTTCCTATTTTGTGGAATAGTTTGGATAGTATTGGTATGAGGTCTTCTATGAACATCTTAGAATTCTGCACTAAGCCCATCTGATCCTAGGCTCTTTTTGGTTGTGAAACTTTCAATAACTGCTTATATTTCTTTAGGAGTTATGGGGGTGTTTAGATGGTTTATCTGATCCAGATTTAACTTTGGTACCTGGTATTTGTCTATAAAATTGTCCATTTCCTCCAAATTTTCTAGTTTTCGTGAGTATAAACTTTTGTCATAGGATCTGATGATTATTTTCAATTTCCTCAGCTTCTTTTGTTATGTCTCCCTTTTCATTTCTGATTTTGTTAATTTGGATACTGTCTCTGTGCCCTTTGTTTAGTCTGGTTAAGGGTTTATCCATCCTGTTGATTTTCTCAAAGAACCAGCTCCCAGTTTTGCTCATTCTTTGTATGGTCCTTTTTGTTTCTACTTGGTTGATTTCAGTCCTGAGTTTGATTATTTCCTGCTGTCTACTCCTCTTGGGTATTATTTGCTTCTTTATGTTCTAGAGCTTTTAGGTGTGCTGTCTAGCTTTTGATGTGTACTCTTTCCTGTTTTTTGTTTTGTTTTGTTTTGTTTTGTTTTCTGAGTCACTCAGAGATATGAGTTTTCCTCTTAGCACTGCTTTCATTGTTTCCCATAAGTTTCGATATGTTATGCCTTCATTTTTATTAAATTCTAAAAAGTCTTTAATTTCTTTCTTTATTTCTTCTGTGGCCAAGTTATCATTAAGTAGAAAATTGTTCAACTTCCATGTATATATGGGCTTTCTGTAGTTTTTGTTGTTATTAAAGATCAGTCTTAGTCCGTGGTGATCTGATAGGATGCATGGGATTATTTCAATCTTCTTGTATTTTTTGAGGCCTGTTCTGTGACTGATTATGTGGTCAATATTGGAGAAGGTACCATGAGGTGCTGAGAAGAACATATATTCTTTTGTTTTAGAATGAAATGTTCTATAAACTTCTGTTAGTTTCTCTATGTCTCTGTTTAATATGTTTCCATGATCTGTCCACTGATGAAAGTGGAGTTTTGAAATCTCCTACAATGTACAATGTGTGTTTTGAGCTTTAGTAAGATGAATGTAGGTGCCCTTGTATTTGGAGCGTAGATGTTTATGATTGAGAGTTCATCTTGGTGAATTTTTCTTTGATGAATCTGAAGTGTCCTTCCTTATCTTTTTTGATGGCTTTTGCTTGAAATTTGATTTTATTCAATATTAGAATGGCTACTCCAACTTGTTTCTTTGGACCATTTGCTTGGAACGTTGTTTTCTAGCCTTTTACTCTCAGGTAGTGTCTATCTTTGCCTCAGAATTGTGTTTCCTGTATGCAGGAAAATGCTGGGTCCTCTTTACTTATCCAGTCTGTTAGTCTATGTCTTTTTATTGGGGAAATCAAGTCCATTGATGTTAAGGCATATTAAGGAATAGTGATTGTTGCTTTCTGTAATTTTGTTGTTAGAGGTGTAATTATGTTTCTGTGTCTCTCTTCTTTTGGTGTCATTGCAAAATTACTTTCTTGCTTTTTCTCGGGTACATTTTCTCTCCTGTGTTGGAGTTTTCCATCTATTATCCTTTGTAGGGCTGGATTTGTAGAAAGACATTGTGTAAATTTGATTATGTTGTGGAATATCTTGGTTTCTGCATTTATGCTAATTGAGAGTTTTACTGGATATGGTAGCCTGAGCTGGCATTTGTGTTCTCTTAGAGTCTATGACATCTGCCCAGGATCTTATGGCGTTTATAGTCTCTGGTGAGAAGTCTGGTATAATTCTGATAGGTTTGCCTTTATATGTTTCTTGACCTTTTTCCCTTACTGCTTTTAATATTCTTTCTTTGTTTTTTCCATTTGGTGTTTTGACTATTATGTGATGGGAGGAATTTCTTTTCTGGTCCAATCTATTTGGAGTTCTGTAGGCTTCTTGTATGTTTATAGGCATCTCTTTCCTTAGGTTAGGGAAGTTTTCTTCTATAATTTTGTTGAAGATATTTAAGTTGGCCCTTTAAGTTGTGAGTCTTCACTCTCTTCTATACCTATTATCCTTAGGTTTGATCTTCTCATTGTGTCCTGGATTTCCTGGATGTTTTGGGTTAGGAGCTTTTTGCATTTTTCATTATCTTTGATGTTTGTGTTGATGTTTTCTATGTTATCTTCTGCCCCTAAGATTCTCTCTTCTATCTCTTGTATTCTGTTTGTGATGCTTGCAAGCATCTATGACTCCTGATCTCTTCCCTAGGTTTTCTATTTCCAGGGTTGTCTCCCTTTGTTCTTTATTTATTGTTTCTATTTCCATTTTTATTTTGTCTTTTTTTTTTCTGGAACTGTGGACCAAACCCAGGGCCTTGCTCTTGCGAGGCAGGCACTCTACCACTGAGTTAAATCCCCAACCCCTATTTCCATTTTTAAATCCTGGATGTTTTTGTCCATTTCCTTCACCTGTTTGGTTGTATTTTCCTATAATTCTTTAAGGGTCTTTTTTTTGTGTTTCCTCTTTAAGGGCTTCTATTTGTTTAATTTTATTGTCCTGTATTTCTTTAAGGGAGTTATTTATGTGCTTCTTAAAGTCCTTCATCATCATCATAAAATGTGATTTTAAATCCAAATCTTGCTTTTTCAGTGTGTTTGGATATCCAGTATTTGCTTTGGTTGGAGAACTGGACTGATGATGCCAAGTAGTTTTGGTTTCTGTTGCTTAGGTTCCTTTGCGTTCCTCTTGCCATCAGGTTATGTCTGGTGTTAACTTGTCTTGCTGTCTGTGAAAGTTGCTTGACCCTCTTTTGGGCCTGTGTGTCAGCACTCCTGTAGACCTGTTCTCTTTCAGCTGGATCTGGGAACAGAGAGCTCTGCTATCAAGTGTGTAGGCACTCTTGGTGATTGGCTTTCAGCTCTTGGTGCAGGCAGAAACCAGAAGGTTCCTGCACCTGACTGCTCCTATATCCCTGTCTCCAGGGGGCACAGATGGCACTAGACAAATTCCTCTTGGGTCAGAAAGTAGTTATCTCCTTTGATTTATCCAGAGTGTCTGGACTTCTGAGGGTCTAGCTCTCTCCCCCTCAGGATTTGGGAAGTTCACTTACAGGGATCCCCTGATCAGACCATACATGGAGCTTTGAGGAAGAAGTCTATGTTATAATGGAAATCCCAGGATGTTGGAGATGGTAAGAGTGTGAGAGATTTAGGGAGAAAAGGTGTAAGAACCAAGTACAACTGGCTCAAAAGACAGGCCATATGCAGACAGGTGGAAGGTCCAAACTCCGAGGGGGTGTCAAGCCCAGTGGAATCCACACAATGACCCATGTGCCACAAATGCAAGACATAACACTTGAGTATTCAGTGTTCACCATATCAACATTCTGCATTTAACGTCCACCATGTCAACTTTCATTGGGTCTTGCAGTGACCCATCTCTCACTGTCCCCTATTTTTCCCTTTGGGAGTAGGATCATTTACTCTCTGCTACTATATATTAGAAATATGCAAATTTCCTTTTTATTCTATAGGGGTTCACAGTGAAGAAATTTCCTTCAGTCTCAGAAAAGACTGGACTTTGAACAATGTTAGAACTCTTAAAACTCGGTTCCCGTAGAGGGGGGCCCAAGAGCAGCAGGACCGCTGCGTCTGACACACCGCCAGAACCTGAAGGGATCTACCGGATAAACAGTTCTCTGCACCCAAATCCTGTGGGAGGGAGAGCTAAACCTCCAGAGAGACAGACACGCCTGGGAAACCAGAAGAGACTGCACTCTGCACACATCTCTGACGCCAGAGGAAACCACCAAACTCCATCTGGAACCCTGGTGCATGGAAGCTCCCGGAAAGGGCAGTGCAGATCTTCCTGGTTGCTGCCGCCACGGAGAGCTCGTAAGCAACACCCCACGAGCAAACATGAGCCTCGGGACCACAGGTAAGACCAACTTTTCTGCTGCAAGTGACCTGCCTGGTGAACTCCAGACACAGGCCCACAGGAACAGCTGAAGACCTGTAGATAGGAAAAACTACACACCCAAAAGCAGAACACTCTGTCCCCATAACTGGCTGAAAGAAAACAGGAAAACAGGTCTACAGCACTCCTGACACACAGTCTTATAGGACAGTCTAGCCACTGTCAGAAATAGCAGAACAAAGTAACACTAGAGATAATCTGATGGCGAGAGGCAAGCGCAGGAACCCAAGCAACAGAAACCAAGACTACATGGCATCATCGGAGCCCAATTCTCCCACCAAACCAAACACTGAATATCCAAACACACCAGAAAAGCAAGACCTAGATTTAAAATCATATTTGATCATGATGCTGGAGGACTTCAAGAAAGACATGAAGAACTCCCTTAGAGAAACACAGGAAAACATTAATAAACAAGTAGAAGCCTACAGAGAGGAATCGCATAAATCCCTGAAAGAATTCCAGGAAAACACAATCAAACAGTTGAAGGAATTAAAAATGGAAATAGAAGCAATCAAGAAAGAACACATGGAAACAACCCTGGATATAGAAAACCAAAAGAAGAGACAAGGAGCTGTAGATACGAGCTTCACCAACAGAATACAAGAGATGGAAGAGAGAATCTCAGGAGCAGAAGATTCCATAGAAATCATTGACTCAACTGTCAAAGATAATGTAAAGCGGAAAAAGCTACTGGTCCAAAACATACAGGAAATCCAGGACTCAATGAGAAGATCAAACCTAAGGATAATAGGTATAGAAGAGAGTGAAGACTCCCAGCTCAAAGGACCAGTAAATATCTTCAACAAAATCATAGAAGAAAACTTCCCTAACCTAAAAAAAGAGATACCCATAGGCATACAAGAAGCCTACAGAACTCCAAATAGATTGGACCAGAAAAGAAACACCTCCCGTCACATAATAGTCAAAACACCAAACGCACAAAATAAAGAAAGAATATTAAAAGCAGTAAGAGAAAAAGGTCAAGTAACATATAAAGGCAGACCTATCAGAATCACACCAGACTTCTCGCCAGAAACTATGAAGGCCAGAAGATCCTGGACTGATGTCATACAGACCCTAAGAGAACACAAATGCCAGCCCAGGTTACTGTATCCTGCAAAACTCTCAATTAACATAGATGGAGAAACCAAGATATTCCATGACAAAACCAAATTTACACAATGTCTTTCTACAAATCCAGCCCTACAAAGGATAATAGATGGAAAACTCCAACACAGGAGAGAAAATGTACCCGAGAAAAAGCAAGAAAGTAATTTTGCAATGACACCAAAAGAAGAGAGACACAGAAACATAATTACACCTCTAACAACAAAATTACAGAAAGCAACAATCACTATTCCTTAATATGCCTTAACATCAATGGACTTGATTTCCCCAATAAAAAGACATAGACTAACAGACTGGATAAGTAAAGAGGACCCAGCATTTTCCTGCATACAGGAAACACAATTCTGAGGCAAAGATAGACACTACCTGAGAGTAAAAGGCTAGAAAACAACGTTCCAAGCAAATGGTCCAAAGAAACAAGTTGGAGTAGCCATTCTAATATTGAATAAAATCAAATTTCAAGCAAACAGTTCTCTGCACCCAAATCCTGTGGGAGGGAGAGCTAAACCTCCAGAGAGACAGACACGCCTGGGAAACCAGAAGAGACTGCACTCTGCACACATCTCTGACGCCAGAGGAAACCACCAAACTCCATCTGGAACCCTGGTGCATGGAAGCTCCCGGAAAGGGCAGTGCAGATCTTCCTGGTTGCTGCCGCCACGGAGAGCTCGTAAGCAACACCCCACGAGCAAACATGAGCCTCGGGACCACAGGTAAGACCAACTTTTCTGCTGCAAGTGACCTGCCTGGTGAACTCCAGACACAGGCCCACAGGAACAGCTGAAGACCTGTAGATAGGAAAAACTACACACCCAAAAGCAGAACACTCTGTCCCCATAACTGGCTGAAAGAAAACAGGAAAACAGGTCTACAGCACTCCTGACACACAGTCTTATAGGACAGTCTAGCCACTGTCAGAAATAGCAGAACAAAGTAACACTAGAGATAATCTGATGGCGAGAGGCAAGCGCAGGAACCCAAGCAACAGAAACCAAGACTACATGGCATCATCGGAGCCCAATTCTCCCACCAAACCAAACACTGAATATCCAAACACACCAGAAAAGCAAGACCTAGATTTAAAATCATATTTGATCATGATGCTGGAGGACTTCAAGAAAGACATGAAGAACTCCCTTAGAGAAACACAGGAAAACATTAATAAACAAGTAGAAGCCTACAGAGAGGAATCGCATAAATCCCTGAAAGAATTCCAGGAAAACACAATCAAACAGTTGAAGGAATTAAAAATGGAAATAGAAGCAATCAAGAAAGAACACATGGAAACAACCCTGGATATAGAAAACCAAAAGAAGAGACAAGGAGCTGTAGATACGAGCTTCACCAACAGAATACAAGAGATGGAAGAGAGAATCTCAGGAGCAGAAGATTCCATAGAAATCATTGACTCAACTGTCAAAGATAATGTAAAGCGGAAAAAGCTACTGGTCCAAAACATACAGGAAATCCAGGACTCAATGAGAAGATCAAACCTAAGGATAATAGGTATAGAAGAGAGTGAAGACTCCCAGCTCAAAGGACCAGTAAATATCTTCAACAAAATCATAGAAGAAAACTTCCCTAACCTAAAAAAAGAGATACCCATAGGCATACAAGAAGCCTACAGAACTCCAAATAGATTGGACCAGAAAAGAAACACCTCCCGTCACATAATAGTCAAAACACCAAACGCACAAAATAAAGAAAGAATATTAAAAGCAGTAAGAGAAAAAGGTCAAGTAACATATAAAGGCAGACCTATCAGAATCACACCAGACTTCTCGCCAGAAACTATGAAGGCCAGAAGATCCTGGACTGATGTCATACAGACCCTAAGAGAACACAAATGCCAGCCCAGGTTACTGTATCCTGCAAAACTCTCAATTAACATAGATGGAGAAACCAAGATATTCCATGACAAAACCAAATTTACACAATGTCTTTCTACAAATCCAGCCCTACAAAGGATAATAGATGGAAAACTCCAACACAGGAGAGAAAATGTACCCGAGAAAAAGCAAGAAAGTAATTTTGCAATGACACCAAAAGAAGAGAGACACAGAAACATAATTACACCTCTAACAACAAAATTACAGAAAGCAACAATCACTATTCCTTAATATGCCTTAACATCAATGGACTTGATTTCCCCAATAAAAAGACATAGACTAACAGACTGGATAAGTAAAGAGGACCCAGCATTTTCCTGCATACAGGAAACACAATTCTGAGGCAAAGATAGACACTACCTGAGAGTAAAAGGCTAGAAAACAACGTTCCAAGCAAATGGTCCAAAGAAACAAGTTGGAGTAGCCATTCTAATATTGAATAAAATCAAATTTCAAGCAAAAGCCATCAAAAAAGATAAGGAAGGACACTTCAGATTCATCAAAGAAAAATTCACCAAGATGAACTCTCAATCATAAACATCTACGCTCCAAATACAAGGGCACCTACATTCATCTTACTAAAGCTCAAAACACACATTGTACATTGTAGGAGATTTCAAAACTCCACTTTCATCAGTGGACAGATCATGGAAACATATTAAACAGAGACATAGAGAAACTAACAGAAGTTTATAGAACATTTCATTCTAAAACAAAAGAATATATGTTCTTCTCAGCACCTCATGGTACCTTCTCCAATATTGACCACATAATCAGTCACAGAACAGGCCTCAAAAAATACAAGAAGATTGAAATAATCCCATGCATCCTATCAGATCACCACGGACTAAGACTGATCTTTAATAACAACAAAAACTACAGAAAGCCCATATATACATGGAAGTTGAACAATTTTCTACTTAATGATAACTTGGCCACAGAAGAAATAAAGAAAGAAATTAAAGACTTTTTAGAATTTAATAAAAATGAAGGCATAACATATCGAAACTTATGGGAAACAATGAAAGCAGTGCTAAGAGGAAAACTCATATCTCTGAGTGACTCAGAAAACAAAACAAAACAAAACAAAACAAAAAACAGGAAAGAGTACACATCAAAAGCTAGACAGCACACCTAAAAGCTCTAGAACATAAAGAAGCAAATAATACCCAAGAGGAGTAGACAGCAGGAAATAATCAAACTCAGGACTGAAATCAACCAAGTAGAAACAAAAAGGACCATACAAAGAATGAGCAAAACTGGGAGCTGGTTCTTTGAGAAAATCAACAGGATGGATAAACCCTTAACCAGACTAAACAAAGGGCACAGAGACAGTATCCAAATTAACAAAATCAGAAATGAAAAGGGAGACATAACAAAAGAAGCTGAGGAAATTGAAAATAATCATCAGATCCTATGACAAAAGTTTATACTCACGAAAACTAGAAAATTTGGAGGAAATGGACAATTTTATAGACAAATACCAGGTACCAAAGTTAAATCTGGATCAGATAAACCATCTAAACACCCCCATAACTCCTAAAGAAATATAAGCAGTTATTGAAAGTTTCACAACCAAAAAGAGCCTAGGATCAGATGGGCTTAGTGCAGAATTCTAAGATGTTCATAGAAGACCTCATACCAATACTATCCAAACTATTCCACAAAATAGGAACAGATGGAGCACTACCAAATTCCTTCTATGAAGCCACAATTACTCTTATACGTAAACCACACAAAGACCCAACAAAGAAAGAGAACTTTAGACCAATTTCAATGCAAAAATACTCAATAAAATTCTTGCAAACCGAATCCAACAGCAAATCAAAATAATCATTTGCCACAATCAAATAGGCTTCATTCCAGAGTTGCAGGGATGTTTCAATATACAGCAATCCATCAACGTAATCCACTATACAAAAAAAAATTTTCAAAGAAAAAACCACACAATCATTTCATTAGATGCTGAGAAAACACTTGACAAAATTCAACACCCCTTCATGACAAAAGTCCTGGAAAGATCAGGAATTCAAGGCCCATACCTAAACATAATAAAAATAATATAGAGCAAACATTAAACTAAATGGAGAGAAGCTTGAAGCAATCCCACTAAAATCAGGGACTAGACAAGGCTGCCACTCTCTCCCTACTTATTCAATATAGTACTCGAAGTCCTAGTCAGAGCAATCAGAAAACAAAAAGATGGTCAAAGGGATACAAATTGGAAAGGAAGAAGTCAAAATATCACTATTTGCAGATGATATGAAAGTGTACTTAAGTGGCCTTAAAAGTCCCACCAAAGAACTACTAAGCCTGATGAACAACTTCAGCAAAGTGGCTGGGTATAAAGCTAACTCAAACAAATCAGTAGCCTTCCTCTGCTCAAAGGATAAATAGGCTGAGAAATAAATTAGGGAAAGGACACCCTTCACAATAGTAACAAATAGTATAAAATACCTCAGTGAGACTCTAACCAAGCAAGTGAACAATCTGTATGACAAGAACTCCAAGTCTCCGAAGAAAGAAATTGAAGAAGATCTCAGAAGATGGAAAGATCTGCCATGCTCATGGATTGGAGGATTAATATAGTAAAAATGGCCATTCTGCCAAAAGCAATCTACAGATTCAATGCAATCCAAATCAAAATTCCAACTCAATTCTTCATAGAGTTAGAAAGGGCAATTTGAAAATTCATTTCGAATAACAAAAAACCCAGGATAGTAAAATTATACACAACAAAAAAAGAACTTCTCAAGGAATCACCATCCCTGACCTCAAGCAATATTACAGAGCAATAGTGATAAAAACTGCATGGTACTGGCACAGAAACAGGCAGGTAGTTCAGTGGAATAGAATTGAAGACCCAGAAATGAACTCACACACCTATGGGCACTTGATTTTTGACAAAGGAGCCAAAACCATACAATGGAAAAAATAGCAAGGAGCGGCAGGACCCCTGCCTGAGACACGGCCGGAACCTGAGGGAAACAGACCAGATAAACAGTTCTCTGCACCCAAATCCCGTGGGAGGGAGAGCTGAACCTTCAGAGAGGCAGACAAGCCTGGGAAACCAGAAGAGACTGCTCTCTGTACATACATCTCGGACGCCAGAGGAAAACACCAAAGGCCATCTGGAACCCTGGTGCACTGAAGCTCCCGGAAGGGGCGGCATGGTCTTCCTGGTTGCTGCCGCCGCAGAGAGCCCTTGGGCAGCACCCCGCCTGGTGAACTCAAGACACAGGCCCACAGGAACAGCTGAAGACCTGGAGAGGAAAAACTACACACCCGAAAGCAGAACACTCTGTCCCCATAACTGGCTGAAAGAAAACAGGAAAACAGGTCTACAGCACTCCTGACACACAGTCTTATAGGACAGTCTAGCCACTGTCAGAAATAGCAGAACAAAGTAACACTAGAGATAATCTGATGGCGAGAGGCAAGCGCAGGAACCCAAGCAACAGAAACCAAGACTACATGGCATCATCGGAGCCCAATTCTCCCACCAAACCAAACACTGAATATCCAAACACACCAGAAAAGCAAGACCTAGATTTAAAATCATATTTGATCATGATGCTGGAGGACTTCAAGAAAGACATGAAGAACTCCCTTAGAGAAACACAGGAAAACATTAATAAACAAGTAGAAGCCTACAGAGAGGAATCGCATAAATCCCTGAAAGAATTCCAGGAAAACACAATCAAACAGTTGAAGGAATTAAAAATGGAAATAGAAGCAATCAAGAAAGAACACATGGAAACAACCCTGGATATAGAAAACCAAAAGAAGAGACAAGGAGCTGTAGATACGAGCTTCACCAACAGAATACAAGAGATGGAAGAGAGAATCTCAGGAGCAGAAGATTCCATAGAAATCATTGACTCAACTGTCAAAGATAATGTAAAGTGGAAAAAGCTACTGGTCCAAAACATACAGGAAATCCAGGACTCAATGAGAAGATCAAACCTAAGGATAATAGGTATAGAAGAGAGTGAAGACTCCCAGCTCAAAGGACCAGTAAATATCTTCAACGAAAGCATAGAAGAAAACTTCCCTAACATAAAAAGAGAGATACCCATAGGCATACAAGAAGCCTACAGAACTCCAAATAGATTGGACCAGAAAAGAAACACCTCCCGTCACATAATAGTCAAAACACCAAACGCACAAAATAAAGAAAGAATATTAAAAGCAGTAAGAGAAAAAGGTCAAGTAACATATAAAGGCAGACCTATCAGAATCACACCAGACTTCTCGCCAGAAACTATGAAGGCCAGAAGATCCTGGACTGATGTCATACAGACCCTAAGAGAACACAAATGCCAGCCCAGGTTACTGTATCCTGCAAAACTCTCAATTAACATAGATGGAGAAACCAAGATATTCCATGACAAAACCAAATTTACACAATGTCTTTCTACAAATCCAGCCCTACAAAGGATAATAAATGGTAAAGCCCAACATAAGGAGGCAAGCTATACCCTAGAAGAAGCAAGAAACTAATCGTCGTGGCAACAAAACAAAGAGAATGAAAGCACACAAACATAACCTCACATCCAAATATGAATATAACGGGAAGCAATAATCACTATTCCTTAATATCTCTCAACATCAATGGCCTCAACTCCCCAATAAAAAGACATAGATTAACAAACTGGATACGCAACTAGGACCCTGCATCCTGCTGCCTACAGGAAACACACCTCAGAGACAAAGACAGACACTACCTCAGAGTAAAAGGCTGGAAAACAACTTTCCAAGCAAATGGTCAGAAGAAGCAAGCTGGAGTACCCATTCTAATATCAAATAAAATCAATTTTCAACTAAAAGTCATCAAAAAAGATAAGAAGGACACTTCATATTCATCAAAGGAAAAATCCACCAAGATGAACTCTCAATCCTAAATATCTCTGCCCCAAATACAAGGGCACCTACATATGTAAAAGAAACCTTACTAAAGCTCAAAACACACATTGCACCTCACACGATAATAGCAGGAGATTTCAACACCCCACTCTCATCAATGGACAGATCATGGAAAGAAATTAAACAGAGACGTAGACAGACTAAGAGAAGTCATGAGCCAAATGGACTTAACAGATATTTATAGAACATTCTATCCTAAAGCAAAAGGATATACCTTCTTCTCAGCTCCTCATGGTACTTTCTCCAAAATTGACCATATAATTGGTCAAAAAACGGGCCTCAACAGGTACAGAAAGATAGAAATAATCCCATGCGTGGTATCGGACCACCACGGCCTAAAACTGGTCTTCAATAACAATCAAGGAAGAATGCCCACATATACTTGGAAATTGAACAATGCTCTACTCAATGATAACCTGGTCAAGGAAGAAATAAAGAAAGAAATTAAAAACTTTTTACAATTTAATGAAAATGAAGGTACAACATACCCAAACTTATGGGACACAATGAAAGCTGTGCTAAGAGGAAAACTCATACCTCTGAGTGCCTGCAGAAAGAAACAGGAAAGAGCATATGTCAGCAGCTTGACAGCACACCTAAAAGCTCTAGAACAAAAAGAAGCAAATACACCCAGGAGGAGTAGAAGGCAGGAAATAATCAAACTCAGAGCTGAAATCAACCAAGTAGAAACAAAAAGGACCATAGAAAGAATCAACAGAACCAAAAGTTGGTTCTTTGAGAAAATCAACAAGATAGATAAACCCTTAGCCAGACTAATGAGAGGACACAGAGAGTGTGTCCAAATTAACAAAATCAGAAATGAAAAGGGAGACATAACAACAGATTCAGAGGAAATTCAAAAAATCATCAGATCTTACTATAAAAGCCTATATTCAACAAAACTTGAAAATCTTCAGGAAATGGACAATTTCCTAGACAGATACCAGGTACCGAAGTTAAATCAGGAACAGATAAACCAGTTAAACAACCCCATAACTCCTAAGGAAATAGAAGCAGTCATTAAAGGTCTCCCAACCAAAAAGAGCCCAGGTCCAGACGGGTTTAGTGCAGAATTCTATCAAACCTTCATAGAAGACCTCATACCAATATTATCCAAACTTTTCCACAAAATTGAAACAGATGGATCACTACCGAATACCTTCTACGAAGCCACAATTACTCTTATACCTAAACCACACAAAGACACAACAAAGAAAGAGAACTTCAGACCAATTTCTCTTATGAATATCGACACAAAAATACTCAACAAAATTCTGGCAAACCAAATCCAAGAGCACATCAAAACAATCATCCATCATGACCAAGTAGGCTTCATCCCAGGCATGCAGGGATGGTTTAATATACGGAAAAGCATCAACGTGATCCATTATATAAACAAACTGAAAGAACAAAACCACATGATCATTTCATTAGATGCTGAGAAAGTATTTGACAAAATTCTACACCCCTTCATGATAAAAGTCCTGGAAAGAATAGGAATTCAAGGCCCATACCTGAACATAGTAAAAGCCATATACAGCAAACCAGTTGCTAACATTAAACTAAATGGAGAGAAACTTGAAGCAATCCCCCTAAAATCAGGGACTAGACAAGGCTGTCCACTCTCTCCCTACTTATTCAATATAGTTCTTGAAGTTCTAGCCAGAGCAATCAGACAACAAAAGGAGGTCAAGGGGATACAGATCGGAAAAGAAGAAGTCAAAATATCACTATTTGCAGATGATATGATAGTATATTTAAGTGATCCCAAACGTTCCACCAGAGAACTACTAAAGCTGATAGACAACTTCAGCAAAGTGGCTGGGTATAAAATTAACTCAAATAAATCAGTTGCCTTCCTCTATACAAAAGAGAAACAAGCCGAGAAAGAAATTAGGGAAACGACACCCTTCATAATAGACCCAAATAATATAAAGTACCTCGGTGTGACTTTAACAAAGCAAGTAAAATATCTGTACAATAAGAACTTCAAGACACTGAAGAAGGAAATTTAAGAAGACCTCAGAAGATGGAAAGATCTCCCATGCTCATGGATTGGCAGGATTAATATAGTAAAAATGGCCATTTTACCAAAAGCAATCTACAGATTCAATGCAATCCCCATCAAAATACCAATCCAATTCTTCAAAGAGTTAGACAGAACAATTTGCAAATTCATCTGGAATAACACAAAACTCAGGATAGCTAAAGCTATCCTCAACAATAAAAGGACTTCAGGGGGAATCACTATCCCTGAACTCAAGCAGTATTACAGAGCAATAGTGATAAAAACTGCATGGTATTGGTACAGAGACAGACAGATAGACCAATGGAATAGAATTGAAGACCCAGAAATGAACCCACACACCTATGGTCACTTGATTTTTGACAAAGGAGCCAAAACCATCAAATGGAAAAAAAAATAGCATTTTCAGCAAATGGTGCTGGTTCAACTGGAGGTCAACATGTAGAAGAATGCAGATCGATCCATGCTTATCACCCTGTACAAAGCTTAAGTCCAAGTGGATCAAGGACCTCCACATCAAACCAGACACACTCAAACTAATAGAAGAAAAACTAGGGAAGCATCTGGAACACATGGGCACTGGAAAAAATTTCCTAAACAAAACACCAATGGCTTACGCTCTAAGATGAAGAATCGACAAATGGGATCTCATAAAACTGCAAAGCTTCTGTAAGGCAAAGGACACTGTGGTTAGGACAAAACGGCAATCAACAGATTGGGAAAAGATCTTTACCAATCCTACAACAGATAGAGGCCTTATATCCAAAATATACAAAGAACTCAAGAAGTTAGACCGCAGGGAAACAAATAACCCTATTAAAAAATGGGGTTCAGAGCTAAACAAAGAATTCACAGCTGAGGAATGCCAAATGGCTGAGAAACACCTAAAGAAATGTTCAACATCTTTAGTCATAAGGGAAATACAAATCAAAACAACCCTGAGATTTCACCTCACACCAATGAGAATGGCTATGATCAAAAACTCAGGGGACAACAGATGCTGGCGAGGATGTGGAGAAAGAGGAACACTCCTCCATTGTTGGTGGGATTGCAAACTGGTACAACCATTCTGGAAATCAGTCTGGAGGTTCCTCAGAAAATTGGACATTGAACTGCCTGAGGATCCAGCTATACCTCTCTTGGGCATATACCCAAAAGATGCCCCAACATATAAAAAAGACACGTGCTCCTCTATGTTCATTGCAGCCTTATTTATAATAGCCAGAAGCTGGAAAGAACCCAGATGCCCTTCAACAGAGGAATGGATACAGAAAATGTGGTACATCTACACAATGGAATATTACTCAGCTATCAAAAACAACGACTTTATGAAATTCGTAGGCAAATGGTTGGAACTGGAAAATATCATCCTGAGTGAGCTAACCCAATCACAGAAAGACATACATGGTATGCACTCATTGATAAGTGGCTATTAGCCCAAATGCTTGAATTACCCTAGATACCTAGAACAAATGAAACTCAAGACGGATGATCAAAATGTGAATACTTCACTCCTTCTTTAAAAGGGGAACAAGAATACCCTTGGCAGGGAAGAGAGAGGCAAAGATTAAAACAGAGACTGAAGGAACACCCATTCAGAGCCTGCCCCACATGTGGCCCATACATATACAGCCACCCAATTAGACAAGATGGATGAAGCAAAGAAGTGCAGACTGACAGGAGCCGGATGTAGATTGCTCCTGAGAGACACAGCCAGAATACAGCAAATACAGAGGCGAATGCCAGCAGCAAACCACTGAACTGAGAATAGGACCCCCGTTGAAGGAATCAGAAAGAACTGGAAGAGCTTGAAGGTGCTCGAAACCCCATATGTACAACAATGCCAAGCAACCAGAGCTTCCAGGGACTAAGTCACTACCTAAAGAGTATACATGGACTGACCCTGGACTCTGACCTCATAGGTAGCAATGAATATCCTAGTAAGAGCACCAGCGGAAGGAGAAGCCCTGGGTCCTGCTAAGATTGAACCCCCAGTGAACTAGACTGGTGGGGGGAGGGCGGCAATGGGGGGAGGGTTGGGAGGGGAACACCCATAAGGAAGGGGAGGGGGGAAGGGGATGTTTGCCCGTATACCGGGAAAGGGAATAACATTCGAAATGTATATAAGAAATACTCAAGTTAATAAAAAATAAATAAATAAATAAATAAAAAAGCAAATGGTGCTGGCTCAACTGGAGGTCAACATGTAGAAGAATGCAGATCGAGCCATGCTTATCACCCTGTACAAAGCTTAAGTCCAAGTGGATCAAGGACCTCCACATCAAACCAGATACACTCAAACTAATAGAAGAAAAAGTGGAGAAGGATCTCAAACACATGGGCACTGGAGAAAATTTCCTGAACAAAACACCAATGGCTTATGGTCTAAGATCAAGAATCAACAATTGGGATCTCATAAAACTGCAAAGCATGTGTAAGGCAAAGAACATCGTTGTTAGGAAAAAATGGCAACCAACAGATTGGGAAAAGATCTTTACTAATCCTACAACAGATAGATGGCTTATATCCAAAATATACAAGAACTCAAGAAGTTAGACCACAGGGAGACAAATAACCCTATTAAAAAATGGGGTTCACAGCTAAACAAAAAATTCACAGCTGAGGAATGCCGAATGGCTGAGAAACACCTAAAGAAATGTTCAACATCTTTAGTCATAAGGAAAATGCAAATCAAAACAACCCTGAGACCACCTCACACCAATGAGAATGGCTAAGATCAAAAACTCAGGTGACAGCAAACGCTGGTGAGGATGTATAGAAAGGGGAACACTCCTCCATTGTTGGTGGGATTGTAGACTGGTACAACCATTCTGGAAATCAGT
Organism: Rattus norvegicus; assembly: GCF_021556685.1. Lineage (NCBI taxonomy): Eukaryota > Metazoa > Chordata > Mammalia > Rodentia > Muridae > Rattus > Rattus norvegicus. Next base: position 7,579,705 of record NC_141537.1, read on the forward strand.
CTGGAGGCTCCTCAGAAAATTGGACATTGAACTACCCGAGGACCCAGCTATACCTCTCTTGGGCATATACTCAAAAGATGCCCCAACATATAACAAAGACACATGCTCCACTATGTTCATAGCAGCCTTATTTATAATAGCCAGAAGCTGGAAAGAACCCAGATGCCCTTCAACAGAGGGATGGATACAGAAAATGTGGTACATCTACACAATGGAATACTACTCAGCTATCAAAAACAATGACTATGAAATTCATAAGCAAATGGATGTAATTGGAAAATATCATCCTGAGTGAGGTAACTCAATCACAGAAAAACACACATGGTATGCACTCATTGATAAGTGGCTATTAGCCCAAATGCTTGAATTACCCTAGATGCACAGAACACATGGAATTCAAGAAGGATGACCAAAATGCGAATGCTTCACTCCTTCTTTAAAAGGGGAACAAGAATACCCTTGGGAGGGAATAGAAATGCAAAGTTTAGAACAGAGGCAGAAGGAACACCCATTCAGAGCCTGCCCCATATGTGGCCCATACATATACAGCCACCAAACTAGATAAGATGGATGAAGCAAAGAAGTGCAGGCTGACAGGAACCGGATGTAGATTTCTCCTGAGAGACACACCCAGAATACAGCAAATACATAGGTGAATGCCACCAGCAACCCACTGAACTGAGAGCGGGACCCCCGTTGAAGGAATCAGAGAAAGGACTGGAAGAGCTTGAAGGGGCCCGAGACCCCATATGAATAGCAATGCCAGCCAACCAGAGCTTCCAGGGACTAAGCCACTACCCACAGACTATACATGAACTGACCCTGGGCTCCAACCTCATAGGTAGCAATGAATAGCCCAGTAAGAGCACCAGTGGAAGAGGAAGCCCTTGGTCCTGCCAAGACTGAATCCCCAGTGAACGTGATTTTTGCGGGGAGGGTGGTAATGGGGGGAGGATGGGGAGGGGAAGCCCATCTAGAAGGGAAGGGGAAGGGGCTAGGGGGATGTTGGCCCAGAAAACGGGAAGGGGAATAACAATCGAAATGTAAATAAGAAATACTCAAGTTAATAAAGATTTTTTAAAAAATCTGGAAGATTTGGAAATAAAAAAAAAAGAGTTGAAGATTCAGAAATGAATCCATGCACCTATGGTCACTTGATCTTCAACAAAGGATCTAAAACCATCCAATGGAAAAAAGATAGCATTTTCAACAAATGGTGCTGGTTCAACTAGAGGTCAGCAAGTAGAAGAATGCAAATAACCTAATTCTTATCACCATGTACAAAGCTTAAGTCCAAGTGGATCATGGACCTCTACATCAAACGAGATACACTCAAACTAATAGAAGCAAAAGTGGGTAAGAGTCTTGATCACATGGGCACTGGGGAAAATTTCCTGAACAAAACACCAATGGCTTATGCTCTGAGGTCAGCAATCAACAAATGGGACCGCATAAAACTGCAAAGCTTCTGTAAGGCAAAGGACACTATCATCAGGGCAAAACTGCAACCAACGGATTGGGAAAAGATCTTTACCAATCCTACATCTGATAGAGGGCTAATATCCAAAGATATACAAAGAACTCAGGAAGTTAGACTCCAGAGAGCCAAATAACCCTATTAAAAATAGGGTAGAGAGCTAAACAAAGAATTCTCAGCTGAGGAATATGAAATGGCTGAGAAGTGCCTAAAGAAATGTTCAACATCCTTAGTCATCAAGGGAATGCAAATCAAAACAACCCTGAGGTTTCACCTCACACCAGTGAGAATGGCTAAGATCAAAAACTCAGGTGACAACAGATGCTGGTGAGGATGTGGAGAAAGAAGAACACTCCTCCATTGTTGATGGGATTGCAGACTGGTACAACCACTCTGGAAATCAGTCTGGAGGTTCCTCAGAAAATTGAACATTGCACTAGTTGAGGACCCAGCTATATCTCTCCTGTGCATATACCCAAAAGATGCCCCAGCATATAACAAAGACACATGCTCCACTATGTGTATCACAGCCTTATTTATAATAGCCAGAAGCTGGAAAGAACCCAGATGCCCTTCAACAGAGGAATGGATACAGAAAGTGTGGTACATCTACACAATGGAATACTACTCAGCTATCAAAAACAATGACTTCATGAAATTCATAGGTCAATTGATTGAACTAGAAAATATCAACTGAGTGAGGTAACCCAATCACAGAAAAGCACACATGGTATGCACTCATTGATAAATGGATATTAGCCCAAATGCTTGAATTACCCTAGATGCAACAACACGTGAAACTCAAGAAGGATGACCAAAGTGAGGATGCTTCACTCCTTCTTAAATGGGGAAACAAAAATATTCATAGGAGGTGCTATGGAGGCAAAGTTTAGAGCAGAGACTAAAGGAATGTCCATTCATGTCTGCCCTACATGTGGCCCATATATATATAGCCACCAAAACTTGATAAGATTGATGAAGCTAAGAAGTGCATGCTGACAGGAACTGGATATAGAGGTCTCCTGAGAGGCACAGCCAGAGCATGTCAATTACAGAGGTGAATGCTAGCAACAAACCATTGAACTGAGAACGGGGTCCCCGTTGGAGGAGTTAGAGAAAGGATTGAAAGAGCTGAAGGGGCTTTTAACCCCGTAAGAACAACAATGCCAACCAAACAGAGCTCTCAGGGACTAAACCACTACCCAAAGACTATATACATGGACTGACCCAGGGCTCCAGCTGCATAGGTAGCAGAGGATGCCCTTGTTGGGCACCAAAGGAAGGAGAAGCCCTTGGTCCTGCCAAGGTTGGACCCCCAGTGTAAGGGAATGTTGGGGGACAGGAAGGGGAGTTGGATGGGGAAAGGAACACCCTTATAGAAGAAGGGGAGTGGGAGGGTGTAGGGGACTTATGGACAGGAAACCAGGAAAGGGTATAACATTTGAAATCTAAATAAAAAATAACCAATAATAAAAAAACTCCTGGGAATTTTGAGTTATGAAGTGGCCACAAATCTTTGTGGGAAGAGGTAATAATATAATTTGAATCTGAAATGCCCGGGTAGCCCCATGTTTTAAATTCTCCATCTCCAGTTTATGGCGGTATCTTTTAAGGCTGTGGAACTGGCACTTAGCTAACAGAACTAGGCTAGTAGGGGTATGCCTTTGGAGAACCATTCCTAGTTCCAGACAGGGCCTTCACTCCTGACCCACTAAGATGTCAGGAGACTCTGTCACATGCTCCATCTGTCTCCTTGTTATACTGGACTGAAATTCTTATGAAACCATGAGGTAAAATCAACCTATTCTCCTTTAAGTTGCTTCAGCCAAATATTTTGTCACACTGCTGTAAAGATGACTAATAAGTATCATAATGGTCACCAATGCTGACTCCAGAACTCCAAGACAGAGAGCTTCACAAGTGCATTAGTTCTGTGAGATCACTCCTCGCCTTGACTGTGAGAATAGCAGTCCTTGGTGTCTAAGTTATAGTGAAGATTAAACAAAGTAATGTCAAGTGTTTGAATCAGCAACTTGGCCCTTGTGATAACTGCACATTGGTGCTGGCACTGATAATCATGATGATGATGATGATGATGATGATGATGATGATGATGATGATGACGACGACGACAATGATAATGACAGTGGCCCAATGATGATGAGAAGTGCTACCCAATAATGATGGTGATGATAACAGTGATGCAAAGATGAAAATGACGATAATGATTTGCTAAGCTCTACTCTGCCCAATGATCATGACTATGAATATGATGAAAACAATGACAAGTTCTACCCAGTGTAATAAGGTAATGACAGTGACAATGACAGGTTCTACCCAATGATGATGATGATGACAGTGACAATGATAATGCCAAGCTACCCAATGATGATGATGATAATGGTGGCTAGGAACAAGACAGAGAAGGAAGATCATGGTGATCACTATACCAGCTGAGAGCTTTTGGCTTCTCATCCAAAGATTTTCCCATCAGTCATAGAAAGAAGCTGGTAGGGCACTTTGATGAAAGGAAACTATCTGTTCTTGGCTTGTTGCCTTTTTAATAGGCTGAAAATGTTAGGGCAATAATTCTGAGGCTTTGGACAGATTCCATCCTAGGTCAGTCATTTGACTCCATCACCAATAAATTGTTCCAAAAGAACAAAACAGAAGATGATCATTGTTCTGGTTAGTTTTATTGTCAACTTGAGACAACCTAAAGTCACCTAGGAAGAAGGAAGTTCTGCAGAAGAATTGACTTGCTCAGAATTGCCTGGGGGTGTTGCTTTGATTGCTAATTGATGTTGAAGGACCTGGCCAACTGTGGGCAGTACCACCCCTAGGTAGGTAGTCCTAGTCACATAAGAAAGCTAGCTGAGCATGATCCAGTTCCTGCCCTGACTTCCCTCAGTGATGTGCTGTTGCCTGGAAGTATAATCCAAATAAACCCTTCCCTCCCCTAATTTGTTTTTGGCTATGGTGTCTATCATAGTAGTAGACAGCATTTTTTCTCTGTGTAGCACTGGCTATCTTGGAACTCTGTAGAAGAAACTGGCCTCAAACTCAAAGATCTGCCTGCTTCTGCCTCCCAAGTCAAATGAGAATTTTATCTCTGAGAATCAGAAAAAAGATGCAGCCACTAAAGACTGAAATGCCTAAGGAAAAACAGTGCCTTTGATCACACTCAAAAAAAGAAGAACTAAAATATAGTATGAAAACACACTGTCCATTCACAGACACATGTGCACATGTAGGCAGGCAAACACATACTCAGGTGCACATGCATACATTTGCATGCACATATACACATATATGTGCATGTACAGTTCCATTGTCCTAAAGATTTTATGGCTGAGCACTTCCAGGCTCTTAAGAAATGGGGTTTTGAATGAGAGCACGCCCTAAAGTCAAGTGGGGGACTCCCAAATGGAGACACAGGGAAGGGTCCAAAGACACAACCTACAAACCTGAAGTCATCACAGATACACAGAAGGCTTTCACACTGAATGGAGATTCTACTAAGACACTTGGCATTTGTTAAGCTCTGGGACAGATGATCAACTATGCTGGACTGCTCAGTTCAAATGCCTCAGTGCCTAACCCTCCACCCTCCTTTTATAACTTGATCCTTTTTGTGGTGATGCCAGTTCCCCATACTCCATCAGTGGCTTCCAGAGTGCACAACATCATTCATTTTCCAGTTCATTTGTTCCCTAGGAAACAGGACATATGCAAGGCTCAGCACATCTTTCTCCAGAGTTTTTACACCCAGAGAGAAAAGTGTGAGCTGGCACAGGGCTGGTGACCATCCTCCAAGGCTGACGAATGGGTCAGACTTCCAAGAAACATTTCAGCTGCAGTGTGTCCAGCCAGATTCTCCCAAGTATCAGTGACTGGCTTAGGTCAGAAGATGGGAAAAGAAAGGCAGATCTAGCCAAAATGTAAGAGCAAAGGAAAAATGGAACAGTGACTCACAATCACATCATTCCAACATGACGTATCAGAGAAATGACATCTGAGGACTCCATGGGCATCTCTGCAAAGCCAGTGGCATTGAGCAACATCTGTAACCCAAGGGTTTTATGGTGAGCAAAGTGAATGATGCATGTAGAATGTCCGTGCAGCTGTTCACACCTATATGGTGTTCCTTGAGGGCCATCTCCCACCGTTGTGCACTTTAATTCCTCTCAGAGTGGCCTTTAAACGGCCCAGCTATTTGTCCAGTCCTAGGAATGAACAGTGACATAGATACAAAAAGTCTCATTGCAGAGATGAACCATAAACTTCCTGGTAGTATGGCAAAGAAATAGGACAGCACACTGAAAGAAGGCTGTGCATTGGCTCAACGTGAGCCTCAGAGAGGATGGGGATCTCTGAGGCGGACGAAGGCATCCCAGACACAAGACCACTGGCATGAGCAGGTGAGTCCTTGCATGATCCCTCACAGCTGTCAGGCAGGACCATGGTGACAGAGCTTCTTGGAGAAGTAGTGGAGCTAATGCCACACAGGCATTAGCACCTACCATGAAGGACAAACTCCGCAGCGCCATCTCCAGAGGCTGGAATATCACCAATGGGTAAAGAGGGCCCATGAATAAATAGTCTGGGCAGCTGATTAAAACATACTTCACACTTTTGTTTGGAAATGAATCTTCCCTGTTGTTAGAAATGCCAGATCAAATTCTGGATGCCAGACTATTTCAGAGAAGTGTTTTTGCATAAGCATGTCCAAAGCAGTATTTAGGTTACTTTTATACTGAAAAAAAAGTTGTATGTGTGAGGTTCTAATTTAGCTGGGCTGAGTTTTTAAATTTATTTGACTTTATTTTATAAGCATTGATATGAGGGTGTCACACCATGGAAATGGAGTTACAGACAGTTGTGTGCTGCCATGTGGGTGCTGGGATTTGAACTCAGGACCTCTGGAAGAGCAGCCAATGCTCTTAAGTACTGAGCCATCTTTCCAGGTGGGCTGAGTTGCTGCTGCTGCTTCTGCTGCTGCTTCTGCTGCTGCTGCTGCTTCTGCTGCTGCTGCTGCTTCTGCTGCTGCTGCTGCTTCTGCTGCTGCTTCTGCTGCTGCTTCTGCTGCTGCTGCTGCTTCTGCTGCTGCTGCTGCTGCTGCTGTTGTTGTTTCATTAGTGAAACACGCATATCTATGAAAGAAGTAGGAGCACATGTTTGTGACAGAAACACACCACAAGAAACATGGCTCCAGAAGGATTATAGGAGCCAAAAAAGACGAGGACACCATGAGAACATGGCCCACAGAATCAACTAAGTTGGGCTTATAGGGGCTCACAAAAATTGAAATGATAATCACAAATCCAGCATGGGTCTGAGCTAGATCTTCTGCATACACCTTACAGTTGTGTAGTTTGGTGTTCTTGAGAGACTCCCAAAAAATGGGAGTGGGTTGTGGGCATCTCTAACTCTTTTGCCTGTGCTTGGAACTCTTTTCCTTCTACTAAGTTGCTGCTTTCAACCATGATATGAGGGTTTGTGCCCAGTCTTAATGTACTGTGTTAAACCATGTCCGTGGATATCCCTGGTAGGCCTGCTCTTTTGTTTTTCTTTAAGGAAAAGAGAGTTGATTTAGGGAAAGGGAATACAGGGGAGTGACTGAGGGGAATAGAAGGAGGGGAAATTGTAGTCAGGATGTAATGTATAAGAGAATTTATGAAAGAAAGAAGGAAGGAAGGAAGGAAAAAAGGAAAGAAGGAAGGAAGGAAAAAGGGAAGGAAGGAAAGCAGGCAGGCAGGGAGGGAGGAAGACAGATGCCTCAAGAAGCTGGAAGTGGAACACAAAATCTTTTGATGAAAATTGCTGCCAACATTTGCCTTAATGTTCAAGGCTTTGTGCCTGCAAAGTAAATGATCTGTGCCTTCTGGAGGAGAGTCACACATCCTGTGTGAATCCTCAGTACAGCACACAGAGTGTATGTACTCTAAAAGATGGGACCTAGGGAAGCCATCACAAATATGTGGAAAGATTTGATCCAGAGTCCATCTTCACAATGTCCTACAGATATGGAGAGGCACGAACAACTCACTACAAGACAGTCTACAGAGTTCCACAACAACCTTACTGGAGGGTAGAAAAGATCCCCCTGAGAATGCTATGTTCATTTCAGAAAAAATAAAATCGATAAGCAGAATGTTGCCTGTGACCTGATTTGTTGGCAGATTAGAAGAGTCTGGACTGCGAAGATAGCTTGGGTGGTAGAATGGAAGACATAACTGTCCAAAGGTCATTCTATCTGCTGTTGCAGAAAAATGCAGGGGCTGAGCTACAGCTCAGTCTGAGAAGTGCTTGACTAGCACACACTGGAGCCCTGAGTTCCACCCCAGCACCTCGTGAACTGGGCATTGGGTTACAGACCTGCAATTCTAACACTCAGGAGGTGGAAGCAGGAGGATGGAGTACTAGGCCATCCTCTACTACATAGTGAGTTTGAGGTTAGCCTGAGCTACATGGCACTTTGTCTCAAAAGAAAAGCTGTACAACAGGGGACAAGAAGCCAGAGTGAAGAATGAGCCTTTGGGAATCAATTACTATTGGTGACCTGGAGGCAAGCTTCCAGGTCATGTTAAAGATACATCAGTAAGAATGACCAGGAAGATACACCCAGTGCTCCTAAAGAGTTGTGTTGATGCTTAACTCATCAAACCTCACAACCACAGTGAGTCAGAAGCTGTTTCTGTCTGCTTTCTATATTAGAAGAACAAGGTTTGAGGGAATGTGCTGTGGTTGACTAATGGGTTTGCTATGAGAGTTAAGAGGAGTGTGTCAGGCCACACAAATTGCTGGTCAAAAAGAAATAAGTGCTAGAGCCGCACTGTGCAGCCTGAGACACAGTTGTTGCATTGCATGATTGACAGTCACAAAGAAAGTAGATTTTCAATGCTCTTACAACAAAAATTAACAAGAATCTGAGGTGATGAATATATTAATTGGATGAATAAAACCATTCAGCAGTGCATACCTGTGTTAGCCAGACAGCATATCATAAACACGTGTGCTATCTCAATACAAATTTAAAAATAAAATCATATAAGGTCAGTCATCATTGTAGCTCCCAGGATTCACGTGTCCTGGCAAACTAGCTGACAGGTACAATAGTAGCATGAATGTTCTGAGAATAACCAACCACTTTCTGATTGGATTTCAGACCCACTTCAGGACATGGAATATACACTTGTCACTGTTACTGAGGCCAAGAATCTGTGGTTAGACATGTCATAGGCTCTAAGGGAAGACCTAAGGCTATAATTCTGATAACTTGATATAGTATTAAATCAACTCCTAATGACATCATTATTTCTATAGATTAGTATATCTCCTATTCCTCAGCAGAGAAGTTGCAGTAAATGATAACTAACATGGAGACCCACGATTTGTCAACATACAGAGACTCTGAAGTGACCAACTCTAAATGGGATTTTGGTGGGTTGCCCTGGTGCTGTTTGTATTCTGATGTTATTTTGGTTTCCTCAACAGGGGCTGCCCTGAGGAGTGGATCATGTACTCAAGTGATTTCATGTGAATTTTCTCCCCATGGGATGTCTATATCACAACCCTCCTCTTAAGGCTCAGGTATCATTGCAGAAGAAGGACTATAATGTTGTAAGAGCCAAGGATAGTAGATGACTGCAAGGATACTGTTTCCCATGGCAGTTGCACATAAAAACACACAGTAGTTGCGATAGTGTGCATAAGACTTGTGCAAGTTCAATACGGACAGCATCCTTTCATGGAGGTGAGGAGTAGGCACAGGGTCCCATAGCTGAGGAGATAGATGCTGATAACTAATAGATGCTGTTAGAGGAAGAGTCAGTTTTCTTTTAAGGGTGTGACCTTGGTGGACCAGCTATGTCCAGAGAAGGTCTTACACTGAGGAGTATTTAAATAAGACAAATTAGACCCAATGGGTTAAAAAAAGAAGAAGAAGACATAAAGTTGGGTTGTAGGGAGGTAGGGGTTAATCTAGGAGGATTTGGGAGAGGGATGTGTAGGTAGAGAAATTAGGGTTAATCTGGGAGGCGTTTGGAGAGAGGTGACTATGAAATACAGTGCATGTACTTCCAAGAGAATTAAAATATATATTAATATGAATACATAATAAAGTAACACAAATTAAATAAATAATTTAATTTTTATTTATTAAAATTAAAAATTAGATAAAAAGTAAATTAAAAAATAAAGTAAACTCATTAGAGGAAGAGATATATCTCATTTAGTATAGGGCCTTTCCAGGATATCTGAAGCCCTCGGCTCAATTGTAAGACCTCGTAAAACTAGACATGGTAATACACACTTAGGATCTTAGCACTCAGGAGATACAGGCAGAAGGACCATCCTGGGCTACATAGTAATTTTGAGGGCAGACTAGACAATATGAGACTCCCAAAAAAAGACAAGAAACACAATATGCCATGAAGAAAGTAAGAAGCATGCATGAGTTCTGTGTCGTCAGAAAGGCACATTGTAAATTGTAGTAACAAGCAAACCAAACTGTCCCTGATGGGAAACATTCATTTTCTGTCCATCACAAGCTGCAGTAGCCAGAGGGATCAGGAGGAGCCAGGGGCCCAGGGTGGTCAGAATGATCACCTGTATTTGAGGCACAGCTGAAGAGAGAACTCTGTTTTATCCTGAAGGGACAAGTGCCATGGCCTGAGTGTCAGCAGTGGTTTCCACATCTATTCGTCAAGCAGAACATGGAGTGGGGTCACTGGGAAGCAGTGACCCTATGGCAAGATGGGGAGCTGGGCTGTGCAGGGCCACTCTACAGTTGCAAGCAATAGGATCAGCTCTTCTTGGTGGAAACAAGAGGAGGATTTCCCAGGAAAATACCAACAAATGTATCCCAGAAGGACAAGATAGGAGAATACCAGGGCCCAGCTAGAAGAGTGACCAAAGACACTGAAGAAAGAGTCTACTATCTCCATTCCACCCACTGCTACTAGCAAGACTGACTCAGTGGTTCAGACCACAGCCCACACAGTAGCCAGGAAGGACAAGTTACCCCACAAAGCCCAGATGGCATGCCATCAGGGTTAAGGGATGGGTCATTGGATAAGCCACAGGAAGTTTCACAGCAATTAGAGGACAAGAGGTGTGTATGCAGGCTCTGAGCCTATACCTATACTCATGCAGCCATGGGGGTGATATCTTACCCATACATGCTAGAGGCAGGGTCCTCTGGGCCCAAACATGGGCCATTGCAGTCATGCAAACATGACTGACCTCCAGAAAACCAGAGCCTTTGGGATGGAGAGCTGAGGTCCTAGCAAGAGGGTGCAAACAAGAGTACTTTCCTTGGATTCTAGAAGGACTTCCCAGATCGCCATGAGTTCAAGGCACCTGGGCTACACAGTAAGACACTGTCTTAAGAAGAAAAGCCAAAAGATGGTCTTTCTTATTTTAGATTTATTTTATGAGTGTTTGGATGGTGCACACACGTGAACCTGTGTGTTTGTGTGTGTGTGTGTGTGTGTGTGTGTGTCACACCCATGCCTAGTGTCTGTGGAGTTCTGAAAAGGCATCAGATCCCCTAGAACTAGAGTTATGGATAGTTGTGAGCTGCTATGTGGGTGTTAGGAACCAAACCCGGATGCTCTACCAAAGCAACCAGTGCCCTAAGATGACTTCTATAAAGCCCAAGCTATCAAATTTTAAGAACTACCTACAGTTGTAAGTTTGCCTTTTCAGTTTTGGACCATTCTGCAATTTATAACATGACAATTCTAGTAGATAATTAATTCAAAAGCTTACTAGAAAAAAGATGCAGAGATAGAAAGGCAGCCTTGACTAGCAGACACTTTATCTTAGTATGTTAAATGTTCCAGTCTATGACCCAAGCCTGGAAACCACCAACAAGACCAACCACTTGAGATATAAACAAAGAAATCAAGTCCTAGAAAACACACACACACACACACACACACACACACACACACACACACACACCAGAAGCAAGTCCTGCTAATCACACACACACACACACACACACACACACACACACACACACACACACACACACACACCAGAAGCAAGTCCTGCTAATCACTTTCACCACCAGCCTGAACCCCTTCCAGGTTTCACCTGACTCCACAGTATCACACAGGTCCTCCTGAGATCTGAAAGACCAGGAAAGTAATCTCACCAAAACTGTCTGGTGCCCAAAGCTGGAGAGCAAGCACCTTTCCAAACACAGATAGCCCCATCCTCCAAGCCACTCCTTCCGGGCACCCTTGCCTCCATCCTAGAGAAGTCTGGAAGTTCTGTTGCAAGTAATTATTCTAATTTCCTAAACCCACAAAGTCAAATTTCCCCCAATTAATTAGGTAATTTGTTTCTTCAAGAGCCCCCATCATGAATTACCCATTCAATAAACATCCAATGCATTTAATGTCTTCCGGTGACATCCCACAAATGGGTGATAACTACATCTGATGGGAATTTTCAGAGCTGATCAAGGTCATAGACTTGACTCCCTCCCACTCTGCTGACAGGAACCTGAGGAAAATACTTAGGAATTATCCATGTAATAAATCTGCCTTTTGGAATATCACTGACCACCAGGTACTGTGATTTTTCCATTGCCGTCATCCTTGATGCTTGGTTTATAGATGAAGGGATAGCTCAGAAAATGACTGTGGAAATATTCCAGCCAGTTGCCAGCAGCCTGTCTGACCTTCTAAGATATGAGTATCCTGCAAGAACCATTTTGAGATGGTGTGAACATCACCATACTTGTTCAAAGCAAGCTAGAATGTTCCTTGGGAATCATAATTCTGGGTCACACCACATCTTATTAACCTCAAAGAGGGACTGTTTCTTAAGGAGTAGAAACTGCACTCTCTCTTTTCACAATGTTTTCAAATTTGGATGTTAGAGATGCTCTTCAGGAGCTGGTTTGAATCTGTGGGACATGTGCCAGACATCATTCTGACATCTACAGGTTCTGTGACATGTGGAAACCACCTCATGTCTCCAGCCTGGTGTCCATTTTATAAGAGTAGATGATATTAGGTATTCTGTAGGGCCGTTATAAGAGATGAAGCTCACAAACATGAAACACAGAAGCCAGAGATGATACCCAAACACCTGAGCTGAATTTACCTTTCAAAGGTCTTCAGACATAGCTCTGGCTGGTGCAGATCTATCTACAGCCTCACATGCCACTGATACTGGAGACAGTCACACTGAGCATCAGCGCCGAGCACACTGGTACATACATCCATCATGCCACGTCCTAGAACTGCATGAAGATACAGAAAAAGATAGATGAAAAGATGGACGGATAGATGATAGATGGACGGATATATAGACAGACGGACAGACAGACAGACAGATAGGTCAATAAATCCCACTTCTTTCTAGAAGCCCCTGTTCATGGAGTCTCTTAGAATTCGGCTACCACAGGAGTGGTTAGGGTTGAGGAACTGGGTATCAGCAACTGTCAACACTCCACTTGCCTCTGACCATTTTCACATGAACTTTGGAAAACAGCTCCTGAAGTTTCCAGGGAGAACAGTGGGGGACACCTACTTCTTGTGGTGGGGGTTGGGGGCTGGGGGTGTGCACATCTCAGCACAGAATGACTTCAGGTTGCGGTTTTTAATCCATTAAATCAAGCTGTGTGTATGGCTGTTGCAAAGGATTAAGGATATGCTATTTGTAAAGCGAAGGAGGTGCTCAGATGAGAAGCACACAGGAACACAAAGCTTGCCAATTAAGTCTCCCAGGAATAACACTGTGTGGTGACGTGTCTGTGGTAATTTATACTTAATTATATAATTTTCTGATGCCCAGAAGGTACACACAGGCACAGATGAGCCAATGACAAGTAAGGCAGTCATTCTGTGAGGTCACTGGTCGTTAACATTTAATTGTGTCCCATTAAGAAGCAAAGCTTCTTGATTTGCTCTCCTTCATGCTTCCCAGCAGGTGCAGTGGGGAGGTGAGAAGTCGCAGGAGTTTGTGGAGAGAGCAGTTTCCTGTCAGGTTCACCCAGCCCTCCCCACCCATTCCCAAGAAGTGTCTGCTAGGCCATGAGAAACTCGAGGTGTGTCCCCCATCTTTAGCAGCTCTGACCCACACATAAAGATAAGAACTGCTGGAGGTGGTACACGATTACCTGTTGAACTGTGCGACCACTCCCTCTGAGTTGCTCAGGAGCCACTGGGCAAAACCAGCCCAGCTGGCAATTTGGCCAGTGCTGGGGAAAGGAGAACTTTCTGAATGTTCATGAGAACCAGTGAGCTGACCTGGTGAGGGGTGGGGAAAACCTCTGGCTCCAGGGCTGTGTGTAGAAGAAAGGAGCCTCAAATTCCTGAAGGAGGGCAGCCCCCTGCCCCACAACAGCAGCAAAAGCCAGCATGGGAACCTAGGAAATTAACGCAGGCCCTGAGAGGGGAATCAGGTTGGCTACTTCTGGAACACTAAGGCCACTCAGGTGAGTCACAGACAGAGACTCCTCTGGGGGCTCCTGGCTCTAACACCTCTACCAGTGCTTAAGTCCCAAATGTTAGACCCAGGAAAGACCCAGATAACAGGAAAATATCACAGCATATCTTCCACCCGTTGTCTCTGGTGTGCACAGTGCAAGTGGCAGCAAGGCTACTTCCTCACTGGCTGTTTTGGCTCTGAGAGCTAAAAATATAAAACAGAAACTATTCTGGCTGAAAATGTTCCCATGATGCAGTTTGAATCCACCAAGACCTCTCACTGGCACTGTGTAATGTTCAAGTAATGTTTTTTAAATAGTTTATGCTATTTGTTCTTTGAGGATTGCGTTCATATATACAAAGTATTTTGATCATATCAACCCCTCATTCCCTCCCCCAACTCCTTCCATACTACCCTTTATATATCCCCTTCCAACTTCATATTTTCTTTCCATAGTCCACAGAGCCCAGTCACTGCTGACCTTACTTATGTGCATGGGTATGAAGCCAACCACTATAATATGGTCAACCTACCAGGAGCTACTTCCCCAAAGATAGCTGTCAACCTCACCAGCAGTCTTCAACAGTCAACGCTCCTCAGCTAGGGGCTTCATAAATCCCTCCCCTAACCATGCTGGAGTGTTGATGGGCTTGATCTTATGCTGGTCCTGTATAGGCACTCATGGCCACTGTGAGTTCATGTGCTCAGTGGCCCTGACATGGCCCGAAGCCAACATTTCACTATGGCGCTCCCCAAGCTCATCTCTTATCGTCTTCTGAAATGGTCCCAGATCCACAGGAGAGGAGTTGAATAGGTGGAGTTGGCAGTTATTCATTCTCTAAACTCTGATTTTTAAGAGTGAATTTAAGGTTTGTTTTTCTTGCTATGACTGTTGTACTCTGATGGTGTGTGGTTCAAAATTGAAAAGCAGGTGTCTGGGGAGGACAGAGCTGGAAGAGAAGCTCCCTCCTAGTTACAGATCTTACCTGACCTCACCTGACCTCACCTGACCTCTCCTCCTGCCTCAACCTCCAGCACAGGACTGCCTCCCGAGACCCCTTCTCACTGGTACACTGTCACCAAACCCAAAATAGAAAAAAAGAAGTCATTAATTGTCACCTGAACAAGCCCTGTATATCACTGTGTGAAGAAACAGGCTCTTCTTCATAGACATAGTTCAGTCAGAATGAGGGCATCTGAGTGGGCCCTCCAATATAGCTAGTGTCCTAGGAAGAGGTTAGCACAGTGACAAAGGGAGACCTTCTAAGGGGCTTTGTCACTGCTGAGTGCCTGGTGCTTGGAACCAGTTGATCAGGACCCTCTGCACATGTTTGCCAAATAAACAATGAGGTAGCAATACCATCTCTTGGGAGTTGTGTGATGTAAGCCGTGTCTTCCAACTTGACAAACCTCTCTGAGGGAAGGGCCCCCAGGAAGCCCAGCAGCAGAGGCAGGACTACATGCTGGCAGTGCTGGTATAGAAGAAAGGTCCTGCCACCAAAAACAGCCTGAAATCAAATCTGGAACTCCCCAGAAGCTGAAGCCCTGGTAGCTGTAGGCCTCCACACAGGCGTGTGTTCCAGGTGTGTACCAATGATAACTGGCCATCGTGCTCCCGAATGCCAAGCCTAAGGATGAGAACAGTCCTTCTCCACTGCTCTGTCTTTCTGCACCTGAACATGTCAGGGATCTAGTGCCCAACTGAAACTGGGGCTTCTGAAAACACTTCTGAGATAGCCTAGGCCAGCAATGTGAGCCGTGAGATCTACACTGTTAATGGATATGCTAATGGTCATAATTACAGTGGTCATTAGTTAACTGACCCTAAGAAGTGCTATCTAGAGGCTCCAAGATGCAAAACAGTGAGTTATTAAATAAGCAGGGTAGACACCCCAGGCACGCCCACCTGGAGGGGCAGTGGTAGGACAAGTATATGGTGGAGAGATGGAAAAGAGAAGCTGTGCAGAAGTTTGTGTATTATGGAGATAGGAGAACTGGGAACACAAAGGTGATACAGAATAGCCTAATGTGAGTAGCCTGAGCTACCACCAGAGTCCATGGGAAAGTCCTGGCCAATGTTGCCAACAAGGACCATGTCTGGATCTGTGTCAATGTCTGTGGTCCATATTACCACCAAAGACCATGTGGACATCCCTGGTCTGAGATGCCTCCCAGGGTATGTTCCAGGGCTGCGCGGAGCTGGCCCTGCCCCCTTGCCTGTACAGCTTGGGAGAGCTGGCCCCTAGGGTGTGAGAGCAGGAGGGTTGTCCCTGTCCTTCATTGGCCATGCAGTGATATGGGTAGAGAAGAGATCCTCCCTCCCTCACTGCCTGCAGCAAGCAGAAGAGCTGACTCTGCTCCCCTGCCTGGGTAGTGTGGAGCCCTGAGCCTGGTGGTGTGGTTGCTGGAGAACTGGCCTCGCCCCTGGGGTAGTGCAGGAGAGCTGGTCCTGCTCCTCACCAGCTGCAACACTTGAGAAAGAGGGAGCTGGCCCAGATGGTGTGAGTGGAGGAGGGCTAGTCTCACCCCTTGCTGACTGCTACAACCAGGAGAGCTGAGCAAACCTGGCAAAGTGGTACATCTGGCCCTGGTGGCCTGGGTGCAAGAGAGCTGATGAACTGAACAACTCAGCAACCATCCAGGCCCAGATCCAGAGTTTTGAGTTGGGTCGCCCCAACATCTACCCCATCTATAAACTGCTAGAGCACATTGGGAAGCTGTTCCTGCAGAGCCAACGCTGTAGGATCTCCATGACACAAGGCAACAACAGAATACCTAAGAGGAGTCCCGGTGAGGATCCAGTACTGACAGTGTAACAGAAGCCAGAGGCCTAGAACCAGACAAATGATTCCCTGCAATAAATAGCAAGTAAAGCCATTTGGGCAAAAGAATATATTGTGTGACACACTGTGACATACTGCAGCTTCCACGGTGAGATTTCATTTTGGTTTTGTTTTAACTTTATTTGGGGGTGGGGTGCAACAGTGGAGAGTGGGTGGCTATGGCGGGAAAGTAAGATGAATGGAATTGGGGCACATGATGTGAAATTCAAAAAGAATCAATAAAAAGTTACTATAAAAAGAAAAGGAACTGCTTAGGAAGCTTCAGAAGTCTACCACCTGACATCCTGGGAAGGGTGAGATTCCCTAACACAGTCTACTCCAGAGCCACACAGAGAAGATCGCTAAAGCTGGAGACCTGGCTCTGTGGATTGAGAGGCTCCATTGGCTTTTGGTGGATTTGTCTTAGTTTGCTTTCTGCATCTGTGGTTAACTCCATGGCCAAAAGCTGCATAAGGAGGAAATGCTTGTTTCAGCATGCAGGTTATAGCATCATTTTGAGGGAAGCCAGGGCAGGAGCTCAAGGCAAAAACCTAGAGGTAGGAACTGAGACGGAGACCATGGAGGACACTGCTTACTAGCTTGCTACTCACAGCTCGCTCTTGCTTTATTATACAAACCAGGCCCACCTGCCCAGGTGTGGTTCAGCACACAGTAAGCTGGGCTCTCCCACACCACTCACTAATCAAGAAAATGCATTCCAGATTGTTTACAGGCTAATCTGATGGAGGCATTTTCTCAACTGAAGTTTCTGCTTCTCAGATGACAGCAAGATTGTGTCAAGTTGACAAAAATCTAGCCAGGATAGAGTCCACCAATTCATGCAGGAGCAAACAGAGCCAAGGGCTTACCTGGCTATCAACAA
Source organism: Rattus norvegicus (assembly GCF_021556685.1). NCBI lineage: Eukaryota > Metazoa > Chordata > Mammalia > Rodentia > Muridae > Rattus > Rattus norvegicus. The sequence goes on from NC_141537.1 coordinate 7,597,340, forward strand.
TGAGTGTTGTTTCTCACTCATGTAGAAATTCGGGGAGTATGGGCTTCCCAGGGGATGGGGGGGTGCTGAGCCCCAAGAATTGTCATTCACCTTCTCTATCCTCTTGAGCTTTAAACACATAACCAGTGAAGGGAGAGAAGAGAAGTAGGATGAAGAACCCAGAATAATCTCTCTCTCTCTCTCTCTCTCTCTCTCTCTCTCTCTCTCTCTCTCTCTGTGTGTGTGTGTGTGTGTGTGTGTGTGTGTGTGTGTGTGTGTGTGTGTGTGTTTGCATCCATATCATGGTGATGTCTGGCAGTGGATCTCTGAATTTGCTCCCATCTGATGCAGGAAGAATAGTCTCCAATGAAAGCTGAATAAGGCACTGAGCTATGAATATAGAAGAATATCATTATGAATCATTTTATCACCACGTTTTTAAGACCAGAACTATTTGGTTTTGTATTCATCTCTGGGATGTCTAGTCTTTGGTTCTTAGTAACCCAAGGAGTGTTGACTGGGTCTTAAATCAAATCACACACTAGTTGGTTATGCCCAGGCTCACAGATTGGTAGGATTAACATAGTTAAAAATGGGCATCTTACCAAAAGCAATCTACAAATTCAATGCAATTCTCATCAAAATTCCAACTCGATTCCTTATAGATCTTGAAAGAGAAATTCTCAACTTCATATGGAAAAAAAAAAAGAAAACTCAGGATAGGTAAAACAACCCTGTACAATTAAAGAAAGAACTTCTTTAAAAAAGAAAGAAAGAAAGAACTTCTGAAGGTATCACCATCCCTGATTTCAAGCTTTACTACAGAACAACGGTAATAGAAACCACGTGGTATTGGCATAAAAACAAACAGGTTGGTCAACAGAGTCAAATTGAAGACCCAGAAATAAACCCAAACACCTATAGACACTTGATTTTTGACGAAGAAGTCAAAACTATACAATGAAAAAAAGAAAGCATCTTTGAAACTTGGTGCTGGTCTAACTGGATGTCTGCATATAGAAGAATGCAAACAGATCCATATTTATCACCCTACACAAAACTCACATCCTAGTAGATCACACAACACAAAAGTGTACACACTAAAGAAGAGAAAGTGGGGAAATATCTTGAACACATTGGCACAGGAGACAACCTCCTAAACATAACACCAGTAACTTAGGCATTAAGATCAATAATTAATAAATGAGACCTCATAAAACTGAAAGGCTTCTATGAGACAAAAGACACCATCAATAGGACAAAACAATAGCCTAAAGAATGGGAAAAGATCTTCAACAAACCTACATGCACCATCTGAGGACTAATATCCAAAATATATAAAGAACTCCAAAAATTGGACACCAACAAACTAAATAACCCAATTTTTAAAATGGAGTACAGAAAAAACTAAACATAATTCTCAACAGAGGAATCTCAAATGGCAAAGCAGGTCTTAAAGAAACGTTCAATGTCTTTAGCCATTAGAACATGCACATCAAAACAACTCTGAGAGTCCATCTTACGCACACCAGAACAGCTAAGATGAAGAATTCAAGCAATAGCACATGATGGTAAGAGTATGAAGCAAGGAGAACACTACTCCATTGCTGGTGGGGGTACAAACTTGTACAACCACTTTGAAAATCAATTTGGTGGTTTCTCAGAAAACTAGGAATAGTTATATCTCAAGACTCAGCTATGCACTCCTGGGCATATACCCAAAAGATATTCCACCATCCCACAAGAACACCTCCTCAACTATGTTCATAGCCGCTTTATTCATCATAAAGAATGGATAAAAAAATTAATGTGGTACATTTAAACAATAGAATACTACTCAGCTATTAAACAAAGACATCATGATACTTGCAGGCAAATTGGTGGAACTAGAAAATATCATCCTGAGTGAGTTAACCCAGACCTAGAAAGGCATGCATGGTATGTACTCATTTATAAGTGGACATTAACCATAAAGTATAGGATAACCATGTTACAATATACCAACCCAAAGAAGCTAAGTAACAAGGAGGGCCAAGTGAGAATGCTTGATTCTCACTTAGAAGATGATATAAAATAGACATCAGAGATGGAAGGAGGGAGGGAACTGGGTAAGAGAAGGGGTGGGGATCAGATCTGGGAACAGGGTAGGGGCTAGGAGGGAGAATAGAAATTGGTGGGCCCATCTCTGGGATGAACCAGAGACCTGGAACAGGGAAGGCTCACTGTGACCCTAGGGACAGGAAGTGACCCTAGCTGAGATTCCTAGCAGCTGGGGATATGGAGACTTCCAGTGGAGGTAGGGAGACATCAGCCCATCCATAAAAACTTCAATCCCAAATTTTTACTGACTACAAGATGTGCAGGGATAAAGATAAAGCAGAGATTGAGGGACCAGCCAACCAATGACTGCTCCAACCCATGGGAGACCCATACCATGGGAGAGAGCCAATTCCTGACACTATTAATGATACTCTGTTATGCTTGCAGACAAGAGTCTTATCCTCGGAGAGACTTCATCCAGCAAATGCAGAGACACACAGCCAAAAAATAGGCAGAGCTTCGGGAGACTTGTGGAAGAGTGGGGGCAAAGATTGAGGGAGCAAGAAGGAGCAAGGACATTGCAAGAAAAGCTACGGAGTGAGATAACCTGGACCTATGAGAACTTACAGAGATAGATTAAGCCTCACTGTGAAGGATTGAACACTCTGAAACCATGAGCAAGATAAGTGCTTCCTCCTTTTAGGTTGGTTATGTCAGAAGTTCTGCCAGGGCCACAAATGAAGCAATTAACACAGCAGAGGTGTCACAGGCACAGGCCACACCACTTCATATGTCTATGGGGACTACCAAAGGGCATACACTAACCGTGGGCTACAGATGTGTTTTGGTAAGTAGGAAAGTTCACCATCCTAGAATCCATGAGTCTCAGGGGTGGGCTGCATTCTGAACAGTCTCAATAAGGAGGTCAGTGGAGGAGTTAAAACTTAGGGTACACTGCAAAGAAAGAAAATATTTTGCAAGTGATCCAGCCCAAATGGCAGATGAGCACACACAGCTTTGTCCACAGGACATACAGAGCACACTGCGAGATGCTCACATGACAAAACCACCTCCCTTAGTGGGCCTCTCTCCCCAGTGCACCCCCAACCTGCTCTGGACACTGCTCACCTCTGTCCTCTCCATTCTTCTGCCTTATTCCCATCCTCCAAGGCCCAGTTCAGAGGTCATCCCCTATCATCCAGAGAAATGCTCTCTTCCTTAAAACCTCCAGGAATTGTTCACTTCCTTCTGGAGACTGGGTGTTGTCCTCAAGTAGTGTGTGGTGGTTTGAATATGCCTAGCCCAGGGAGTGGCACTATCAGGAGGTGTGTTAGAGTAGATGTGGTTTTGTTGGAAGAAGCGTGCCACTTTTGTGGGCGGGCTTTGAGACCCTTCTCCTAGCTGTCTTGGGGTGAGACTTCTCTTAGCTCCCTTTAGAACAAGATGTAGAACTCTCAGCTCCTCCTGTACCGTGTCTGTCTCAACACTACCATGCTCCTGCCTTGACGATAATGGACTGAACCTCTAAACCTATAAGCCCCAATTAAATGTTGTACTTTGTAGGAGCTGCCCTAGTGGACATTGTCTCTTCATGGCAAAGGGAACCCTAAGGCAGAAGTTGGTACCAGGGACTGGTGTATTGCTGTGATAGGTCTAACCATGTTTTTTATTTGGAGGAATGTGGATTTTGGAACTTTGGATTTGCAAAATCATGAAATGCTTTAAGTGGGACTCAATGGGCTATCCTAGTAGAAATATGAAAGACATTGGAGCTGAGGGTGATTTCAACTCTGGAGATGTTTTGGTGAAGAATGTTGCTGCTTTATGCCCTTGTCTGAAGAGTCTGCCTGAGGCTAAGGTAAAGAGATTTACATTAATTGCATTAACAAAGGAAGTCTCAAAAAAGCCCAATATAGACTTTGTCCTCTGGTTTACTCTCTTGAAGAGTCTTTTGAGCAAGTGTTGCAAGCTTAGAAAGGAAAAAATGCAAAATGTATTGTTCAAAGAGTAAAAAGGAAACCAGGAAGTAGAGTGAAGCTAAATCCTGTGTTCAAGGATATTAAATGGAATTTAGGAAATGGTGACTTTTGGGCAAGATCTCATGCAGATAAACTTATGCATTTGTAGTTGTATAAGGGAGAGTTATATTATGCTAGGTGTTACTTTGACCTGGTTATTGTTTTCATTTGAACACAAGGAGATATAATTATGTGTCAAATTAACAAGAGATGGGTTGTGATGGCTGTTCTCAGTTTTCAACTTGATTAAGATCTATAATGAAAATCTTAAGTCCAGGCATGATGGTACATGCCTTTAATCCCAGGAGACAGAGGAGGTAAACAGATCTCTGAGTTCAAAGGCATCCTGGTACAGAACAAGTTCCAAGTAGAGAAAAGTTGAAATCCAGGCATAGTGGTACAGTCCTTTAATCCCAGAGACAGAGGCACGCGTATCGCCCAGCTGAAGGTCAGTGTACAGAGCAAGTTCCAGGACCACCATGCTTAGGTAGTGAAGGTAGAACATGGGACCCCAGCAAGCTGCAGAATATGGCAACTTCAGCCATGTGGCTTTGACTGTAGAATCAAGGATATAAGAAGTCACTGGGACAATTGATGCTGGTTAGCTGGAGCTAAGAAATTAGTAGTGATTAAGAAGAAGCCAGCATCACTGAGGTGAAACCTTCTGGGAACTGTTTTCTGAGAACACAAAGAAGCTGTGTTCCAGAGATAGCCAAGATTGTACCTTGTGCTGCAGCTGAGCTTGTTAATGTATAAGAGTCACCCAGGTGGTACTGGTTTTGAAGGCATGAAAGGGTCATGAAGAGCAGCTCAGGTTTGGCACTATGAGAGGCCATGGAAGGCCATTGGTGAAGGTGCAGTCTCAGTTAAAGTTGGTGGCCTAGGACTGAAGGAGTCATGAAAGAGTTGAGACTTGGCATCCTGTAGGGAGCCTATGAGAGGCTATTGGTGAAGCCTAGTTGCAACAGAAGATCCTAGTGTATTGGAGATGCCAGTACCATGGAATGACCACCACGAAGAGCAGCAGCAATGAGTGGAGTCATCCAGAACCCACAGTGCTACAGAGGGCAGAGCTGGAGAAGTGACTCAAGCTCTTTAAAGGAGCACAGAAGATCATGTGTGGACCCCAGACATTGGAACAGGAAGCTGTGACGTTAAAGTTGCCTTGGATACCACAAGATGTTAGAAGTCTCAGAGCCATGGGATATCTACTGAGGAAAGCTCTAACAGGGAGTGGAACCAACCCAAGAGAAAGAAGTGTGTTGTTGATGAATTCCAGATATGCCAACAGCAATCAGCAATCAGCAATCAGTAGTTGGAGATCTGAAGAGCGTTTGGCATAGGACATGAAGACTTGGAGTTTGGAGTTTGACCAGCTGGTGTTTTGGTCTTACTTTGGTCCAGCATTTCCTTACTATGAAGTTTTGGAATGGTAATATATATAGTGAGATGTTGGAGGTATGTGATCTGCTTTTTGATTTTGATTTTATAAGGGATTGCAGATTAGTGATTGGATGAATCTCAGAAGAGACTTTGAACTTTGGACTCTTAACCTTGTTGAGACTGCTATAGACTATGGGACTTTTGAAGCTGGACTAATGTATTTTGCCTTATGCTATGTTTAGGTATGGCCCCCATAGACTCATATGTTTGAACAAAGCTATAGGGTTCAGGAAGTGGAATATAATGGTTTATATATGCTCGGCCCAGTGAGTGGCACTATTAGGAGGTGTGGCCTTATTGGAGTAGGTGTGGCTTTGTTGGAGGAAGTCTGTCAGTTTGGGGGTAGACTTTGGGGTAGACTTTCTTCTCCTAGCTGCCTTGAGGCAAGTCTTCTAGCAGCCTTCACATGAAGATATAGAACTCTCAGGTCCTTCTGTACCATGCCTGTATAGATGCTGCCATGCTCCTGCCTTGATGATAATGAACCTCTGAACCTGTAAGCCAGCCCTAATTAAATGTTATCTATTATAAGAGTTGCCTTGATGGTTATTGTGTCTCTTCACTTCAATGGAAGCCCTAACTAAGACACAGTGGTCTCAACCTTCTTAAAACTGCAACCCAACAATAAAAATGTTTTTGTTGCTGCTTCCTAACCACAATTTTGCTACTGTTATGAGTCATGGTGTAAATATCTGTGGTTTCCAAAAGCAACTCCTGTGAAAGGGTCATTTGACACCCCTTCCAGGGGTAGAGATCCACAGGAAGGACTGCTGCCCTAAAGCAATGTGGGCTTCACTGGCACAGTGAGCTAGCCTCACTCACCCCTCCCGAACCCTGCCAGTTCTTCCCCCAGAATCCAGAACCTAGACCCAGACCCCACAGGCAGCAAACACAGATGTTATCGGAAAAACAGCAAGGCAGATAGACATTCAGTAAATACGAGTCCTCACCATTGCTCCAGCCTCTCCCCTACACCTGCCCTCCCCTTGCTCCAGCCTCTCCCCTACACCTGCCCTCCCCTTGCTCCAGCCTCTCCCCTACACCTGCCCTCCCCTTGCTCCAGCCTCTCCCCTACACCTGCCCTCCCCTTGCTCCAGCCTCTCCCCTACACCTGCCCTCCCCTTGCTCCAGCCTCTCCCCTACACCTGCCCTCCCCTTGCTCCAGCCTCTCCCCTACACCTGCCCTCCCCTTGCTCCAGCCTCTCCCCTACACCTGCCCTCCCCTTGCTCCAGCCTCTCCCCTACACCTGCCCTCCCCTTGCTCCAGCCTCTCCCCTACACCTGCCCTCCCCTTGCTCCAGCCTCTCCCCTACACCTGCCCTCCCCTTGCTCCAGCCTCTCCCCTACACCTGCCCTCCCCTTGCTCCAGCCTCTCCCCTACACCTGCCCTCCCCTTGCTCCAGCCTCTCCCCTACACCTGCTGTTGCTCATCCACACCTCTATTGCTCTCTAAAATATACCATCTCAAGGTAAAGAAAAAATTTTGATGCCTTTGGAGAACTACCTGATTGAGACTGAAGAGTTAATTTTCAAAGCCCAGAAGCAAGGCTGGTGAGGGAGTAGCGTGCTCTGGAAACACAACACACCCTTCAAGGTCAAAGCCAGGGTTGGTCATTAAAGATGGAATTAATCTTGATGCCACAACTTGACATCTTGTGGCGCATTAGGAAACTTCTGAGGTGCTATAATTGTACAATCCAATACTACAAGAACAGAACAAGAAGAAGTTTCAGTTCCTGAATCCGCCCCCAGCTGATGCCGGATATTTTTATAGCTGACCAAATCCTGAGGTGGTGGAGCCCTGATTCCTGCCCCCATCTACAGAACCATGAGCAGTGAGCTCCCACCTTAGTCCCAATGCTGCAGAAACAGGGCCTTTGCTAGCAGAGCCTGCATGTGTTCATGGGGATCCACCAGAGGCAGGACAACTGGCAGCTAACGGTTAAAGGGTGGCATGCTCCTGAAGGACAGCCACAGACTCACATACAAAAGGACAAACATGTCCACATGAACTCAGAATCCTCAAATGAACCTGTTCCAGGCCCTGCTCAACCCTTGACCCCTCCTATGATGGATCGTTACTGCTCCCTTGAGCATCAGTACCTGCTCCATGGATCAGACATAAATACACCTTCCTGACCAAGCCCCCAGCAGATCTTATGAGTAGTGATGTTATCATCACTGGTACTTTAGGTCTCTAAGTGGGATGCCAGCCACATATAATACCATGCACCCATTCACCAGCACAAAGCACAAAGCACCGTCCCACTCCAAAGCTATAACCCTGCACCCTGGAACCCACAAGTTTGCATTTTAATGACAAGGTGTGGACTTGGGTTCTGAATATACAGAATGGCTTGCCCAGGACATCCGGTCTTTTCTAATCCAACCCCCTGGGCTGCAGCTGCTTTCCCTGGTCTCTAGCAGCCTTCTACTTGGTTAGATATATTGTTGCCTCCCCTGGGACCGACCCCCTGCCATACCTCTGCCTGCCTTGGAGTTCCACTTTGGAGCCAAGTGGCCAGCTTCTATCTGACTTCTGCCAGGGTTCCCAGGCACTGCGTGTCACCCACCTGCTCCATTCACTGCATATGTGGTCTCCAAAAACGAATCTATATTATGTCAACTTCTACCTGTCCTAGGACAGCATGGCACTTGGGGCTAAGCAGAGCATCAATTGCATTGCTCACAGCTCTGTTTCTAGAACCCATGTACCATGCTCTCTCCCATCTCTGCTTCCTGTTCCTTATCCTGGTTCCAGAAGTCCCTCCGCCACTCTGCCTGACTCAGCCTGACATGCCATCCCATAGGCCTGCACATCCTGAGAAACTCTGGGTCAATAATAATAGCCACTTGTTTCCAAACTTCACAGCTTCATGAAAAGCTCTTATTTTTTTATCCTTCCCTACCCAATCCAATCTCCTGCATCATGCTTCATGGTTCCAGTCTTCCTTGGACACCCACCAGTCAGATGGGGAGCCTTGCTACATACCTGGTGAGGTGTTATATTCATAGCACCCAAGGATGAGCAAAAGAAGTTGGGGGGACCCTTCTACGAAAGGACCCTTCCCTTTCTTAAATTTCCTTTGATGTGTATTTTGTCACAGCAATGAGGGGGAAAGCAATAAAGAAGCAGACAGAAAGATGAGGTATATTAGAGGCAAGGCGCGCCAGAGAAAAAAATGAAGGATGAGGGAAGCCTGCACAGTCAGGGAAAGTGTACCATCTTAAGCCACCCATGGCCACTGAAGCCTAAGAATCAAAGCAGCAAAAGAACCCAAGGCACCCCAAAGGACGGATCCAAAGAAAGTCCAAACGCACTCCAAGAATAGACATAGAGAACTGCCTGTGTGGGCTGTGGCGTCGGTCTTGCATAGTCCAGAATCAGAGTCGACAAATTGACCAGACATGAAAACAGGAGGAACTCTCTATGCCGACCAAAATAGGCTGTTTTTCTTGTCATTGTTCCCTAAACAACCAATTAGGCTATAATTTATATGACACTTCAATCATATCTGGTGTCGCAGGCAAGCTAGTAATTACTTTAGTATGTGAGGGTATGTGTGTGTAAGCAGACAATGTGCTTGCTACTTGATGAGATCTGCAGACTTTGGTGGTCATGGGGATCTTGGGACCAATCCCTTAGCAGATCCCTCGGCAGAACTTTTTTTTTTTTTGAACTAAAGCCTGATTTTTTTTATTTTTATTAACTTGAGTATTTCTTATTTACATTTTGATTGTTATTCCCCTTCCTGGTTTCCAGTCCAACATCCCCCTAACCCCTTCCCCTCCCCTTCACTGGGGGTTCAGTCTTGGCAGGACCAAGGACTTCCCCTTCCACTGGTGCTCTAGGATATTCATTGCTACCTATGAGGTCAGAGTCCAGGGTCAGACCATGTATAGTCTTTGGGTAGTGGCTTAGTCCCTGGAAGCTCTGGTTGGTTGGCATTGTTGTTCATATGGGGTCTCGAGCCCCTTCAAGCTCTTCCAGTTCTTTCTCTGATTCCTTCAACGGGGGTCCTATTCTCAGTTCAGTGGTTTGCTGCTGGCATTCGCCTATGTATTTGCTGTATTGTGGGTGTGTCTCTCAGGAGAGATCTACATCCAGCTCCTGTCGGCCTGCACTTCTTTGCTTCATCCATCTTATCTAGTCTGGTGGCTGTATATGTATGGGCCATATGTGGGGCAGGCTCTGAATGGGTGTTCCTTCTTCGGCAGAACTTTTAAGAAGACCCCGTGGTCCGGTGAGTGAGGAGTCTGTGTAACTACACCTCCATCGTTCCTTACTGCTGCTGTAAGACACCTGTGGGAACTTACTGCTTAGAGCAGGAATTAACTGTCATGCAGGCCCAGAGTTAGTCCATCATGGACAAGACTAGAGTGTCCTGCTGCTGCTTTCTCCCACAGACTGCAGGAGGACATGTCTACTCCCCACCTCCTTAAGGGTCACCTGCTGGCCACTCTTTGCATTTTCTGATCTCTTCTGCCTTCAAAGCAATGAATTTCTCTGATGCTCACCATATCCTGTTTTTCTCTTTCTTTCTGAGGACATTTGGTTTTCAGTCCATGCTAATTACTAGCATGAGCTCCTCCCACAATCAGCTGGCCAGTAGCCCTAACTCCTCTTTGCCACGTAGTCCAAAAGAGATGTAGAATCAGTTAGGCTTCCTCCACTGGGATGTAGCCTGACCTTGAAGGGTGTCTAAATCTTGGGATAAGATTCCATGACCTCCTCATTCTTGCATCTTTCTTCAAAACCGGTACCGCCAACTGTGTTACCAAGGTCTGCTTCCATGAAGACAATACAAGCCACAAGCTGCTCCAGCTGGCTTTTCCCCCAGGTTCTTTCAGTGTTTTTTGTTTGTTTGTTTGTTTTGTCACATTTTGCCACTATTATACCCCCAAAGGCCGCCCTCTCCAAGAGCTCTGTCTTTTGCTCCTTGGAACCCGTTCAGAACAGCTCTCAGCAGGAGCCCAAGCTCCACAGTGCAGGCTTCCACCTCGCTCTTGACACTGGGGGAAATGATAACTGCTCCTCACAGTGGGGGCTGGGGCTTCCAAACTGCATCAGTGTGGTCTGTGCACTGCTGGCCTGCTCTCTGGGCCTTCTGATAAATTCTAAATGTCAGAGGTGAAGGCATATTGAAGTTGAGGGAGACTTCCCAAGTACCAGAGCATATTACACACTGTATCCATGAACCTGTGAGGTTGACTCTGTGCAGGCCATTAAACAGACAAGAAAGATAAAACCAGACAAAACTGGAGTGTCCAAATCCAAGTATCCTTGTGCTGCTGTGCCACAAGCTTCTGAAAGGGCAGCAGTTACCTAGGTAACTTGTGAAGGAAGGCCACTCTGCATCCATTACCTTCCTAGTGGTTACTAAGGTGACAGCTGGGAAATGCACTTAGATAACACAGAGGCAGAAGAATTTATTTCTTTTAAGGGAAAGGAGTCTTCGGTTATCACCCCTCCGTCTGTTCCTCTGGAGGCTGTACTGCCTGTCTCAGCCACAATGCCGCCTTCTGTGTGTAGGTAGTCTGCCACATTCTCCCTTCCCTTATGACATTCCTGCAGGGCAGCCATGCTGCCATGTTGCATGGGGGTGTGACTTTACTCAGTCTTCTGCCACCTCCTTGGGGATTTCCACAAACAGCCTCAGGAGCAGCTGCACCAGAAAAGGCCAGATGGAGGAGGTCCTCCTCAGGGGAACTGCCACCCACCTCCAGACACAAGAGTGGGGTAAACAGCTACTACAGTCCCCTTACCCTGGGCCTCTCTACTCCTGGTACATCAGAGAATGAACCAGGTGGCAGCCTTGCAGGGTCGACAGTCTGGGAGCCAGCCAGCTAGTGCAGCCTAGGTCAGCCTATGGACAGCCGCCATCCACTGTGCTGTGTGCTGGCTCCTCTAGTGCACATTCCCAACAGCAGCTTAGCGGCCCGCCTGGCGCGCATTGTATTTTAGACTCCTACGGGCTTTGAATGGGGCAGATAGCAAAGCTGGGTATTGAGAAAAGCTGGCACATGGGACTCACATTGTGCTGGAGAAAGTAGGCTTCCATGCTCAGACCTTCCAAGCAATCCTCGGCCTGAAGGTCACCCAGCAGTGTGACTAAGCCACAGCAAGTATGGCTGAGCTATAAGTCTCCGGGAAATGAAAATCCCTTTGTGTCCAGTCCGGAAGGTCACATGCTGCCATTTGAGATTGCCTAGACAAGCAGAGTATCCACCCCTACAAAGGTGACAGCATTGGGGACCTAAGTCAGCACTGCTGCCATCCACCAAGAATGCAGCATTGAGCAAAGGCGCAGCATCTAATCACACACAAATGCCATTGTGATCACAATGCCCTACAATAAAGAGGTGCTTGTTTGAAAGGCCACCCATCAGGCTGTCCTGGTAGGACAAGTAGCCCCAGCAAAGTACCAGGCCCTTGACTTCACAGAGCTGCTGATCCTCAGCTTCTCTGTAGTGGGGAAGATACCGTCCATTCCTTTGTGCAGGGCACTTGTGTTCTACTGTGGCTGTGCATACTGACTTGACAGACAAGCACCCATAGGCCAGGTTCCAGAAGACTGGTCACTGTATGTTCCTTAGTCAATCAACACACAGCCCTTGTTCATTTTGGGGATGGGGAGACACAGAGAGACAAAGAGACACAGATATCTGTTTGTAGAGACAACTGGACGCATGTTGTTGCAGTCCAGTCACCCAGCTTGAATGAGGCAGATCTAATGGATCTGTTTTGTCCATGGTACTTCGTGACAGCAGCCTTATGCTTAGAGACACTGGGTGTCTTGAACACTGTGCCAGGACCATCAACAACAAAACAGCAAGTAAAGGACAAAACGCATTAGTAATGACACCACACAGACCTCAACAAGTATGCTTATCTTCAGAGTGAGCAAAGACAAGCAGTCAGGGCATCTGTGATGTTGTCCCACCACAGCCAGGATCACATGTGTCTATCACTGGAATTTTCCAGCATGCTGTACCTGAAAATCTCCTCAAAGGTACTGACTTTTGGACTGAAAATATATTTGAGGAGGTAGGTGTATTCGCCTAGGCCTATGTCTCTCTGGCTTTGAGTTGAAAGTGTAACTCTACCAAGGCATGTAAGCTCTTCATGATATTGCCCCTCTGGAGTCAAGGGTTATAACAACAGAAAACCAGGTGATGTGAGCCTGACCACATGTTTGGGGGAAGTTAGGTGAGGGCAAAGCCTTTGTTTGCAAGCCTTGACCACTAGGTTCTCAGTATGTACAACCACAGCAGAACATAAGTGTCTTTCACAAGGAAATGGGTGACATCTTATCCACTACAGAGAAGCTAAGGGACAGTTGCCTAAGCCAACTGCTCAAAAAGAGCTTTTATCACTGAGAACCAAGACTTCTGCTGATCTTTGTGTCCTTGGCCTGGCAAAGGCCCTCTATTTAGCAAGGATTCTTACTCACCAATATGGTCAGATACTTGAATCAAACCATACCACAGGCTGAGCAGGTATTCAGTAAACCCTGGTAACAGGACAACCACATCTGTTCTTGCCTAGCAGACTGAGGTGGCATGACCCTTGCCTATGGACTGGTTGGCAAACATCTGCTCCCAAAGCCCAGACAACCTGGGGTTTAGACACCATAGTCTCTCAGTACTGTGAAACCTGCAGATAAGGCAGTCAAGTCCTGGGGAGAAAAGTCTAGACTGGAGAAGTATATAGGCTATGTCTCTGTTACTGTGATATTTGGTTCTGGGAAAGGTTCTGAATCTCTCTTACACACACCTCACAAGAAGATTGCCTCTGCTAACTCTCAAATGCTAACAGTCATGTGTGAGCAACAAACATCTCTTCAAGGAAAATCTTCCAACTGACTCAATTTCTGAACACTCTGTGGGTTAGCTATGTCTCATTGCTGTGACCAAATACCTGACAGGAGTTCAGGGGATAACGGGTTCATTTGGGCTTACGATTAAAAGGAATAGAGGCATCTGGTATCTATATCATTGTGGCAGAAAAAGTGCAAAGGCCAAAGTATGAGGCACCCAGTCACAATGCATCCAGTCAGGAAGCACAGTGAAACAGGAAGTGGGACCAGGAGGATGCCCAAGCTCAGTGACTCAGGTCCTCTAGGTAGGCCCCATATTAAGGCCAGCACCCAGTAGGAAGCCTAGCATTCCAACGGAGGCCTACCACATCCAAACCACTTCATGAAGAAAGGTGGCCTTTCACAGAGCTCAGCTCCCATGTGAGCAGAGACAGCCTTCTAACATAAGCTTTCTCAATGCCAACTGACGTGTACATGGCAGATGATAGAGATGACAGACTCACTGCTGGTAACAGAGCCCTGGCCACCATCACAAAAGTCAAGCTCTTTGGGGTTCCTGCATTGTGTTCTGCACAACACAAGACTATGCTCTCCCTTTCAAAACACACTTAGCAACTTTCCATGAAATAGCACAGGAGGCATTTTTGGGCCATCAAGACAGTGTGACCAAGTGTAGGATGGGGCTGGCTAGGCACCGATGACAAAGGTGGTAAGAGGCTGGAGACCCAGCTCAGCAGCAAGCTCTTGTATGTTTTCCTGGGCCCCTGAACTCAGAGACCAGACTCGTCCATTTCTAGACTGCACAAGCAAGGGAAGCCAGACTAAGAAAACTTCTTTGCCTCCTCTAGTCTTGTATCTAGGGTGACACACCAGAAAATGCTGTCAAGGAGAGCAGGGGGTCAGGGTTTCATTGTTACTTATCAGTGACTGTCCCTTTGAACTCTCTAGAAACAATCTGGCCATGAAGCAGAAGTTACAGCAAAAATAGAGAAGGCCATCATAGAAATAAAATCAAAACCTCAGTAGATGCCACCATACTATTACAATAACTGTATTGAAGATGGATGGTGACAACTATTGGCAAGGATGCGGCTAAGAGGAAGCTCTTACACTATTGATGGGAGTGAAACCAACACAAGCAATGTGGAAGGGCATGAAAGTGCTTGCCACCACCCTCAGTCTCTCCCCTCAGCAATCTTAAACGACAACTGTCCACCTGTGCTCTCTGTTGACAAATGAGCAAAATAAAGTGTGGAACTTACACACAATAGATTACTCACCAATAAATGGACAAAATCCTGTCATTTGCAGCAATACTATTAGAAATTAGGAACATGATGCTAACTGCAATAAGCCATGCACAGAAATAGGCCTCGTGTGCTCTTTTTTTATGTGGACATCACAGCAGCTGATCTCATGGAGTTGAAAGTAGAATGACACCAGAGCCTAAGACAGAGTGAACTCAACTAAGGAGGACTATATTTAGATGAGAAGAGGAAGACCTGTTGTGTATCTGTGCAGTCTGTGTGAATCAGGCATGACTATGGTATATAATAGTGTAGAGAACACTACAGGGTAGCTAGAAAAGAGGATGGAGAGGTAACTACTAAAGGTTATAGAAATGCTAATTATCTTGATTTGATCCTCAATGTTTTCATGCACTGAAACTTACCACTTAAGTGCACAAAATTATTATAAAATAATAAAATAATAGAAGTCAGCCACCCTCATTGCTGCCACCACAACAAGCACATTCGTTTCCATGACCTCCTCAGCACTGACAATTTCTCCTCCTCTTCCCCTCCTCTTTCCCCTCCTCCTCCTCCCCTCCTCCTCCTCCCCTCTTCCTCCTTCCCATCTCTTCCTCTTCTTCCTTCTCCTCCTCCTTTTCCTCTTCCTCCTTCCTATCTCCTCCTCTTCCTCCTTCTCCCCCTCCTCCTTTTCCTCTTCCTCTTTCCCCTCTTCCTCCTTCCTATCTCCTCCTCTTCCTCCTTCTCCCCCTTCTCCTTTTCCTCTTCCTCTTTCCCCTCCTCCTCCTCCCCTCTTCCTCCTCCCCTCCTTCCCTCCTCCTCCTTCCCATCTCCTCCTCTTCCTTCTTCTCCCCCTCCTCCTTTTCCTCTTCTTCCTCTTCCTCCTTCTTCTCCTCCTCCTCCTCCTCTTCCTTCACTATCACCTTCCTACGGGCAGTGCCTCTTGCAGGTAACCCCTAATGTGGCCTAAATGTAGGTGTCTCTTGCCCTTCTAGACTGTGTTCTTGAACTCAGAATGACTCAGATAGTCCATTGTGCTGTAGAAAGTTTCCACACTGTGGTGAAGGATCTAGATTAAGCACCTCTCTTTTGGAAGAACCATCTGGAAGAGCCATGTGCCAGGCCACTGAAGATCACTCAAGCCTCACAGGTCCCAGGAGCTCTTCCTGAGAATCCAGTGTGCCACATGGGGACAACTCTGCTGCAGCCCATTTTTGCAGGGTGTCCTTGGGCTAGCACTCCCCTCTCACATTCCTCAGTCTTTGCTGGTGCACTCTCATGTTTGCCTAACTCCAAGGCCTTCCTCCCTCCCCTCTTGGCTTTGTCTTAAGGGTTCCCAGAAGGTCAACTTCCCCTGCCCTCCCCCACCTCTCCAGTGGAGTAGGCACAACCCCACTGATAACACATCTTTCTATGTTAGCTCAACTCCAGGGGCAAAGAGCAGAGGCTTAACCACCCAAACAATTCTGGGTGAGCAAACTCTGCACTAAAGACATTTAGGGGCCAAAGACCTTCCAGGCTCACAGCCACTCAGCAAGAAGTGGAGATAAGACAGTCGGGGTCCAAGCCACTGCACGGGCCTCTTTGTATCTCACAGTTGGCCCCAAAAAGGCCCCTTTATAGAGGGCCAAGGCTGTATTAAAGGCAAGGAAAAATGTCTCTCAGCCCCCCAAAAGTAAACTACTCATGAATGTACAGCTTTGAGAGTTTTACAGGGGATTACTTCTGTCTTATCTCCACAGAGGAAGGGAAGGCAAGGCCTGAGCAGGCAGACAGGTGCTGCATTCCTCAGTACCACCGCAGAGCCACCTCCCACCATGCACACGGAGCAGCAGCCATAAACAGGCAGCAGTGACTTTGGAGTCAGAGTTGGAGCTCTCACCACTGCGGGCACTGGTGTCACCCTTTGATTCTGAAAATCACATCCTCTGCCATTCAGTGGAGATGGTGGTGATATGGACATCATAAGCCCAAAATGAGACTACAAAAATATAAGAAAGAGGTTCCTAATAAATCTTGAATGCACTCAAAGGCTCTCTAGTGGAAAGAGTCAAGAACAAATCCCAACCTGTACTGTAATCTGAGACTAAGAACTCTGAACCGCAAAGCATCCCAGGATGCAAGACTCTTGGGATGAAACCACAAGGTCCAGAACAACCGGGATGAGGGGGCTCATGGGCATTTAAGCTTCCAAAATTCCATTGTGGGGAAAAAAATTACCTCAATGAGACTCAAGGATGTAAAGCATCTATAGTGCCACCCTGCTGGGAGCCACCTTCCCAGCACACCCAGCACACAGGTCAGAGGCCATGTGGTGAGGCAAGCCTTTGTAAATTTCCCTCCTCACTGAGTAAAAGCTTCTACAATGAAGGGGCAGGCCATTCGGGTTGCTTGGTGACTGACACTACATCCACTCCTTAGCCCCCAGGGCTCAACAATGACCTACCACCTAAACGGGACAATCAGTGACCAACCACCTGCAAAGGACCTCAGAGATCTATGAGGGAGTACCACCCCCAGGGTTTGAATTATGTGGATCCTAAACAGAACAGAACATGTGCTCCTTCCTGGGTGACAACAAGTAATTGTCAGCAATTGAGATTAAGTTTCTCATACAGATGGTCTCTAACTTATGACTTGGGGCTTCTTAGTTCAATATGTAGTGAAGGTATGTATTTAATGGAAACAATTCTTCAAACTGAGTCCTGGAGGTCACCAGAGAGACTGGAGTGCCAGGTTTTCATGTTTGTGCTATGGGTGGACTCTGTATTCATGTTAGCAGAATGATAGCAACATGCTGACCTATTATTACAAGCCAAAGAACATCTGTATTCTTACATTCTATAAAATGTGTCTTTAAAAGCAAAAACAAAAACCAAGATGCTTTCAGTGGTCTCTGATTGACACTTTTCTCTGCTACAGCTAAGTTAACCAGACAGAAGGCAGACTTCACTTTAAAAGGTAAAAATCAAAGGTTTACTGTTCTAAGGTTTGTGGGTTGAGATTGGAATACAAACTTAGTTTTAGGGGTGAGAGTATTTATGTGTGAGGTGGACAGGAGTTGGAGTGCTTCAGTCACTTCCATCACACCCTGCAGGGGGAAGAAAAAGGAAGCTTAGCGATGACCCAGACCATGCCTGGGCACTTTGTATGTGTCAGATAATTCAGGGGCATGTGCCACTATGCTTCTCACAGGGTATAAGAGAATAGATCCCTGCCTCTTGTGAGCTAGCAGAGAATGGGAGGGACTCCTTGCTTGTAGCATGACTGATAGACAACAGGACAGTGCGCAGTGACTAGTAGATAATAGGACTCCCAGCCTCTCCCAAGGCTAGTGGGGATGTAAACCATCTGGACTCACATGAAAATAACTTAGTGATTCTTCAGAAGTTAAATCTGTAGTTACCAAAAGAATTAAAACTTACATTCACAAAAATGTACATAAAAGAGGAGGATCTGTTTGGGGGGATATCTGTCCATCGCAGCAGAGAAGACAAGGCAGTGGGGAAAGGTGAAGCCAGGGCATGCAACACAACCTCTTCACTTCTTGGTGAATCATAAAGCTGGGTGGGGCCACAACAATCTTCAAGCCACTCCCCACACAGTGACCCACCTTCAACAGATATTTCCACAGCCTTCCAGGGCATCCCCAGCCAGAGTGCTCAAACACTTGAGCCCATCTCTGAAGGCTATCTCTGATCCAGGCCATCACACCACAGAAAGGAATAAAATACTGAAGCATGTTACATCAAAATGGAGGTGCTGCAAAACACCACCCTGAGAGAAAAGCCTGCTGTGCCCAGCGCAGCTTCACCCAAGCACATGAGGGCCTCCTAGCAGGGGAGCCCACGAAGACAGAAACCTGTTGGTGTTTGGTCTGTTGCTATGTATTGTAATGGCCTCCAAGATCCGGTTGCCTGAGGGACAAGGAGATCCTCGTGGACACCATGTGATGCTATGTAAGTTTAGCCCCCAAGTTATCCTTAACTAATCAATAAAGACACCTACAGTCTGTAGCTGAACAGAAGAAAGGTAGGCAAGTTTTGGTCCCTGAGGAAGAGACAACAAGGAGAAGAGAGAGAAAAGAGAGAAGGAGAAAGTGACATGGAGTGAGTGAACCATGAAAACATGACCATGAGGGCTGGCCAATTGGAGTAAGAGCATTCCAGAACACGGAACATGACAAGTTATAACTAGGGGTTATCGATAGGGAAGTAGACAAAATAGCTTAGAGGGTAGATATCTGCCCAGCTCTAGTGCTGTTATAAATATAAAAGTTTTGTTTTATCTTTAATTTAGGAACTGAATGATCCAAGGTGAGGTAGAAACCCCTGATTAATATTTCCCACAACATAAATTAGATTTCTGGCATGGGGGAAGGGAGAGAAGAATGGCTAGTGACTGTGGAGTTTCTTTCCAGGTGGTGAAAATGGGTAAGAATTAGTGGCCCATCTCTGTAGACAACACAAAGAACCCACTGGCTTACATACTAGAAATTGTTTAGTGAACATTATCTCTAGTGAAAAACATAAAGAAAATAAACCAGGTGCTGGGGAGGTGCCTCAGTCACACAAGCTCAGGGACCTGGGCTTGGGTTTGGTCCCAGAAGTCATGTAAAAGAGTCTAGTGTGATGGCACTCACTTGTAATTCCAGTGCTGGAGAAGCAGACAAGAAGATCCCTGGGTCTCAATGGACTGGATCCTGCCTGATTGTTGAGCTTCAGGTCCATTGAGAGACTGTCTCATAAAACAAGGTGGGTGGCACCTGGGACAAAACCTGAGATACACACACACACACACACACACACACACACACACACACACACACGCATGTGCACCTACATACAAAGGTGTACCCACATATTCTAACTATTACTTAATTAGCTATTAACTAATAATTGATTAAGATAAATCAATAAGGGTCAAAGCAATTTCATTTCAGAGTATAGTCTTCAGTCTGGGAGGTTCTTCTAGTGACCTGGCCATAAAGACCAAATTAGCTTCCTTGCATAGCTCTTTCCGTATTTGTTGATAGTTGTATGTTTCCTTAGTGTTTACTTTCCTATAGGCTGATCTAGACTATCTGACGGGGCCATTTGCTCATGCTTTGTCTATCACCTCCCCAGGTCATGCTTGTTCAATGGACCCTGACCACATCCGTGGATGGATAAATGGGCGGATGAGTAGATGCATGAATGAAGAGATGGGTGCATGAGTGAATTGATGGATATGTGGGTGGAGGGATGTATGGATGGGCAGATGGATGGATTGTGGATAGATAAAAGCAGAGATTATATATGAGGGCTATGGATGAGTGAATATTTGAATAGGAGGGTGGCTGATGGACGGGCATATAGGGTAGTAGTTAGTATGGATGCATAATTACATAGTTAGACATGTGGGTGAGCAGATAAATCAGTCCCTGAAATGGATGAGTGGATATATAGATAGAAGGATGGATAGATGAATGACAGCTAGATGGTTAGGTAGACAGCAGATAGATAGGTAAGTGGATGGGTGAGTGGATAGGCAGATGAATAGGTGATTTGATAGGGGAATGGGTAGATGGACAGATGAGCAAATGGATGGCTAGGTGAGTATGTGGGTGGAAGGTTGGGTATAGGTGGGTGGGTGAGTAGATGGATATGTGTGGGTGGGCAGGTGGGTAGGTGAATGTAGGGTGGATGAATGGGTCGGTGAGTAGATAAAGGGCCGAATGGGGAATGAGGAATCCATGTCCCTCTTCCCCCAGAGAACTTCACCATGGACGAAATCAAGATACATATGCACACATACTCTCACATCCCAGGTTAGAAATGAAGGGTCGACATGACTTAATATAGAAAGACCTCACTTCCTTCCATGTTCCATTCCTCCCACTACCCACAGATCCAGGTATGGGGAGCTGTGTGACTGAGTTAGGTGTAGACCTGGGCAACATCTTCCTAAAATGCCCACCCTTTCCTCACAGTATTAACTGGTATGTTCTACTCTTGCTCCACTGTAGAGGCAAGCACATGCTTTCAGAAGTGTTCATTTTGAAAAGGATTCCTTCCTGACTCCATAATCATCTCCCTTCCACCAAAGAGAGGAGGAAAAGCAGGAAGAGGAGGAGGGAGTGGGAGCAGGAAACTAAAAAACAAATGCAAACCTCACCATGCTCTGGGCAAAGTCATTGAAACAAAGCTGGGTGAGCTCACAGCTTTGGAAGGGCTGGGTGGTCAGCAATGAATCAGACCGACCAAGCTCTTTGTTGTCTGTAATGGTAGGCCAGTAAGTGGCTCAAGGCAGAACAAAGCAGTTCTGTGAGGAGGCTACCAAGCAGAGGGCTGAGCTGGGAACAGAACAGAACAGAAGGCAGAGTCCTCAAATGTGGGCTGGGGGGCAGGCAGAAGTACAAGGTCATTGGAGCACATGCTCATAGTGGGATGCAAACAAAGAATGGAGACTCGGGCCCATGCAAGGTCAGGAGATGGTGCGGCCATCAACCCATGCATGGTCAGGAGGCCCTGTGGCCATCAGTGAGACTTTCTAGAGGGGAGGCATTTAGATTGAGAACTATCTTCAATCTACCACCTTCCGGGAGCTTCAGAGACAGCTTCAGAGCTGTCCCTAGCAGCTCCACTCTCCAGTCCTGACTTACATTCTGGTCGGGCACCTCTCTAGAGCATCTCTGCCCGAGTATCTCTGCTGGGCACCTCTCTAGGGCACTGACCTCCGTCACTGGCCAGCTTCAGGTTGGGTCAGCCTGCTCTGCCATCTGCACCTTTTCTAAGACGCTGTCCCCACAAACACCTGGGGGAGAAGACATTTGTCCACATTCCAGGTGATGGACTAAGGCCCAGACATCCATTGTGAGTCCTTGCCCTCTGCCATCAATGCTGAACTGCCAAGCACACCTGACAAAGTCCCTGACATCCTTTAGAACCCAGTGTCCCTCGTGGAACAGGTACCCAGAAGCTTCTGAGGTCCCACGGTTCAGAGTAGGTTTCTCCCGGAGAGAAAGTTTTCTGCCCTATGCCAACTCCGAGGCCAAGCAGCCAGTCTGACCTATGTCTCAGGTAGGCTTCACAAACAAGGCGCAACCTTTGCATCCTTCTGCTACTAAATGAGAGGTCTTTCTGAATGTATTGTAAGCCTGCAATTTTTGTTGTCAACATAACTGAATTTAGGATCGCCTAAGACCCATACTTCTGGGTGTGTTTCCAGAGAAGACTAACCAAAGAAAGACTCACCCTGAATGTAGGCAGTGTCTTCCTACAGTAGCCAGATATAAAGAGGCATCAAGCAAACCAGCAAGCACCTGCCTGTTTGCTCTTCTTCCTGGGCGAGTGTATCTGTCCCACTGCAGTACTTTGCTGACATCAGACCCCAACTTCTTCAGCCTTCTGATGACGGAGGAGTCAATGCCCTCATTCTCCACATAGCTCTAGGCCTTCAGTATCAGATTAGGACTCCCCAGGTGTCCAGCTTTGTAGACTGGGAAGCTACCATATTCTCAGCACCTCCAGGGTGCAGAGAACCATTGTAAGGCTACCTGGGTATCCCCTACCATAGAAGATGCTGGAATTTAAATGCATCCAATTGGTTGTTTTCTAGAGAACCCCAGGAAATACGACTTCCATTTGGAAACCCTCCTTGAGTAAGCAGATCCTGACTGGGCAAGCCTAGAAAGGACCCCAATGCCTCACCCCTTATAGATAAGAATGCTTCACTCCAGGCTTTTAGTACAAGTTTATCATTGAAGGCTGTCACATGGCAAATAGAGCAGGACAGAGGGGCCCACCTAAACATCACTGTTTGGTGATGCTCCAGGGAGCAGCTCTGGGAGTCACTTTCACTTACTAGACTCACTTTTCTACTTGTCCTTGTATGGTCATGCACCCCCAAGCCCCAGGGACAAACAGAAGAGTTTGAGAAGGGCAGTCACTGGACAAAATCTTGCTTCACAAATCAGAATTTCCTCGGTGTGTGTCTGTACCTCCACTCACACCCGTGGCTGGGACACATGAAGGCCACTTTACTCCCAAGGACCCCTACTGACACCAGTTTCCCTCAGTTGAGCTCCCCAGCTCTGACCCCTCATCCTATCACCTGAGATTAACACTCAGCTCTAGGCTGCTGTCTGCTCACCTGTCTCATCTTCCCAACTGAACTGGAAAGGAACACTACTGTCAACAGCTCAGAGAAAAGATCTAAAAGCTTTATTCACCTCTGATGGGCAAGTCAACATCAGCAGCACACCCATGGACATCAGTGACACCCCCAGAAAGGAGGACTTGGCCTTGCTCCAGGGTACCGAGGAAGACATTGTGACGATGACAACGCTGCAAAAACGTTGGTCTGACTTTAAATGAATCTGTGGTTCCCTGAGGCCGTCTTGGAGATGGGTGAGTGTCATTTGCCAGAGAAGAGATTTTAGAAACTTGTGCTACTGCTGAATCACAAGGCTCAGTAGGGCTCGAGCACAGCTGTAGCTGCCACACTGCAGCTGTGCAGACAGGCAGGAGCCTCTGTGAGCAGTGCTCCATGGAGCCAGGATTTCAAATAACAGTAGACAGTTCCTTTCTGCAAAGCCCCTCCTTGCTTCACAGCTGAGGACATTGTGGTGAATGTTAGAGGAGGGAACCCAGCTTGTCTCTGTGCACACTGGCTGCACACCCTTCAGAGGAACTAGCCCATGTGCTCTGAGTTGGCACCCGTGTGCAAAGTTTAGTGGAACTGGGTGTCTCCTGGGACCCGGAAGACCCTGTAGTCCACAGACTGTCTCCTTAGGCAAAGCACAGTAGAAGGACTCCTTCCCACAGCTCCCATGGTGGCACAGTTCCCAGGGAAAAAGGCCAGGTCTATTCTACAGTGGGAGCAGGGAGCCAGTGAGAGGTTCACCTTGCATCCACTTGGGGTTGGCTCCCTAGACCTCACTGACATCCACCTTCGGCTTAACTATACCTCCTTAGGACTGTATTTCTGGTCTGGGAACTTGACAAACTGCAGGTGACGGATTATAGTGAACAGCACAGCATGGCTTAAAACCTCAGGGGACCTGGCTCCTAAACTTGTCCTCTTGCTGCTCTGCTCTGAGGTAACTAAATCTCAGAGTCAGAGAGTGTCCACCAGATGCTATTTTTATAGGATGCTCAAAATATAATCATTATTTCTAGGTCAATCTAAAAATTATACTACTATATACCCTTTGCTGGGGGCTACATTTAGTGTCCACAGGATGTGACTATTGAATTTATGGGGCTGCTTTTGTGTACATCCCCAAAGCCCACCTCAGCACCTGACAATCATGCCCTACTCATGGCCTACACAGTGCAGCATTATTCCTGAGCACAGAGTGTGATGGGTCATGGACACATGATCTTGATACACTCCATGGTGGCATTGAGAATCACCATCAGGAACTGACACTCATGGAGAGAGCACAGAGAAAGGAGGAGAGGAAAGGAAGGGGAGGAGGCAGTCAGTCTCCTGACATGCCCCCAGTGATGGTGACAGAGGGACTTGGGAGTCCCTCAGGAGGCTTCCATTTAGGAGGAACCCCTGGTCCTGTGTCCGAGGCCAACAAGCTGTCTGACTAGGGATTTAACTATCGAACTTCCCTCATCCTGAGAAATAAAGCTACTTAAGCAAACCCACACAGTGAACTACTCTGTGGGGAATGTGTCTCATAGAGCTCCAAGAAACCTGAACAGAACTGGGGAGGTCCTGGGATATAACCAACTTTGAAAGGGCCCTATTTCCTTGTGGGAAAGTGCTATGTGTCCTCAAAGCATCTCTCCTTGACACTTTAGCAACATTAAAAGATGGAAAACAAATAATAAATTGTAAATGATAAACTGTAACTGGAGTCACACCGAATTCCACATTTGGGGTCCAGACTTTGAAGACCATCTCTGAGGCAGACTTCATTGAGACCAAAGAAAATGTGTAGAAAAAATCAGAAACAGTCAGGTGGTTGGCACAGCACAAGTAGGCTGTGTGTGGGTTTTGTAGTCTATTCCAGAACTTGCCACATTTTATCTTCAATAACTTAAACAAAAAAGTAGCTTTTGGTTGCCCTCAAGTCTGCCTTTGTTGATAAACAACGACAATTTTATGTTCTTACTCCATGGGGAGAGTTCATTTCACAATATTGGGTTTTGAAGATGGCTTTTCTGTTGCTGTGATTATGGCGCTCTGGCCAAAAACAACTGAGTGAGGAAAAGCTTTATCTCAGCTTACACCTTCAGATCACAGCCCATCACTGAGGGGAGACAACGCAGGAATCTGAAAGCAGACCAGCTTGCTATTACATGCATCATTACCTCTACCCAGGGAACTAGTTCACAAATGAGGAACTGAGGAAGAATAGTGCTTATTGGCTCCCCCTCCCTCCCCTTCTCTCTCTCCCTCTCTCCCCCCTCCCTCCACATCACTCCTTCCTCCTTCCCTCATCTTCCTTCCCTCTCCCTCCCCCCTCCCTCTCTCTGGTTCATGCTTAGTCAACTCAGGACTACCTACTTACCCACAGAATGGCACTGCCCACAGTGGGCAGAGCTCTTCTGCATCTATTAAACATCAATCTGGGCTCTCATAGACTTGCTCACAGACCAACCTAGGCAATCCCTAACTGCACCTCCAACTCCAAGCTGTCAAATTGACAATTAAGGCCAATAAGGACAAGTCTGTCATTTAAAGTCACATTACAGTTTGTTACATTTTTATCAGTATTACAGTTGTGTTTTCCCAATATGTGGATGGGGTTCACTCCAGAGGTCCCCTATTTAGCTGTTTCTCCAATCTGTTCCACTGTAAAGTACAATGAAGTTAAGTTTGGTGTGTAACTTTTAATGATTTTCTTAGGAAAAACTTCTATGACAAGATTTATTGCCAGGTCAAATGATTTAAACATTAAGGATCTTGATAAAAAGTAATAAAATTACTTCCAGAAAATGATACCAATTTGCTCATAGCTAAGTGGGAATGCCCATGCCCTCAGCTTCTGCCAGACCTCATAGTGTGACCTCATTGTCTGATGTCTGCCAGTTTGGTTGCTGACAAAAGTGTCTTTTTTTTATTATTAAAGGTGAACATTTTGTTTTTATTACCCACTTGTTTGATTTCTGGTAAATGAGGGACAGCAGTATTCGTTTGCCTCCTTAGGTGATCAACATTTTCTCATTGGCTTCCAAGAGCTCTTTAGGATTTTTAACTTTTGTCTGTCATTTGTGAACATTCGTCCAGTACCTTACATTTTCATCTTAATTTGGATACTATTTTAATTTGCAAGTATTTTAGATTTAAAATAGGCTGACCAACCTTGCTTCTCTGGCTCTCTTTCCTGAGGAAAAAGGCCTCTCAGGGGCAAGATCAGATAAGCACATCGGAGTTTCTCCCCTTTGATTTTTTTTCCACATATGGAATTATTTAATCAACATGAGATTAGTGCTGCTGTGATGTCCTAAGAAGAGTTCAAATATCTTTCCAAATAGGAACTTGGTACCCAGGCTCCATTTCCCATCTGATAGATGCAGAGTGCTCCTTTTGTTGAACATTAAGTTATTACAACCCATTTGAGTCTGTTCTTCAGTTTTCATTTTATTACACACACACACACACACACACACACATTCACACACACATTCACACACACATTCACACACACATTCACACACACATTCACACACACACATTCACACACACATTCACACACACACATTCACACACACACACACACATTCACACACATTCACACACACATACACACACATACACACACACATTCACACACACATTCACACACACAACACACACACATTCACACACACACATTCACACACACACATACACACACACACACACACACACACACACACACACACACACACATCCTTGGTTTTAATCCAGTAAAGCAAATCACGAATTTTCATTTTTAAAAATGTTATTGCCTCCCTTTTTAAAATTTTCTCTAATTTAAAATCACTTGGTTGAGTTTGAAATACTTCTATATGTGATTTTGGATAGCACTAAATGATGTTCTTAAGTTACAGGAAAAATATATCTTTATGACATTAAATCTTTCCCTTTTAGAAAGTTGGTATAGATTTTTTTTCTATCTAGTTAAATGGGGAAAATGTAAGATTAGTTCTGCGTATTTCTTCAATGTAGTTCAAAATATTTTGTACACTGCAGTAAATGCGATCTTCTCTCCCCTTGGTTTTGTTTGGTTAGATGGCTGGTTTTTAGAGACAGTTTCTCAGTTGGTTGCCCAAGCAGGGATCAAGTTCCTGTGTACTCCTTACTGACCTCAGGCACATGGCAAATTGCACTGCATGCTGGGATGAAAGTGTGAGACACCACACTCAGCTTTCCCGTGTTTACAAGTCAATAACTCCAGTATACAAAGCACTTACTGGTTAGTCTGTTCAGGCTGTGACTGATCAGTTTGCTACAAACTCCTTTATATATCCAAAACTATTTTCAGTGTATTCTCTCGAATTCTTTTCAGTAGCAAACTAAACCACCTACAAATTGTAACAATTTGTACAACTTTTTATTCTTTATCTTTTGCGTTTTTCTTGTTATATTACATTGTCTAAAGCTGATATCAGTGTTTAAGGTGGGAGAAGGTCTTTCCTGGCCAGTCATTGGGCGAAATTTCTGAGGTCTTTTAGTTTAATGCTTGGTGAAATGTTTTAGTTTAAAGTGGATATTTATCAAATTAAATAAAAATTAATTCCAAATTTGTTAAAACTTTTTAAAATCATTGCTTGTGCTGACTAGTTTTATGGCAATTTGACTCAAGATAAAGTCACTAGAAAGGAGGGAGTCTCAATGAAGAAAATGTTTCCACAAGATCCACTCGTAGGGGCTGGAGAGATGACTCAGAGCTGAAGAGCACTGACTGCTCTTCCAGAGGTCCTGAGTTCAATTCCCAGCAACCACATGGTGGCTCACAACCATCTGTAATGAGATCTGGTGCCCTCTTCTGGCTTGCAAGTATACATGCAGGTAGAATGCTGTATATATAATAAATAAATCTTAAAAAAAAAATCCAGTTGTAATCAGGCCTGGAAAGCATTTTCTTAATTATTGATTGATGGGCCCATTCCATTGGGGGTGGGGCCACCCCAGGCTGGTGGTCCTGGGTGCAATGAGAAAGTAAGCTGAGCAAGCCATGAGGAGTCAGTAAGCAGCACCCCTCTGTGGCCTCGGCATCAGCTCCTGCCTCCAGGTTTTGAGTTCCTGCCCTGACTTCCTCCAATGATAAACAGCGATGTGGATGCATAAACCAAATAAGCCCTTTCTTCCCCAAGTTGCTTTTGGTTGTGGTGTTTCATTACAGCATTAGAAACCATAACTCAAGCAAATGTCTTCGATTTCCACCAAACAATGAGTCTGTGGATTAGCAATCTGTCTGGGCACTCTTCTGCACGTGTTACTTTACTTTCATTGTCTTCTCACTTCATGAGCACGCTCAGGTTAGACATTCAAAATCCACCAAAATGTAGCCTAGAGTATGGAGAAAATCCTTGCTAGCTACACATCTCATAGAGAATTAATGCCTAGAATATAGAAAGAACTAAAAGCCTAAAAGCAATTCCAGGCCATCTATCCTCTGTAATGAGCTCCAGCCAGCCAGGGGCTACATAGTAAACGAATTTAACAAGTGGGATGATGAAGTGACAGTTTTCAAACAATGAGTCACAATTGGCCAATAAACGAGTGGAAATGTGCAACCATAACAACCATCAGGGAAATACAATCAAACCGTATTGAGAGTCCATCTTGCCCCAGTCAGAATAGCAGTCACTAAGAAAGCAAATAATAAATGCTGGTGAACATGTGGGCAGAAGGGAATTCTTTAAAAAGGCAAGGGTTGGTGAAGTGGAAATGTCTGGTTTGTTTAGAAAGTCATGTCAAATGATGTTTTGCTGGGGTACACAGGTAAAATGATGTCTTGCAAAACTAGACATGTCACATAAAAGAATGTTCCTGAAGCAGACACAGGTGAAAGGATGTTTTGCTATAATGGACAGACAGTGGGAGATGAGCACTGAATGTTGGATTAGTTTGCTCTGCCTCGACATCCTTTGATAGCTTCACCCATGTATTGGTTCACTTGGCATAGTATTGTTGAGTTTCACTCGTAGTAACACCACCATGGAGAAAAACTCACCCAAGAGCTTGTGATGCTCCTAAGCTTCTTGCCTCTTGAGTGGCCTCAGGCCACTTGGCAAGCCTTGTGGTTTCTTCAGGATAGAACTACCACAGCTGGTTCATGTGTGGTGTCTGCCTGCTCAGAGGACTGGACTGTAGCTGCTGGTTCATATTTGGTGTTTGCTATGGGACTGAACTGCTGATGAAGAAGCAGAACAAGCTCACCCCCAAATAATTATTGCTAAACAGGTCCACTTTCCCCATATCTTATTTTTTTTCTTTTTTTCGGAGCTGGGGACCAAACCCAGGGCCTTGTGCTTCCTAGACAAGCGCTCTACCACTGAGCTAAATCCCCAACCCCTCCCCATATCCTATTAACTTTTCTCTTCCACTCCCTCTGCTGGGTGGTGGGCTAGAGGAGAGGTTGAATGCTTATTAAAGTAGGTTGCAAAAAATGTATGCCTAAAGGGTGGGGGCTTATACAATACTAGTGGGAATGTAAATTAGTCAAGTCACCATGAAAATCAGTGTATTGGTTACTCTAAAATATTCCTCCTGGATTCATGCAAACAAACCTAATTCCATTCCCTCGGTGCGTCACAGAAAAAGGCAGAAAAGAGTAAGGGGGTGAAGAGGTTCTGCAAGAGAGGAAGTAAAGCAAGAGGGGGTTATGGTGTGTATATGATCAAAATATATCACATACATGTACAGATTTGCTACAGAATAATTGTTTTAATTTTCAAATTGATCTGGTATATGTTCCAGTATACCCCTCCCAAGTATTTGCCAAAAAGGCTGGAGTCAATATTCCACAGGGCTATCTGCACACAGAAGGCTATTACAGCAGTAACAGAGACCCCTGCACACGAATGCTTGTTGCTGCAGTAGTACAATGGCTCAGTGATGGAACTAGGAACAGAGGAAAATATTTAAAAGGGAGGTTGCATAGACAATGGAATTCTTCAGCCATAAAGAAGAAATATGTCATTTACCAGAAAATGGATGCAGCTGAAGGTTATTGTATTAAGTTGGTTAAGCCAGTCTCAGAAAGATAAACATCACATTTCTTTCTTATTTGATTTTATATAGATTCATAAAATTACAGATGCTGGCATGAATGAAAGTAAAGGTGAAACTGTCCGGAGGTGAAGGGAACTAACAGGAGCAGGGAGGGGAGGAACGGGAGCAGAGGAGAGGTGAGGGAACAGGCTCACTGTGCAATACGTTCTGATACATACTCATAAGAAATCGTGCCAGAGGGAGAGTGGGACCTGGATGGGAAAGGGAAAGGAAAGGGAACAGGATCAGGTATGGGGTTGGGTGGGGGGAACAGGAGAGAAGCCCAAAAGGCCAAGAGAATGAATGGAGATATGAAGCATCTGAGGAGTTGGAGGGGGGAACCCTCTAGAAAGTACCAGAGACCTGGGAGGTGAGAGACTCTAAGGACTCAGGGTATGACCTTAGCCAAAATGCCCAACACTGGAGAAAAGGAACTCAAAGAGTCTACCTCACAAAGAGGGCCTCAAGCAGAGGGACAGGGTTACTAACCCACAGTCAAAATGTCTGACCCAGAACTGTGCCGGTATAAAAGAACTGCAGGGACAAAAATGGAGAAGGGACTGAAGGAAAGTCAGTCCAATGGCTGGCCCAACGTGGGATCCATTTCATGGTGGACACCAAGACCTGACTATTACTGATGCTATAATGTGCTTACAGACAGAAGCCTAGCATGGCTGTCCTCTGAGGGGCTCTACCAGCAGTTGACTGAGACAGATGCAGATACTTACGAAACTATTAATCTGAAGTCAGTGACCCCTATGGTTGAATTCAGGGAAGGACTGAAGAAGCTAAAAGGGAGAGCAACCCAGGAAGACCAGCAGTCTCAACTAATCCAGACCCCAAGGAGCTTTCAGAGACTGAGTCACCACCAGGAGCAAACACGGACCAGTCTGAGGCCCCCAGCACATATATAGCAGAGGTCTACCTCATCTGGCCTCAGTGGGAGAAGATGTGCCAAATCCTCCAGAGACTTGAGGCCCCAGGGAAGAGGGAGATCCGGTGGTGGGAAGCACCCTATCAGAGGCAAGAGGGAGGAGGAATGGGATGAGGAACTGTGGGAGGGGTTGGGGTGGGGCAACAGAGGGAGTGTAAATAAATAAAATAGTAAAAATGGGGGGGGGAATTGTGCTGGTGCAGCACCAGGAACAATTAAATACACAATGACAATCTCTGAAAAGGGGAATCTGTCAGAATGAGCAGTAGGCTCATTCTCTGAGATGCATCCTATGAACATGTCTGTCCTAAACTAGCTTCTCATGTCTGACATGACTGCTGGCTGAAGGTGTGGCCTGGTGCTCGGTGTTCTGGACTTAGCTGCCTGGCACCGTGTTTACAGCTTGAAGCACTCACATCTAAAACCCAACACTGCTATTTTCATACAACCTTGGTGTGATTCTTGTAAGAATTTTGATACCTTTACAAAATGAATGCATACGGTTTTTCATGTTATACTTGAATATTTAAATGATATAAAGTTTTTTCTGGGAATGTAAGAGAATGTTTCGTTAAAATTATATGATGATATGTGTCCTAGACCATGTTTTCTTGTTTTAAAGATAGGTGCTGACAGTGTTTCAGCTATGTCCAAAGACATTTATCTACCCACATGTTAAATACCTTACAAAGACAGGTTTGTGTATTCTTTTTTATTAATATACTTACATTTTTATTTTAATCATGTAGATATCATGTGCATGTGAGTGCAGGTGTCCCCAGAATCCAGAAGGGGTTTTTAGGTTCCCCTGAAACAAGAATTACAAGCAGTTGTCAGCCGTCCAGTGTAGGTGCTGGAGATCAAACTCTAGTCTTCTGTTTAGCAGCAAGCTCTCTAAATGCTGAGCCATCTCCCCAGCCCCAGTTACTGTGCTTTAATTTAACATGGTGGTCACACCTATGTATGGCATGCAGTGTGGCATTTCAACGCTGTATTCACGGTGTGTCCGTACCAGTCCTCGTTTTCCCAAGGACTGACTAAATCCTATCACTGTCTATCAAAATGTATACATTCTCATCTCTGCATTTTCATCACTGCTACCTGTCCTTAAATCTTTTCTATTTCTAATCTTATGTGTTTCTGGTTTCTCTTTATCATTAAATTTTTGGGGTGCTTTTATTTTTTTCCAAGTAATATGTGACATTCTGTTTTTTAACATACTCATTTCTGAAATGGTGTTTTACTTTTCAATGTTTCCCTGCTTTGTGTGTGGCTTATGTGTTTGTATGTGTGCATGAGTGTGTATATGTGCACCATGTACGTGCAAGAGTCCGCAGAGGACAGAAGAGGGTGTCAGAGGCCCTGTATTTGGAATTACAGGTAGCTGTAAACCTGTGAGTGCTGGGAATAGAACCCAGATCCTCTACAAGAGCAACCAGTGACCTTAACTGCTGGGCTATCTCAAAGCCAACTCCCCTCCGAACCTTTTAAGTATCTGGTACATTTTCATTCTTCCTAGTGTTGGAGAAATATTAGCACTGTGACTTTTCATGACTCTGCCTTGAGCACTCCCATAAGACACAGGAGCTGGTGTACAGGATTCCAGTGACATTTAAAAGGAGAAGAAGACATTTTGATCCCCTGGTGAATGCAACTTCCTTGTTGCATGGTTGCTATTTCCAGGATGGTGCTGGAATGGATGCCAAAGGGTCTAGTTAAGGGAGTAAAGCATTTGAACCAGATTCTGACTCTGTCCTCAGTGGATGGAGCCAGAGAATATTTGCCCTCCATTTTGAGGTAACCAAAGAGAAAACAAACAAATAAACATCAAAACCAGGTAGGGCTACATGTGCACCAATGTGTCTGAAGTAATAGCCATGGGAATGTCAGTGTGACAACTGAACACTGGGAGGTCTAACTCCCAGGCCAATTCTTACGGACCCTCATGGAGGACCCTGGCTAGTGCCATGAGCTCTCTCTCTCTCTCTCTCTCTCTCTCTCTCTCTCTCTCTCTCTCTCTCTCTCTCTCTCTCTCTCCACCCTTTCTCCCTCCCTCTCTCCCATTCCTTTCCTCTTCCCCTCCTTCTTCTTCTCTCTTTTCCTCCTCTTCTCTCTTCTCTTCATCAGTCTCTGCCTATCTTTATCTTAACAAACTAAGCAAAAACAAAACTTCCTGCCCAAGAATGCCCAGATTTAAACTCTAAATGCAATGCCAGTTCCCAGACTCTGGTCTCATTATCACCTGTACAAGCAAATCCGCTTTAGAACATGAAAACCATTTCCTGCCTGCATACAAACAGAAAGCACAGAAGTAGTACTGGAGGTGAAATCTCACAGAGGGCTCTTGCTGCCATAGTCCATGCACCACCAGGAGCTGTTATCCCCACCAAAGCCCATGAGGCACTGTCCCTCCCGCCTCTGCCAATATCTGCTAACTGCTTCCTACCATTCAGATGAAACATGTCACCACTGCATGAAACAGCTTCTTAAAAATCTTTTAAAA
This sequence comes from Rattus norvegicus, assembly GCF_021556685.1. NCBI lineage: Eukaryota > Metazoa > Chordata > Mammalia > Rodentia > Muridae > Rattus > Rattus norvegicus. The sequence continues at coordinate 7,630,531 of NC_141537.1, forward strand.
TGTGTGTGTGTGTGTGTGGTGTGTGTGTGGTGTGTGTGTGTCTGTGGTGTGTGTGTGTGTGTGTGTGTGTGTGTGTGGCGTGTGGTATGTGGTGTGTGTGTGTGTGGTGTGTGTGTGTGTGTGGTGTGTGTGTGGTGTGTGTGTGGTGTGTGTGTGGTGTGTGTGTGTGTGTGGTGTGTGTGTGTGGTGTGTGTGTGGTGTGTGTGTGGTGTGTGTGTGTGTGTGGTGTGTGGTGCGTGTGTGTGTGTGTGTGTGTGTGTGGCGTGTGGTATGTGGTGTGTGTGTGTGTGTGGTGTGTGGTGTGTGTGGTGTGTGTGTGTGGTGTATGTGTGTGTGTGGTGTGTGTGTATGTGGTGTGTGTGTGTGGTGTGTGGTGTGTGTGTGTGTGGTGTGTGTGTATGTGGTGTGTGTGTGTGGTGTGTGGTGTGTGTGTGTGTGGTGTGTGTGTGTGGTGTGTGCGTGTGTGTGTGGTGTGGTGTGTGTGTGTGGTGTGTGGTGTGTGTGTGTGGTGTGGTGTGTGTGTGTGGTGTGTGTGTGTGTGTGGTGTGGTGTGTGTGTGTGTGGTGGTGTGTGTGTGTGTGGTGTGTGTGTGTGGCGTGTGTGTGGTGTGTGTGTGTGTGTGGTGTGGTGTGTGTGTGTGGTGTGTGTGTGTGTGGTGGTGTGTGTGTGTGGTGTGTGTGTGTGGTGTGTGGTGTGTGTGTGTGTGGTGTGTGTGTGTGTATGTGGTGTGTGTGTGTGTGGTGTGTGGTGTGTGTGTGTGGTGTGTGGTGTGTGTGTGTGGTGTGTGGTATGTGGTGTGTGTGTGTGGTGTGTGTGTGTGTGGTGTGTGTGTGTGTGGTGTGTGGTGTGTGGTGTGTGTGTGGTGTGTGTGTGTCTGTATGTGGTGTGTGTGTGTGGTGTGTGGTGTGTGTGTGTGTGTGGTATGTGGTGTGTGTGTGTGGTGTGTGTGTGGTGTGGTGTGTGTGTGTGTGTGGTGTGTGGTGTGGTGTGTGTGTGTGTATGTGTGAGTGTATGTGTGTACATGCATGTTCTCTTGCTCACGTGTGTCATGGTACACATGTGCAGGTTTCGGAACAACTTGGTAAAGTCAGTTCTTTCCGTTATAAGTGTTCCAGGGATCCAGCATTGATTGTCAGACTTGGTGGCATTTGTCTTTAACCACTCCCCTCCCTAAGCCATCTACCTGACCTCTTTGATGTCCTTTTGGGGACTGCTGTGCAAGTCCCACAGTCCCTTGCTTGACTAGGAGTTTAACACTCTGATGTCCTGCTCCCTGTTCCTTGTCTGTCTCTATCACTCCTGTGGGATCCACTATATATGACTCCAGTGGCATGAAAGAGCAAGCACCATTTTGATCCCCTCACAAGTTCAGCAGTAAGACCCCGGGATGCTACTTCTCCCTGACCTGAGAATTTCCACACACTCCTGTCGGGAAGGAGAGGAGGAAGCAGGAGAGCAAAAGCATCACGGCAGAAGTGTATGTCCCCTCAGAACCTTGCAGGCCCACGCCACTGTGAGGTCAGAGGCTGACACCCTACACTCTTACATGACTTTAGAAAGGCTACGTGACACTGCCCACCAACGCCCCACACGGCAGCTTAATAATGCCTTTTGAACAATGGTACTGGGAAACACATTTGGTTTGACCAGCTCAGAGGCTACGAGGCTGCGGCTGCTTCGTGGGATACAATAGCAAAAAAAGACTGCAAACAGTTAGGAAAGGAAACATGACTATATCACAGAGGTGACTCAAAATCAATAGAAGCCATGCCGGATCAATAGAGCTCGGCCTGGTGACAGCGCTGGCTTGTGCAGGTTTCCAGACTGCTCCAGGGTCCTTTCCTACCGGGGCCGCACAAAGACAGACCTGCTGGACAGCACACGGGGACTGCTCCTTCTTAAATGGCTAGTTAGCTTCCTCAAGAGTGGCTTCCTTTATTTCCCTTGCTCCAGCAGCAGAGTTGATGTGTTCCAGCCCTGTGCACAGAGGAGATGCCAGCACAGATCACAGCATGGACTGCTGGGTCAGTGCCAGCAGGGGTTACTCTGTGTTAACCAACAGGAGCACGAGGAAGCCGCTGGGACAGCCTCATGCAGGGAATCCAGGTCACCCAGAGGATCTCTAGGCAGTGACTTAAATGCTGCGCTCCTGATGGTGCATCAGGAGCCATAGGACAGACTCCCCTATAAGACAGCAGCAAAACACTCTGCAAAGTTGGGTGTCAGAGACCCCAACTTAAGCAGGGTGCCTCAATTCTGGTGCTGACCCTTCTGAGTCCTCTAATCCCTCAGCACCTTGGTTCTTTTCATCTCTGCTATGAAGCCTTGGGAGTGGATTGCCTTAATGTTTTTAGCCTCTAAGTTTTGTTCTTTGTGGGTAGAGTCTTCATTCCCAGGCGCTATATGAAAAACTGGGCATAGCTATACCCGACAGTGCTGTGGGAGGCAGGGACAGGGTAACCTCTGGAGCCTGTTGTCACCAGCCTGGCTGAGAGACAGTTTGCTCCAAGTTCAGTGAGACACCCTTGTCTCAAGAGAATACAGCAAAGAGTAACAGAACAGGACACCTGATGCCATGTGTGCCTGCCTAGGTGCAAGTACACACACACACACACACACACACACGCACGCACACACACACACACACACACACACACAGAGACAGAGAGACAGAGAGACAGAGACAGACAGAGACTTATTCAGCTAAAATTACTGCAACTCTGTTTTTTTGCACAATAGAACCAGGGAGATTCAAAGACATCAAGTCATTTATCAGATACTCTGAACAATTGTAGCCAAACAGTGTTAAACTCACCTAAATGGAATGTGTTATCAGTAAAGAAAACCCACATTTAGCACAAGCTATATCCTGCCATCGATCCATGCACGGAACCAAGGCAGGACACAACCCTGGGTCTGCATTTGTTATTAATAGGAAGGCTGAAGTTTTCAGGACAAAAATAACATTATTCTCTCACCTCGGGAAATGGAAATGTGTAAGTAAAATGATATGCATTTGTAGCTAGGAGCAGGGTGTGTCTGCCATGACCCTAAAACCCATGGCTCCTCAGAACTCAGATGGTCGGGAAAGAAAGGAATTCCTCCCTGGGATAGAGTCCATCTAAGACTCCAGAGCTCACTGTCTAGAGCAACTGAAGGTGGGGTACCACGGTGTGTAGTCTACAGGTGCACATGGTTCTAAGGAGGGCAAACAAGTCCGCACTAATGCACCCTGCCAGCACAGTAGAATGGCACCAGCTGGGTAGGGAAGCCAGGGACTGTGCAGCTCAGTCTGGAACTCTTTAGTACAAGGAGAACCACGATTCCAAGTGCCATCGACACCATCAACTAAATGGCTGGGGTGGAAGGAGGACAGCGGCAAGCAGTGTTCCAGACCACACACACACACACACACACACACACCCGCTGTCCTGAGGCTCCTTACAGACTAGGATCAGTACTCTGAGCTTGCCTCCTTTCTAAGGCATAGAGAGGTGCCGCTGCATTGGTGACTATGGGGACCTTCAAGCCACTTAAGTTCATCTGGTCCTTTAAAAAGTATTTCATTAAGTAATAGTTTCTATTTTATTTGTGTGTGTGTGTGTGTGTGTGTGTGTGTGTGTGTGTGTGTGTGTGTGTACTCTTGTGCATTATCATGTATGTGCATGTTGGTGTGAAAGCCAGAAGTCGACACTAGGCATTTTCCTCAGACACTGCCCACCTTATTTTTAAGGCAAGGTCTCTCACTGACCTGGTGTGGGTCACAGTCCCAGGGAAACTTCTGTCATGAACAGTCACCATTCTCATGGCTTTCTCTCATAGATTCTGGACAATAAACTCGAGTCCTGGTGTGACTACAGAAAGCACCTTACCAATTGAGCCATCTTCCCACACTATTTATTGAGGGGGCGTTATATACTGTCTTGTGGCCCTCAGTAGCCTACATTGAATTTCCAGCCCACAGAACCTCAGAATGTGGCTGTACTGGGAGAAGGGCTTTCGAAATGCAATTAAGTTAAAGTAGAAGCCCTAAAGTGAACCTAACCAATCCGACTGCTTCCTCATAAGATGACATCAGGACACAGACACATAAAGGAATAACAATGCTCGGGGGACATGACATTTTCTAGTTTAATTCTGCTACTGTGATAAACCCAAGTCACAGTCTACCATTACAGGAAGTCAAGGCAGGAACTCGAGGTAGGAACCTGGTACAGAAGCCATGGTGGAACGCTGCTTACTGGCCAGGTCTCTGGCTCACGCTCAGCTCACTCTAATCTTGTACAGACCAGGCCTACTTGCCTAGGGATGGTGCCACACACTGTGGACTGGGCTCTCCCAAATCAATCACCATGATAGGGTATCTTACCTAGTTAGGATTAAGTACCATAACAAAAAATAACTTGGAGAGGAAAGGGATTATTTCATACTATACTTCTAGGTAACAATCTGTCACTGAGGAAGTCAGGGTAGGAATCCAGCTAAGGCATGAGCTTGCAAAGAGCTGATGCAGAGGCCATGGAAGAATGCTGCTTTCTGGCTTTCTCCTCAGGGTCTTTCAGTTTCCCTTCTTATAGCACCCATATCCACCAACCCAGGGATGGCACTACCCAGTGTAAGCTGGGCCCTCCCACGTCAATTATTAATCAAGGAAATGCCCTACAGTTCTCACGATATCGTAAAGAGGAGTCGAGGCAGGTGTCACACCAGACACCTAGACTCAGGAGCTGAAGCAGCTACTATGGAGGAATGCTGCTTACTAGCTTGCTCTCCCTTGTTTCGGTAAATATTTAAAAAGGCAAAACCTTTTACTCCATGGTGCCAACACTGTAGGGCCACATGGCACTGCAGGGTACTTTTATCTCAGCAGCTCCACGCTGCCCCCAAGTACTCTCTGACCCAGGCAATGGGTGAGTGGTTCCAGTGTGGCCCCTTGCCAGGATGCTCCCTACAGTTAGTTCCGGCACCAGAGGCCATATGGAACTAACCTAAAATCAGGGCTCTAGAAGTCCAGCAGTGACTGGCCTATCATGTCTCCCTGCCATGGACTCTTCCCACACTCCCCACAACCACCACCTTGGTAGTTAAGGTATAAACTCCCAACTACCCGGTAAATCGTGAGTCAGTAAACTGTAATTTATCAATCATATTTATGTGTTAAATTCTCAACCCACAATACATCCACGCAATAAACTCACAACCAATTGATAAGGATAGAAACCACCCACCTAGATAAGGTAAATTTACTTATAGAAATCCATCCCTTAAGAATTATGCATAACTACCTTGGCCAATCAAAACCACCCCGATCTGGATTGTCCTTCTCCATCTCCATCTTGATGCTCCCCACTTTCCCTCTCTCTCACCTTACAAAACCTTTGTCCCCGCCTTACGTTTTTACTGTCCAGTCATGGCCTTGACCTATCTTGTGCCAGCCCTCACCTGCATGTAGACATCAACCTATACTCCCTGGCTTGCTCAACCTGCTTTCTTATACAACCTCCCCTGACCCACAGTGGGCTGTGCCCTTTCATATGATTAAACAAGAAACATGCTCCACAGACATGCCCACAGGGTAAACTGGTAGATACAATTTCTCAGCTGAAGCTCCCTTTTCACAGGTGACTCTAGTTTGTGTGGAGGTGACAAAAAACTAACCAGCACAGCACCCGAGAAAGCCATGCTCGCCCTCAGACACCAGCTGTGGAGAACACTCCACATCTTACGTCAGGACTATAAATGTTGGTGTGAAGAGAACCGGAGTTCTAGCTTTGAAATATGTGTAAAAAGCCAGGTACGACGATGTGCATATGTAATTCCAGCACCAAAGAGGCAGAGACAAGCAGATTTCTAGGACTTGCTGACTGGACAGCCTAACCTACTTGGCAAGCTCCAGGTCTATGAAAGACTCTATCTCAGAAAGGGAGGTGGGGGGCAGGTTGTACTCAGGCTTCCACCTGGACTTGTATAGACCACTTGCAATGTGGGCAGTGAGCTTCCTAAGATCCCTCCCCAAGGTGTGTCCTGGCCCTGGTAAACCTTAGAAAAACTGCAGCCACACCAGCTGATACCCCTCTGTCCTGCTACCAGTTCATGAGCTCAACCTGTCCCGATAAGATCGTAGCCCTCAGGTGTCCGTGCCAGGACCCAGAACCCAGTTAATGAATGTGAGGCCTGCACAGCCTACAATGGGGTCATTCTCCCCAGCTGTGCATGAGCAGTTCCATGTAATATTTATAAACTGGGTTAGTGCTAAGCCCTGAAGGGAGGCTAGGCCTGGGACCTTGAGCTGCTGTCCCACCCCAGAAATGAGTGCAATGCACCCTTTGAAGGGAAAAGTTCCACCCAGAAGATCCTGGGTCCTGGGAAAACCTCACTCAGCCCTCATACCTTCCTGTGAACAAAATCCCACATCCAACCTCACTTACTTTGTTGATAAGGACAGCCTCTAATCCTTTTGCTTTTACTTGGCAGCCAGTGGGAGCTGTAGAAAGTGTAGAAGGCACACCCTTCTTTTCTGGGTCTTCTCAGCACCCTAGAAGTCTACTCCCTCACACAGAGGATGCTAGTTAGACATGTGAACAAGATGTAAATCTGGTATGACCAGGGACCAAGAAGCAGATTATAACCAGTGAAATACATCTTCGGGGCTGGAGAGATGACTCAATGGTTGCAGGCACTGGCAGCTCTTCCAGAGGACCAAATGATGGATCACAACCGCCATGATCCAAAGCCCTCTCCCGGGGTTGGGGATTTAGCTCAGCGGTAGAGCACTTGCCTAGCAAGCGCAAGGCCCTGGGTTCGGTCCCCAGCTCCGAAAAAAAAAAAAGAAAAAAAAAAAAAACCCAAACCAAAGCCCTCTCCCGACCTCTTCTGGAAGTATATACATGTGGTACACATACATATATACAGACAGACAGACAGCAAACAGACAGACAGACAGACAAAACACTCACACATAAAACAAATCAATTTAAGAAAATTTTTAAATGAATCTTGGTGAAGAATCTGACAGCAACCCTGTGACCTGAGGGCTAGCAAGAAACTAGGATCTAAGGGCTTCTTGTCCCTGTCACAGCTGCCAGTGAACGAGGCTGGGCTCCAATAAAGCTTATTTATGGGCACAGAAAATTAGACTCCACATAGTCTTCATGTGTCCTGGAACGTAATTCTCCCTTTGATTTTTAAAAATGAAAAAGCAGTTCCAAAGTCAATGGCCACTTAAATCCAAGTAGCTGAGTCCTAGGGCACAGGCCTCAGTCGGTAGAGCAATGAGTGGCACAGGGCTATTGTGTTCAGTTCTTCTGGCACCCACCTCTGCCAACTGTCCCTTCACTGGGAAGGGACTTGACTTCCAGATCTGAAGCTCAGGGGGTGGCAGATCTGTCTTCCCCACACTCCCGCTTGCCCCCCAACTCTCATCAATTAGCATCAATGTATATTGTCAGGAATAACAACTTTGGCATTCCATCGTGCAGCCATAATCAAACATTCTGGGCGTTTCTCCTAGGCTGGCCGACTTTAGAAGAAAAGCAACGTTTTTAAATAATGAAGATACTTATGTTATTGTGGGTATATAAAGAGGTTACTGGGTGGAGCCTAGCAGTGTGATGTCTTCTGCCCTTCCCTGGGTCCCAGGCTTGTGTCTTCTGCCCTTCCTGGCAGGACTCTGCCCAAACTAATGGACCCCCTTCTTAAGCCCCCACCAATGTTCAGTCAGTCCTCTCACTGTTCTCACAAGGCTTTTTTATGCTGTCTGCTTCTCCAGGGTGTTCTTGGTCCTACCCAATGTCATGTCTTTTTTTCTGGCTTAAATAGGACAGTGATTTGGGACAGGTGACAATATGCCAGCCTCAGAAGATAAATCATGAATCCTAGTCAGAGGATCTCAAATCCAGTAAGCAGGATCGCCTAGGAGGTGTTTGAGGCCACAGAGACTCAGACCCTAACCGCTGACCACTGTGCCTGAGGCCCTGCTTGTGACTTTACCATCCAATTCTTTGAAGTTTTACTAAGTTGGAAAGATCTGGCTGACACCAGTCCTGGCTATTCTGCCTCCTGCCTGGCACTCCTCACTGCCTGTCCTGCGGTGAGAAGTGAGTTATGGAAATGCTATTTCTTCAGGATAAATGAAGAGACCTTCCACCCACGCTGGGCAAACCTACATTATGCCTAGCGGAGTCATGAGATGACAGATTGGTAAACCAAAAGCCCTGTGCTAAAGATGGTGGTGCAGAGGGTGGAGGCGAGTGAGCATGTGTGGCGAAGTCCTGGGACTTCCAGGTCAACTCCTCATGGCCCTGGTTCCTATGAAGAGAAAAATCAGTAGTTTAGAACCAAGTATCTGTAGCTTTCAAGTTATCCTATGAGCAAACATTTTTTTATTAGAGAAATGGCATTTCTCTTCTACACCATTGATTTCTTTTCTTTCAGTCTGTGTCAAAATCCAATTTTGTTGCCCAAGATCTTCTCAAAGTCCTCTGGCTTCTTGTTCAGAGTGGGCTGCATTTTTCCAGCTTAGTCTCTCTGACTTGTTTTTCTTGTTTCCCAGAAGAGGACCCTAGGACACAGATTGCCCTCCGTCTCTCCAAGCCCGTGCTATCTTTGTCCTTGGTGTGACACTCATGAAAGTGTTGATGCTGGTCTGAATTCCATCCATTTGCAGTGGCCAATCCCACAGCGTTTTATTCTACCCTCAGTATTCTGAAGTTTAGAACTTGCTCCAAGGCTAAGTCTGTCACATGCAGGTCTTTTGATCTCCATATATTACTCCTTAATCAGTTTCCTCCCAAGGACCACCTTTAGGTATCGGGGTGGGTATTAGCATCTATGCATGTGCATGCATACTTGTGGGACTGCTGTGGAGGTCAAAGTGTCTTTCTCAATCACTGTCATTTTAAGACCTGGTCTCAGTTGTCCAGGCTGCTTAGCATCCAGGCTGGTTAGATCTGACTGATCTGACCTATGTGTGCCGTAGGGTTTTAACCGTATACTGTCATACCTACATGGGTATGAGTTTGGACCCCCAGCTGTCCATCAGGGATCCCGGCCTATAGAAGTAGACTATCTGCCTATTTCTGGTCTTATGATGCATCTTGTCTTCCATGATCGCCCTACAATTCATCCCCTCATGTTTTCTATTTTCTTCTTGACCATTCTATCAACAAAACATGATACCGGGGGAAGAGGAGACACCACACACATTGACTGCTTCCAGATATCAGTAGTCAATGAATAGCATTCCACTTAGTTACTACTCTAGGACTGTCTGCCATTATGTTTCAAACGGAAAATGGAAGTGAATCCCCTCCCCATGACACAAATTCTAGAGAATCGAATCTGACAGATCTCCTTTCCTCGGGGGACTTGTAGATGTTACACTGGAGTGAGTTTGTGTCTCTGACACATGGGCATACTGGACAGCTCCTCCCCACTACCTGGACCGAGCTAGCAAATGCCTCCCCACAAACTACCTAAAGGGAGCTACCCCACCCTCCTTCCCGACACAGGCAATTCTAGAGATATCTTATTGTTCTGAGTGCACCCCATCCCTTCAACAAGCCCTCAGGAACCCCTGTGGACAAGTTTGCCTTCATCATTTCTCTGTCCCTCCTTCCTCAGTCCTGACTTCTGGGCTTACCTCCCAAGTGAAGGGTTTTTCTCCAAATCCTTGTCTCAGGCTCTGCTTTCCATGAGCCTTGACAAATTCTACATGCACTATATTCTCCATGTAGCATGCTCTCTAAGGTCTTGAATTTGGGTACTGGAGGCGCCACATGTTTGGGAGATGGAAAGAAAAGTCAGGCAGTCAGAGATGCTGGTTGTAGTAAACAGGCCCAAGCCAGAGGCATTTAGGACAGTTATCAGGGAGTCCCAGGATATACACTAGTAGAAGCAGGACAGGTACAGGATGGAAAAGCCTGAGAGAAAGCCTCTAAAGAAGGGTTTGTTGGGGCTGCACCCAGTTCAGAGTCCTTGCTGGACTTAAGTGAGGTCAGTAGCCAAGGAGTCATACTGGCCCAGAAGCAAAGTACAGATCAGTCTTCCCACCTGGGATTCCAGGAGGTAGAAAGCCACCAGAAGCAGCCAGTCAGCACTAAGCCCATGTGCAGGAGAAGCTGCAGTATACACAGTCACTGCGATCAGACCAGACCCCATTCCCAAAGAAGCATAGCCAAAAGGGGGAGGAAAGAGCTTGGCAAATTGGGCATCAAATGGGAAGTGACTGGCATGAGAATAGGGACCTACGGTTTCACAGCTCAGCTACGTATTCCTCAATGCCCATCTCCTTTCTCTTTTCGCTATGTATTCCTCAATGCCCATCTCCTTTCTGTTTGCCAGCAAGACCTCCTCACCCTACACCATCAGTGGGGTGCTTAACAGGGGCTGGGGAGCCACCGAGCTTGCTGCTTTGCAGTTGAATCTCCCTGTGAAATAGTAAAAAGAGAACCTAATTCCACTGTGGTATTTGAGAGTGGTTGAAAATAGTTAGTCATCAAAGCAGAGCCTCATAGTTGAATCCTAGTGGCTTTATAAGAAGATAGAATGTACATTTACGCAATGGAGTACTACTCAGCTATTAAAAACAATGACTTCATGAAATTCATAGGCAAATGGATGGTATTAGGAAACATCATCCTGAGTGAGGTAACCCAGTTTCAAAAGAGCACACATGGTATGCACTCACTGATAAGTGAATATTAGCTCAAAAGCTCAGGATAGCCAAGATACAATTCACAGACCACAAGAAGCTCAAGAAGGAAGACCAAAGTGTAGGTGCTTTAGTCCTTCTTAGAAATATGGAGACAAAGTGTGGAACAGAGACTGAAGGAAAGGCCATGCAGAGATGCCCCACCTGGAGATTCATCCCAGACACTAAATCCAGACACTATTGCAGATGCCAAGAAGTGCTTGCTCACAGGAGACTAATATAGCTGTCTCCTGAGAGGCTTTGTTAGAGCCTGACAAATACAGAGGCAGATGATCATAGCCAACCATTGGACTAAGAATGGGGTCCCCAGTGGAGGAGTTAGAGAAAGACCTGAAGGAACTGAAGGGTTTGCAACCCCATAGGAAGAACAACAATACCAACAAACCATCCCAAGAGTACACAGGGATGGACCCATGGCTCCAGCTGCATATGTAGCAGAGGATAGCCTTATCGGGTATCAATAGGAGGAGAGGTCCTTGGTCCTGTCAAGGCTCCAGGCCTCAGTGTGGGGAGGTGGGAGTGGGTGGGGGAGCACCCTCATAGAAGCAGTGGGAGGGAGGATAGGATAGGGGGTTTCCATAGGGGAAATTAGGAAAGTGGATAACATTTGAAATGTAAATAAATAAAATATCCAAAAAAATTTAAAAGGAGATAGAACATAACACTCAGTTGTGCAGTTCCTGTCACTCAACATTCAATGCCCGCACCACTCAGGACTCCTCCGGCAAGAAGGTCATGGGGATCCTTGAGCCTGTATAACTAAGTGGTAAGGAGCCTCTTACTTCACAGAGTTGCCCAACCTTGGGAACATGTCACCATGATAGAAAGCAGGTTAATAAGCTTCATATCCAAGGAGGGCACCCATGAGCCTTATCTGAAGCTGGGTCTGAGCGTGTGACTAATACCACAGAGGCTGTCTGTACTGCCAAGCACTGGTCACTGTTCTTTCCTTCTCTAGCGCCTTTTACATAGCTAGGAGATGGCCACAAGTAGACCTCGGGCATCACAGAACAGCCTCATAGTGACGATCCTGGCGCCATGCATGACTGTATGGAACAGAGCCTATGAACTCTTACAGTAACAGAACGGCTTTGGTTTTAACTGGGGAGGTATATCTGGGGGCTTCCAGGAAGCATTGGTATCCCCTGCGCAGAGAGAAGGTCACATGGATAAGGGTCATCCTGAGCTTAAACCACAGGATGACAGAGGAGGTTTGGATGAGGGGACCGAGGCCCCACATGCCTGGCTTGCTGCATGTTTCTGAGCCCTATAGATTCTCAACTGAGAGGATTCCTTATTGAATGGACTGGGGGCCCTGGGCACAGTGGTGGAAGGAGAGGAGAGCCATGGATGTGAGCAGTCAGCGCAGGCCACAGTGGTGGCAGGAGTAAGGCTCCATGTGAGTGACCCTCACGGTAAGGCCGGGCACACAGTGTACAGCTGAGAAACCACTGAGAAAGTAGCAGGTTGTTCCTGCTCACGCCTCCTCCCCCTCTGGATTCTTCTGGATTTTCTAAAGGCAAAGATGTGGAAAGTCCTGTGGTGGGGACAGTCAAAGCACAATGCATCCCTGTCCTGGTAAGCATCATGACCTTACATCCCTGCGACTCACTTGCACTGCAGATGGAGAGGCAGATGTGGAAGCTGGAGAACCCTCCATTAGATATGGCTCTGGCAAAGGTCCCAAGGTCAGAGATGGTCCTTGGAGCAGGCAGAGCCTCAAGCAAGCCATAGCCGCCAGCTGGGAAGCCCAGGGTCTCCATAGACATGCAACATCCTCTACATGTTGTCATCACAAGTCATATTCAAGTTCAAGTTCGCACTGATTTTCTAACTGCAAACAGAAAGTCTGTAGTCCAGCAGTCAGTGGTCATCAAGACGTCGCCTGCAGTGGAACAGGGGCAGGCCTGATAATCAATGGGCATGGATCAAGGGAAGGCTTGTGCTGGGCCGACACAACAGAACAACAAAGTGAGTGTTTGCAGTCTTTAAAAATAGCATCTCATTTATAAAGTATGAGTAATAAAATCAATACTGCTCAAACTGAGCCGTGGCAGAGGCAGCGGCAGCGGCGGCGGCGGCAGGGCAGAGTGTATTCTCCCAGGTACCACATTACGAGGCTTTCTTACTTTTACAGTAGCAGGGGATTTTTGTTTGGTTGGTTTTGTTGTTTGCATTTCAAGAGACTGTGAATGAAGATGAAATGTACAGTTGTAAGTACATGGGGAAAATGTCCCTTACTGATTAGCCCTGCATCTTGACTATATCCTGGCCCAGCAGTCAAATGAATAATTGATAATCGGCTTCCCTTAAAAAACCCATAAACTTAAGCGGGTACACTAAAATGCAATGGCTCCATGCACACCTATTTGGGAGAAAGGCAGAGAGGTGAGCATAGGGAGCACCTTTACCCTGGGCTGAGAAAAAAAGCAACCTCGGTACCTGGGAGGAAAATGATGGTGATGGTCTAGGAGAGCAGGTAGATGAAGCCTCTTTCATGGCTAAGGCTGACCAGTAGGGGAGCCCCAGAGAATTGCCACATGCAACTCACCTCGTAGCCTAAGAAAGCTTCTGGAATTCTGTGCAAGGTCCCCACTTACAGTGGCTCCTGTCTGCCCCTCCTAATCAGAAGAGCCAGTCCCCTGTCCTGCACCTGAACTTTAAAGCTCTGACGTGCTGCACCTAGGCTGGCCTCAGGCCTCTCCTCCCATCTCTGCTCCACCTACACCTGAGTTCTGTGCTGAGGTATTGGCTCAATAGACAAGACCATGATTCATGTTCATCTACAGAGCCCAGCCGAGTGGAGATTGCGGAGAGCCCTTTCTCAGGCTGGCCAAGGGCCAGCTCCCTGCTGCTGCTCCAAGGAACTTGGGAAGCAGCCTCTGCTGCCCTGACCTGACACTGCCTTCTTATTCAGAGTTGCAGCTAGCTGGGCCAGGCACTTCAAGAGGTGCCTGGTGCCCACTAGACTCACCCTTGGGAGACCCCTCCCCGCTGTCCCTCATGGACTCTGAGCAATGCGTAGTGATGGAACACTGCCTTGGCAAGCCCACGGAGGGGCGGCCTGCCAAGTGCTCTCCAGCAGCAGGGGTTGTTCTGCAGGAAAGAGGAAAAACGACTGCAAATATGAGCAGACGTCAGCTTTCTCGCTGCAGCAGGATGAGGTCATTCCAAGCATGCTCTTCTCGTCCTGGATTCTTTTCATTCGTTTGGAGTGGGCAGCCCTGAATCCACAGTGCACCATCTCCATGCACAAACCAGTGACCAGGGTGCTTGGGGTCTCAGTAGCTAGGACCGTCTGCTGCCCTCTGCAAGGCTGGCCATTTGAGACCTCCCTCCAGTGGAGCTTCTAAAAATAGAAGCTTCAAAGCTGCAGTGCTTTGAAGTGTCTGTCCTAGAGCACACAGAAGCTGCCAGGAGCCACCTGCAGCCCTACTACCATCGTTGTTCATCTGACAGTGATTTATGTGGGGTACCCACCAGAGCCATTGATAACCCAGGGACCAGACCCTGTGAGCAGCCCCAGATTTTCCCTGAAGAAGGGATAGAAGAAGGGCCCTACACAGAGTCAACAGCAAAGGTGTTATCCCAGGAAGCATACGATGAGGCCAAACCTACAGGCAATGATGACAAGAAGTCAGGTCACTGCTTGTAGTAGAAGGAAGTCAGAATGCAGACAGAGGTGGACCAAGATGGACATGGAGATAACTGATAGGTGACAGACAGATGAAATAGGTAGGTAGGTAAGTAGGTAATAAATACTAGATAGATAGATGATAGGTAGAGAATAGATGATGATTGATAGATGATAGATAGTTAATAGATGATGATAGATAGATATGAGATAGACAAGAGTCACATGGATGGATAACAGACAGGCTACTATGGTGACATGTGTGTTGAAGACATGAGAGTGTACACTCACAGCCTACACTCATGCATATTCACACATGCATGCATATATGCTTATATACTCAAACTTGCACAGTAACATGTTCAGTCATGTGTGTACTCACACATGTCTAGACTCACATGTGCACATTTACATGAATGCATATTCATAGACACACTCATATATGTATGTTCACATGTGCACACACTAACATGGATTCAGGCTCACAAATGCCAGAAGTCACAGAGCACTTGGGAGGCAGCTTACTTCCCATTATTTGCTCCAGTCTGCCCTCCACATTCACATGTACTACTGGTCCTGATCACACACAGCAATGGAAGGAACACCTCTTCTCCTCTAGGCTGGAGCTGCTCTCCTGCTCTTCAATCCATGTGACCTCAGCAACAGGACCAGCCAAGATGGCAGCCAAGTCAATGACAGACTCGGAAGAAAGCCTTCCGCTGTACCCTCCTCCTCCTGTGTTAATTTCCATCTCAGGGTGCACGGTGCCCTTGATAAGGCTGCAGGACCAGGGGGTGCCATGCGTCAGCCTTTCAAACAAGCTCCTAAGAATATTGTCAGACCTCAAGTAACACTGTGAAGAACAAGTTCCAGAATAGTTGTGGGTTCGACTCTGTCGTTAGTGTGGCACAGTCGTTGCCACACTTCGCAAAGCATGCTGAAGGCTGCGAGAAGGACAGGCCTTGGTCAGCTACCGTGACGGTTTGCACATGCTTGGCCCAGGGAGTGGCACTATTAGGAGGTGTGGCCTTTTTGGAGGAAGTGTGTCACTGTGGGGTGGGCTTGGAGACGCTCCTCCTAGCTGCCTGGGGATAAAGATGTAGAACTCTCAGCTCCTCCTGCACCATGCCTGCCTGGCTGCTTTGATGATAATGGACTGAACCTGTAAGCCAGCCTCAATTAAATGTCATTTAGGGGCTGGAGCACTGACTGCTCTTCCAGAGGTCCTGAGTTCAAGCCACATGGTGGCTCACAACCATCTGTAATGAGATCTGATTCCCTCTTCTGGTGTGTCTGAAGACAGCTACAGTGTACTTATACATAATAATTTTTTTAAATGTTGTCATTTATAAGACTTGCCTTCGTCATGGTGTCTGTTTAAGCAATAAAACTCTAACTAAGACAGCTATCCTGGTGTTGGGCATCTGGGTAGGATTCTGTGTACCTTCACATGAAAGATGATTATATGAGTCACAAAGACCTACAATCGAGGAGATCCACGACAGCCAAAAAGTTATATGCAGATGGCTCTTTCTCAAGACTTGCCCAGGAAGGTCATTTTCACAGGCAACATGGCAAATATATAAATTTAAATGCATCCCATGTTCAACTAGAATTTACATAAAGTATATGAATTCAGGAGAGGTTTTTGGGTTTTTAGCCTTATCAAGGTATAACTGACAACTCAAGACGACATAATTAAGGTACACATGATAAGACATTTTGATGATGCATGTAACATGATAATAATGTCACTGAAGTGACACCACAGTTAACATAAGCACTTGGTTCAACTTCCACTCCGTGTGTGGTGGCACACCCACGACAAGACAGGAGTAAGCTCACTCAGTGCTCAGTAGTGATAAGTCAGAGGCCTTTCCCAAAGGTCAGGAGTGAGACAGGATGCCCAGCCTCTCTTCTGTTTGACATGGCACTAGAAGTCTTACCCAAAGAATTTAGGCAACACCAAGACACACTCCAAGGTGAGTCTGATGGCCCACACCTATGTTCCCAGCACTTGGAAGGCTGAACCAAAACAATCATGAATTCAAGGGGTAGCCTGAACTCCAAAGCCCTTGACACAAAATTTTTCAAAGGAGTCATCTATATTGGAAAAGATGAGAGAGACTGTCTGATCTTTTTTCTTTTTTTTTAATATATATATACAATGTATAATTTCTTCATATATATAAAATACATCTAAAGGTTCTATAAAACAGCTGCTAGAACTAATAAGAAAAAAACCATTTTGTTGTAAGATACAAAATCAACATACAGCCAGCTGTGCACACACCTTTCATCCTAGCACTCTGGGGCAGAAGCAGACAGATCTCTGTGCATCTGAAGCCATCCTAGTCTACAAAGCCAGTTCCAGGATAGCTGGGACTACTACCCAGAGGAACCCTGTCATGACAAACAAATCAACATGTGTAAAGCCATGAAACTATCCAAAACTCTTCAAAAATAAATTGAGAAAACAACTGAATTTATTGCAGCATTCAAAAAAATATTTTGAGATAAGTTTAACCTGATTGGATAGTAACAATAACTTCCTCCACACTGAAATTTATCCTTGGAGCAAAGTCCTGTCCCTTCCACCAAACCCCCACCCCTGGCAGCCTGCTTGTCACTCCTGCTTCTGTGTTAGGGGCTGGTACAAATGGAACCATGCATCCACTGATTTCCTGTAGCTGGTCCATCCTTCTTACTCAAAATGGCAAAACGTTCTTTTTATAGGCAAAGAAATGAAGTTGAACATATTTGTACATCGTTTGCCCTTCCACCCATCCAAGCATTGAGGCTGTTTTCAGCTCTTGGCTACTGTACATGAGGCTTGTAGGATTTCTCTTTAGAATACTGAGTCCAACTCCTTCAAGCAGCCCTAGATTGTAAGACGTTGCATTTCTCTTTTTCAGTTTTGGATGAATACTTACACTGTTTCCTACAACAGCTACACCAGCTTCTGGTCCCTCCAACATGAAGCACTTGTCTGCTTTTCTCCACCTCCATCACTTGACCTTCTCACTGAGGTCTTCCGGAAAGTTTCTGTGATAACAAGTTCTGTTGTGTACTTTCTCATAGGCTGAGGCCATTCCTTATGTGAATCTATTAGGACCTCTGCCCTCTTCAGTTGGGTACCACCTTGCCTTGGCTTGTGCAGGTCCCCTTTGTTGCTTACAAGTCGGATGTAGCAGCATCTGTCTGTCTTTATTCATGTCACCTGGGTTTGGGGTTGTGTCACAAAGTCTCCAGGACCGGCAGGGAGACTTCCCCTTATTTCCTCATCTTGTGGTTTAGGTTGTTACACATAATCCTTCCATCCATTTTGAGTTGGTTTTGTTGTGTGGTCCTAGGGACTGAACTAAGTCTTGCACATGCTGGGCAAACACTCTGTTAATGAGCTACATCCTAGGCAGGTCTTAAACTCATGCTCCCCCTGCCTCAGCCTCTCAGCCACTCCACCGGGCCTGGCATGTGTTGAGTATAGTGTAAAATAGGAATCTAAATTCCTTCTTTTGCAAGTGGGTACAGACTTTTCCCATCACTGTTTACCAGAGTCTACCCATCCTTGTGTGTTCTTAGCACTAGTCATGTAGCCCTTGGTTTATCCTGAACTCTCAGTTCTGAGACAAAGAACAGGCACCTCAGTCCTTGTGCCATACCATGCTGCTCTGGTTACTATAGCTTTGTGATGTAGTTTAAAATCAGGACATGCAATGCAACCAGATATGCTTTTCGTGTTCAAAACAGCTTTGACTCTTACAGATATCTTATGGTTCTTTATGATTTTTAGGATCTTTTCTTTCATTTCTGTGAAAAATCTTAGCAGTATTTTAAGAGAGATTGTGTTGAATCAGCAAATCACCTTATGTAGTAATGGCCTTGTTAAACTTTTATTGATGTATATTAATTATGCAAAAAATTGGCTTCATGACATTTTTACAGATGCATACAACATGCTTTTGGCAAATGAACTGACCATACAGTTCTCAGAAGTACAAATGGCCAAGAAATACACCCAAAAATTACTCACTGTCTTCAACCATGGAAGAAATGACAATCAAACCTTTGAGACTCCCCACTCCCACCACCTCAGTTCAGCCAAGATGGCTGTCCTCAAGAAAGCAAACAAAGGCTGTCAAGGACAGCAGCATGTGCACCATTGGTAGGAACAGACATCAGTCCAACCGCCATAAAGTGAGCATGGAGATTCGTTGAAAGTACTTAATAGAATGGCCTGTTAGGATGCCTGCTGTGGCACTCCTGGCCATACACAGGAAGTAACCAAAATCAGAGTACAATAGGGATGCCCACAACCCACCTTAGTCACTGGGGCAGGATTCACTATAGCAATATTACGGAATTGGCTTAAGGTTCATCAGTGGATGGATGGCTAGAGAAAATGTGATGCATGTTCACGTGTGTTACATATATATGCCTGCACATGTGTACACAATGGAGTTTATTCACCCACAAAGGAGAAAACTGGGGAGCAAGGTGACAGAGTTAGTAAAGACACTGCTGCCAAGCCTGACCCCTGAACTTGACCTCTAAGACCCATGTGAACGGAGAGAACCAACTCTCTAAAACGATCCTCTGACCTCCCTGTGTGTATACACATAACAATAATGGCGGCAACAACAACAACAATAATAAATTAAAATAAAATATAGGAGAACAGATTACATCATATGCAAGGAATTGGAGCTGAAAGTTATGTGTTTTAACCGAAAGAAGCCAAAAAACAAGTATCATATTTCAGACTTGAGATTTTTTTTAAAGGCTTACATGAGAGTCAAAGGGGGCCTGGACAAGGAAAGAAATAAGGCTAAGAAGAAAGCTTTCAAAAACATTAAAATATGTTATAAATATGAAAATATGAAATATTTCCCCATTTACTTATCTCTTAAAAGTTATTTTACCAATTTTATAGTGTTCAGTGTATAGATTGCTCACCTCCTTCAGTTGGACTGGTTGCTACTATTCTTTTATGTTGTGTTACTTCACTACTAATTCCATTCACAGGTGGCTCCTTTTCAATATATAGAAGTATATAACTGCATTTTTTATCCTGGGACTTTACTGAGTTAATTTATTACAACATACTCTTGTCTTGTCTTTGGAGTTTTTTTCTATATTAAAAATCATGTTTCTACAAACAGAAATTACTTTACAATTTGAATGACTTGGCTGCTTTATCTTGCCTACTTCATCTGGCTAAGATTTCTAGAAGGTCAAGTAGAAACAAGTAGTATAAGTGCCTTCTCTGGTTTCTGATCGTAAGAGGAAAGTCTTTTAACTTTGCCCAATACACATGATGTTTTCATCTGCTCATCTGTGGACTTGCTATGAAATGCCTTTTTTGCATTGAGGTATATTTCTATTAAACCTCAATGTTTACCCTAAATGGATGTTGAATTTTATCAGATGCTTTTTCTACCGCTGTTGAGTTTATCATATGGTTTATTAGGAAATATTGATCCATCCTTACATTCCAAGGGCAAATCCCACTTTATCATAGTGTGTGATCCTTTTTAGCTAGGTCGGTCTTAACTTTATGTGGTAACTTTGTCTCTCTCTGCTTGTAGTTTTCTTTCCTGTGCTGTCCTTGTCTGCTTTGATACTGGGTAATGCTAGCTTTGTAAAATGAACTTAGTACTCCTTCTAGCTTTTAAAGAATTTAATGAAGGGTTGGTGTTCATTCTTCTGAGTGATAAGTCAAATTCACCTGTAAATTGATCAGCTCCCTGAATTTTCTTTGCTGGGAGGTATTTGATTTCTGGTCTATCCTCCCTAATTATTGGTAGTGTATTCAAATTTTCTGTTTCTTCTTGTCTTCGATTTCGTGAGTTGAATGTATCTAGGAATCTGTACATTTTTTCTACATTATCCAATAATGAACATATAACTGTATAACATTTTATGCAACATTGTGTTAAGATGTATTGCATAGGCTATGCTGTAACCTGCCCTGGTGACTATTCTGTGTGGATTTGAGAAGAATGTGTTTTCTGCTGCTGTTTGGTAGTATCTGCTGTACATGTCTGTTTGGGCCATTTGGTCTAATGTTATTAAAATCCTTCCTATCTTGATTTCTCTCCTGTTGAAAGTAGAATATGAAATTCTGTTATTGTTGTTGCTGTTGCTGTTATTATTACTATTATTTCCTTTCAACTATGTCAATAACCTTAACTTTAATATTTAGGTATTCTGAAGTTAAATATATAAATATTTATTATTCTCATATTTTATGAATTTACTCTTGTATTATTAAACAATTTTTTCATTTCTCTCTTGGTTACTATTTGCAAGGAATATCTTTTCCATGCTTTCATTTCCAGCCTACCCCTGTCTTTGTAGCTGGGTGAGTTTCTTGTAGGCAGCATATAGTTAGATATGTGTTTTTACAGCTACTACTGTAATAGGAAAACGCAGTCCATCTGGGTTAAAAGTCTAATGACTTGATAAGTAAGGGTTTACTACTGAAATCATATTATTTTCTGTCTATTTTTTTTTTGGTTTTCCTCTCTCTTTCCTTCCCCCTCCTTGCTCTCTCTCCCTCGCCCCTCTCTCCCTCTACCCCCTCCAAATATTGTACAGTAATATATTTGAAGTCTTATGTCTTTTAAGTATTTCCTATATATCAATTCTGGTTGCTTTTTAATCTTTCATGGTTATTGTGAGAACAGTGAAAACATTTTAAAACTAAACCAATCTATTTCCAATTAAGAAGTTTGTTTTCAATCATATACAAAAATTATATTTTTGGTTGTCCCAAACATTTAATACTTCTAAAGTCACAATTTTCAACATATAAAATTTTATATGTGCATGAAGATATGGTAGTTTGAATGAGGTATCCCCTTGGGCTCAGACGTCTGAACACTTTATCTACAATTGGTGGTGCTGTTTGGGGAGGTTTAGGAGGTGTGGTTTTGCTGAGGAAAGTTTGTTGCTTGGGGAAAGCTTAGCGCTTCAAAGTCATGCATCATTTACAGTTTGCTCTCTCTGCTCTGTGCTTGCTGTTCATGATATAAGCCCTCAGCTTCTGTTCCAGCTGCTATGTCTAATCCTGCTCCCTCTGCTCTGCCATCAAGGACTATAACCCACTAGAACCATGAGCCTAAATAAACTCTTTCTTACATAAGTTTCTCAACATGATGCTTTATGACAGTAATAGAAAAATCAGTTACTATAGTATAGCTACCTTTCCTTGTTGCTGAGACAAAGTCCCTGACAAAAACAACTTTAGTGAGGAAGAGTTCTATTGGCTCACAGGTCCAGGTCACTGTCCACCACTACAGGAAGTAAAGAGAGGAAGGTAATGTTGGCTCACAGGTCAGAGTCATCATCTGTGATGGTTTGTATATACTCAGCCCAGGGAGTGGCACTATTAGAAGCTGTAGCCCTGTTGGAGTAGGCATGGCACTGTGGGTGTGGGCTTTAAGACCCTCATTCTAGCTGCCTAGAAGCCAACATTCTGCTAGCAGCCTTCAGATGAAGATGTAGAACTCTGAGCTCATCCTGCACATTCCTGCCGGGATACTGCCATGCTCCCACCTTGATGATAATGGACTGAACCTCTGAACCTGTAAGCCAGCCCCAATTAAATGTTGTCCTTCATAAGACTTGCCTTGGTCATGGTGTCTGTTCACAGCAGTAAAACTCGAACTAAGACACTGTCCATTATTACAGGCAGTCACAGCATCTATATCTTAATGAAGCTGGTCCCATTGCTTCTTCAGTTAAGAAGTTGAAAGAGATAAATACATTATAATAGTTGTCATATATTCTTCACTTTATACAATCCAGAAACCCCATCCAGGGAATGATCCTTTCCACAATTAAGATGTTTTTCTTGGGGCTGGAGAGATGGCTCAGTGGTTAAGAACACTGACTGCTCTTCCAGAGGTCCTGAGTTCAATTCCCAGCAATCACATGGTGGGTCACAACCATCTGTAATGGGATCCGATGCCCTCTTCTGGTGTGTCTGAAGACAGCTACAGTGTATTTCTATACATTAAATAAATAAATGAATCTTCTTTTTTAAAGATTTATACATCCCCACTGCAGTTTTGCTCTAAACTCGGATTTAGATTGCCTTCATCAGTAAATGTCACGTCTCCATCTGTTGTGTTAGTTGTCAGCATCGCTTTGTTATCATGGAAGCGGTCATTTAGTATTTTCTCATTGAGGGGTCTACTGATGATGAATTCCCTCAGCTTTAGAGAAAAACCAGTATCTCCCCTTAACGTCTGATAGAAAGTTTTGCCAGATAAAAACTACTGTTGTTGACAGGTGATTGTTGTAGCTGCTGTTGTCTGCACTTGGAATATGTCATTCCATTCTCTCCTGACCAGAGGGGTTTGCTGAGAACACGCTTGCAGTAAGGAGGATTCTCTTGATTGTGACACACTACTTTTCTTTAGTTACTTTCAAAATTCTCTTTATTCTTGACTGCTACAGTTTAAGTATAATGAGTTTCAGTGAACACCTCTTTGAGTTACATCTATCTGATGCCTTTGAAATCCCTCTGTAGCTTTCCTGGGTTTCTGGGAGGTTTTCAGTCATTCTTTTTCTGTAGTGGTTGAATAAGAATGGCCCTGTAGGCTCGTGTATTTGAATGCTTAGTCACCAGGGAGTGGTGTTAATTGATAGGATTAGAAAGATTAGGAGGAAGTGTGTCCTTATGGATGGGTTTTAAGTTTTCAAAAGCCCATGCCAAGCCCAGTGTCTTTCTTTCAGCTTGAAGATCAGGATGTAGCTTTCAACTGCTTCTCCAACACCATGCTGCCCTGCCTGCCACACCTACCACCGTGCTCTCCACCATGTTGATAATTGATTGTGATGGTTTGTATATGCTTAACACTTAAGTGGCACTGTTAGAAGATGTTAGTCCTGTTGGAGTAGGTGTGTCACTGTGGTCATGGCCTCTAAGACCCTGATCCTAGCTGCCTGGAAGCTAGTCTTCTAGCAGCCTTCAGATGAAGATGTAGAACTCCCAGCTCCTCCTGCACCATGCCTACCTGGATACTGCCATGCTCCTGCCTTGATGATACTGGACTGAACTTCTGAACCTGTTAAATGGTGAACCAATTAATGTTGTTCTTAAAAGAGTCACTAAGACATTGACTAAGCCTCTGAAATTGTAAACAAGTTCTTAATTAAATGTGTTCAACACTTACAAGAGTTGCCATGGTCATGGAGTCTCTTCACAGCACTAAAACGGGGACTAGAACCGCTCCTTCTTTATCCACCCCACACCTGTTTCCAATTCTCTCAGCTGAGCTTTTTGGTTTTCAGTTTCAGAGACGTTCTTTACTTTTTCATTTGTTTTTGTTCTCTCACTAGATAATTTTTAAAAACCCATTTCAAAATTCATAGACTATATTCTATTTTATTAAAACTATTTTATTTATTTATTTAGAGTATTTTATTTAATACTATATTTTGTTTTTATTTGTTTATAAATTCTAACCCTTCGATAAATTCATCATACTATCTTTATATCCTTTTCCTGATTTCATTGAACCACGTGCCTATATTTTCTTGTGTCTTGTTGAGCTCTCATAACATAATTATTTTAGGCCCTTACAGCTAATTCATATATTTCCATTTCTTTGGTGTCAGTTATTAAAGTATGCTTCTCCTGAGTGATATCACAATTCCTTGAATTTTCATGTTTCTTGTGACCACACATTGATGACTGGTGTCAGTCTCATTCATTTGCATATATGGTGCCAGTTGGTGGAGTGTGGCAGCTCTGATTCCAGGGGTGAGTGGTAAAGTCTTTGTTCTGCTTTGTCTGTTGAAAACAGTGACAGTGAAGAGTATAGGAGTCCCAGCCACAGCTGAGGTGTTTAGAGTGACCATCATATGGCAGCAAGGGCCATTGAGGTCTTCAGTGGAAAAACTGATGGGTCCTCCTATTCTCCTTGTCCTAACTGAGGACATTCTAGATTGAGATTTTAGGTTCCCAAGTACAAGGTCTCAGAGCGGTTGCATAAGAGAAGTCTTACACGCTATGGCTTGCAGAATTCTTGTGACATCTTACTGTAGGCTCCCTTTCTAGTTAGAAGTATGTGAATGTTTTTCACAAAGTTGGAGACTGTGTTCTGGAATGTATCCAAACATATTGACACCATAGGGTACAGCACATTAGCAATTCCTCCCTGGTGGTTAAGGGGACTCTAGTGGTTCAGACCCCAAGAAGTGAGTCACCATGGAAATATGGGTCCTGAAAATGTTGATACACAATTATCACTCAAAGCCTAAAGGTAGGAAAGAGCAAATTATTATCCCGGGCCCTTACAGTGTAATATCAGCATTGTGGTGCAGACCTTGAAGGCACAGGACAAGAGCCCTGATGTCCCAGAAAGAGATGTCATTGTGCATTGAAACAAGACCCCAGAGATGCTAGGGTTCAGCAGTGACTGGGGCCACAGTGATTAGGACACAAGCACAATGGTGGCTATCTTTTCATTAACTAGGTCTGCAGCATCTCAGAGCCAGGAAATAGAAGGCAGAGACAGTAAGGCCCCCGGATGGCGTTACATAGCTATGTCTTACCCCAGAATTAGCACAGCCATATGGCAACATGGCTGTAGAAGACAGAACAGAGTACTTTGTCAGGATCCAGATGATGGCAGCCTCGGGAATGTGGGTGCAGTGACAGCAGGAGCTCATTCTCTGAGGGCCACTGTGACATGAGCCCTGGGTATCTCTGCTTAGAAGCTCCATATCAGCAGTGATGGCGGGGGACTGTAATAAAGTCCCTTTGAAAGAACCTTTTCTATATCCAAGCTGCTGAAACTAAGGGATGAGGCAGAGTATGCCAAGCCCCTTTGTGCCTGTTTCTCTGAGGTAAAACTCAGCTTCTTTACTGTGAAAAGCTCTGAGATTCTGCACCATCACAGACTGTACCTGCTTGATTTCCTGTGATGCTCCTTAGTTATGGGGCAAAGACGTATTGGCACCTCCCAGTTGCCCAGCTTTCTGATGCACCGTCAAAGATGGCCCAGCAGATAAAACCACTTGTTGTGCAAGCCTGACAACATGAATTCAGTGCCCAGAACCCAAGTAAGAGAGAAAACAATGCCACAAAGTTGTCCTCTGACCTCCACAAGTGAAACTTGGCACATGTACCCACAAACATACAATTAAAAAAATGTAAATACAATTTAAGGAACAGTTTATAACATCATGGCAGGATGGTCCACAGGGAAGATTTTAATAACAGGGGCCCTGTCTGGATTCACAGTAATTTGCCTTTTAGAACTTTGAAATTTTTACTTGAAAGTAAAATATATCACAGCTATGGAGAGTCTTTTAACATTTGCTTCCAAAATGTGTGTCCATGAACCTGGATTCTCTTAACTCTGAAAGGCCCCCAACATCTCCCTGTGTCATGTGTTATCAGGGCTCACATCTGAATATCAAGTATGTTCTCTGGAAGTTACTAGACCATGCCTGAAGCTGGCTTCTGCTTCGTGCAAGCATCCACAATGCTGAAATGACCAACAAAAGACCCAGCTGGTCTGGTAGGAAAAGCAATTCACATTCTGTCCATATGGGAAGCAAGAACCAAGCTGTAGGGATACAGGTCAGAGGGTAGTAGCTGGAATGGAGGCTGGAGGTTGAGGCCACAATGGTTGACCAAACAACCAGCAAAGATGGCTGAATAGACCAGCTGAGCAGCCCTGAGAATGGCTGCAGATAGACCATCGGCAATTGCTCTCACAGGCTCAAAGGAGCAACTGGTCCTCACAGTACTGGTCTGATGGGGCATTGATACCACATCACAACCTCTGCTTAATCATGCTACGCTGACAGGTCAGACCACCGTCCAGAAGAGAGCGACTACACGGGAAGATGTGACATCATGCCTCTCTTACCTCCCGGAATGTGCCTTCTCAGTCTACATCTAGAACCAATCCCTTTAGTAAGGTTGTCTTCGAAAGAAGGAGTGAAGGGCAATCAGGTACCCACCACGTGTCAGTCTGCCCTGGGTGTGCTCGTCAGTACCAAGCAGAGATGTGGAGCCTCATAAAAACTCATGCTGGGAAACCTCTGTACACCCGTGGCACTGGTTTTGATGAAGACCACCAGGGAAATTCCAACTAAGCTGAGAGACACTAGCAGCTGGGGAAGGGCTCTCTAGAAGGAAGTACTCTTTAAAAGGAAGCTGATAGGGGGATGGGATCTACAGGCCAGCAACAGATTTGGGGTCAGCCCCACTCCAGTTGTTGGGGGACCCATATGAAGACCAAGCTGCTCGTGTATTACGTCTGAGCGGGTAGGCCTAGGCCTAGCCCATGTGTGATCTTTGGTTGGTGGTTCAGTCAAGGTGAGGTGATTTGGGTGGGAGGAGGAACTTGCCTTTATCAGAGGAGAATAGAAGGGGGAAAATGTGTGAGGGGGTAGCAGAAAGGGGTAGCCCGGCCCGGCCCAGCCCCAGAGCCACTGTGATACTTGTTGATGTAACTTACCTGCCTTTAGTTACACCCTCAGCCTGCTACTGGCCCTCACCCACCCCTCACACACACCCCGAGTGAGCAGTGAGGAAGGCTGAATGTGAACAACAAAGGAACAACTTCCTCAGGGAACTCATCACCTCCCCCTTAGCCAGGGCAGTAGTCACCAGGAGCTCTGTCACCCAGCCAAAAGGCCTAACAGGTAGGCAGAGGCAGCTGGGGGAGATGCTAAAAGGTCCCTCATCACATCTCTGATTTTATAGGCCACATAGCATGTGGCCTCAGCCAATGAAAGTGGAAACACCAAGGTCTCCCAGGCTTGGCTGAACTCAGGGAAATCCTCCATGGGAAAGGGAAGAAAAGCAAAGGCTACCAGCCATAGAAGAACCCTGATTCCAGCTAGAGTGGGTTCCAAGTATAGGGTGTCCCCAAACCAGACTGTCCTGTTAGCAGGCCCCGCCCCCTGAAGGTAAGCAGAGGGGACAGAGGGTGGCAATGCAGAGAGGCGATGTTTCCACAGGGAAGCCACTCAGGCAGGACACACGCATCCTCACGCAGCTGAGAGCAAGGGTCCCAGAGTCCTCTGCACAGACTCTTGGAGGTTGGCAGTGTCTCTGGGTTTCCAGAGTGCTAAATTCAAAGGTGGAGCTGTGTTGAGGACCAGCCTCTGATCTCCTCCTAGAGTTCTACAGGATGGCCTGGGCTTCCATCCTCCCCTGAACAGACTGTGCCCTTCTGCAGCACTCCTTGGCTCAGGTTCAAGAACAAGGGCTGCTCATGTGCAAGGAGAGAGGGGACACTGAGCACCAGAGGCTCACAGGTTAATCATTAACAGTGTCTGGGCCCAAGGAGAGCCACGGCCCTGCAGGCCCAGAGCTTTAAGGAAATAACCAGGGGGAAACTCCCAGCCCCCATGGCCACTGCAGAAAAGCTTCTCCTGGGAACCGCCAGGTCTATGCACTTTCTTTGCTCCCTGAGACAATGCTACAGGAACAGTGAAGCAGGAGAGGGCACAGCAGCAGCCTGGGGAAGTCTCCAGTGACCATGCTGCCCAGCACGGCTGAACCCTATCCTGATTGTGCATTCAGTGCTGACAGGGATCTCCCCATCCCAGGTACCCTGGGGCCTCTGCCTTCTCAGGCCCCCAGGGAACACAGTCACCAAGGACCAAATGAGAACTAGCCTTGAATGAGACTCACTTAACATTGCCCTTGAGAGAAAGAGACGAGCCAGGTAGACTCCCAACCTACATGTGCACGAAGCAGAACCTATGTGCAAAACTCAAACAGAACAACTGTGAACGGCTCGCATTCATCCCCTCCCACCTTCCCCAGAAGCCCGAGAAGCCCTCATATTTGACTGGAAGGAGGGGGCACTCCTTGGCTTCAGACACTCTGAAATGTTTCTACGTGTAAGGAAATCCCATGGACAGAGGCACCTCCAGTCTTGGTGGCCCTGGCCTACAGTCCTCAGCCCTCCCTGGTTAGTGGTCTGGCCTTTGCTTGGGCTACTGAACATACACAAGAACCCAGGCCCAGGGCTCAAATCTTTCTTCTTGTGCCTGTTCTTCCAGCAGCTTTGAGTGTTACCCTCCTCCATGTCAGTGTTGGCCAGTCTTCAAGGGGAGTTTCTTTCTGGGCTATCTCAGGACATCAACTGTGGAGAATCACAGGGCAGCACTGGGTGTATTCTGCCTACCCGTTGATGCACTCATGAGCTTTGTGGGGACCAAAATGAAGCAACTACTGTAGACTTTTATAGGCACCTGCCCCACTGCACCATAGCAGATAGACACACAGATTCAGTAGATTGCTGTAGAAGGTAACAGTGTCAGTAGACCTTGGCAGTTTCCTGTATGCCACGTCAGCCAGCAGAGCAAAGCTGCTGCTCTGAGGGGTTCCCATACACACAGCAAAGGAGCCAGGGAAGGCTCCAGGTACCATGACATCCATGTTTTGTTACAGATGATTTCAATATCGAGGTAGGGAATGGAATGAGGTGGGGTTGTCTCTGGCCTGGCCATAATCTTCCCCCTAGACAGAGCATGATGAGGACAGGGATCCATGTGCTGTGCTCAGAGCTCACTGACCAACCATCAAAGTGAAGCACTCAGAGAAGAAAAATAACAATGTACGTCAAACTGTAGGGAATCGGTGTGTCACAGGGGAAGATGCAGCCCAAGGGTGCATTTCTGTCCATTTCCATCACCTGAAGCCAGCGAAACAGGGATGCTCAGCTTCCTCCTCATCCTCACAGTCAGTTGATGTTCCTGGGACAGTGCAAGCCACAGGGAGCAACAAAGCAAATATCAACACACAAGCTTCATGGGGACCAAAATGAAACAACTGTAGACTTTTGCAGCCACCTGCCCCACTCCAGCCTTGGATACCTCATCTGACAAAACAGAAGTGCCTAAAACAGAGGCATCAGCTGCATCTAAGCAGGCACACATCTCATCTTGGCATAAAGAGCTCAACATACAGTCACAGGGTGTAGGCAATGGCCCATGAAGTAATGCTAGCTCTAAGACAGTTCTCAACCTTCTTAGTGCTGCAACCCTTTATTATAGTTCCTCATATGGTGACCCCAGCCATAAATTATTCCCATTGCTACTTCATAACTGTAATTTTGCTACTGTTATGAGCTGTGATATCACTATCTGTGTTTTCTAATGGTCTTAGGCAAACATGCAAAAGGGTCATTCAATAATCCTCAGAGGGGTCACGACTCACAGGTTGAAAACCACTGCTCTAAGACATCTGCAACGGACTGGCTTCCTTCCTTTCTTTAACAAGGCAAGGAGCAGAGAGGAAAGAGGTTGTCACTAACCCTGAAAGTGAAAAAGAGCCAAGTCTACAAAGTCAGGAACTGGTCCCAAATGAATCAAGACTGGACAAGCAAAACTCCAAAGTTAATACAGAAGCCAGCATACTAGATCTGTAAGAAAGCACGCAGAAAGATGTTTTTAAAGCAGAGCTGGTGGGAAGGGGCAGGAAAATACCTCCCAGAGACAAGTTTTGAGAAGCTGATACTCCCTGAGTGCCTGTGACTGAAGTCCCTGCCGAGGTCCACTACCTTGCTGTCAATCCCAGTGGAACATATTCCCAGGACGCACAAAGAGGTGTAGAGTTAGACATGTGTACCCACAGCGGCTGTGTTCCTTCCTACACATAAGGCCACCCTTCTATGAATCTCCACGCTGAATGGAGCACCCAGAAACCTCTGTTCTGAGACATGAGTCTGTGTTGGTGAACTTCCTATGTTCAAACAACTAGAAAATGACAGCTGCTTAATCCAGAAAGGGAGGGCATCTAGCTGCGTCTGAGGACCGGGGGCTGTGAGATCCCAGGGTCCAGATGGGAGCAGTCGTGTGCCAAGGAAGAAAAGTTGCCTTTTTCTCCCCGAGAGTTTGGGTGTACAACACAGCATGTTTCCAAACAGACCCACACACATGAATGCCTAGGGGATCGCTGCTGTGGAATCTACGAAGAACTCCTAAAAGAGAACAAAAAACAAAGACCAAACATCCAGCTAGCAAGTGCACAAAGAAACTGAGCAGATAGCTCTCAATAGAAAAAGTAGGGATGGGCAGTAACTGCCCAAGATGAGGAAGTGTTCAGCATCCTTAACTGTCAAGGAAATGCAAACCAGAATTACAGTGATTCCATCTGACTCCGCACAGATTGGCTATCAGGGAGAAAACAAACAGCGAGGGCTGATGGGATGTGGGAGAAGAGGAAGCCTATTCACCGCGGGTGGGAAGGTAAAGTAATGCAGTTTCTATGGAAATCAGGACGGGGATCTTTCAAAAAACACCAGCTAGAGAACTGTCATGTGGCCCAGCCCTCCCGTGCACGCAGTACCTACCTGAAGGACTCCAGGTGAGCACACCACAGAGACCTCTTTTCCGTGTTGATTATGGTATTAGTTAGAGCAGCCTAGTGCAGAATCAGCCTAGGGGCCCAGCAACAACACCCGGAGAATGAAAGTGTGACCTAGGTGGGTAATGTAGCTCTGTTCAGACATAAAGAAGGACTTTTTCAAATTTATTAAAACTTTATTATAAAGAGCTTGCTAATAAAAATTCATGCAGTGAAATTAACCCAAAATCTATACATCTCAATGGACAATTGAGATGTTCTAATAATGCAGTTAGAATAGCCATTCTGAGGCTGTGAGCTTCCTGTTAGATTTTAGAGTTTCA
This sequence comes from Rattus norvegicus, assembly GCF_021556685.1. Classification (NCBI taxonomy): domain Eukaryota; kingdom Metazoa; phylum Chordata; class Mammalia; order Rodentia; family Muridae; genus Rattus; species Rattus norvegicus. The sequence continues at coordinate 7,661,553 of NC_141537.1, forward strand.
CTATTGCATGTCTGTATATACATACATATTACATAGATATGTAGATGTACATATATGCATACTAGGACATTAGAGTTCAAAGGGAGCTGGTTACCTGGGAGAAGGAAGGGCATGAGAGGATGAGAGGAGTCAGTTTGCACAAAGTGCACCGCACGCAAGAATAGTGCAAGTATGAAAACACCACAAGAAGTGCTATGCTGTGCACAATAAACTGTGAGCACTGTTAGCCAGCCATGCGCAGAAGAAATGAATGGCGTAATACAAGTACTAAGAGACTTCAAATCTGAAATGTCCTCGAATGGCGATGCAATTTAAGCTGTGTCCCAATTAACAGGGTTGCCAAGACGTGGGGCCTTTAGGAGGTGGAACCTGGGAGAAAGTGTCATCACGGGGAAACCTGACTGTACTGGCTAGTTTTCATGCTTTCTGTGTCTCTCTGCCGCAGGGAAAGCCACTTCCTTTCCCTTGCACACTTGGCACTATGCTGCCAAAGGCTCCATGAACAGAAACATCTGAAACCATGAGCCAAGGCCAGGTTTGCCATCTTTAAAGCTTTCTTCTCAGCTTTCTGGCACATGGATGGAAAACTGACTAACACAGTACTTCATTACCAGTCGTCGTAAGGAACAAACGCACCTCCAGGTAGAAGCACTTCACTGTATCACCTGCCCTGTTGTCAGCCCTATCTGGGCCTGCCTGAACCTGACAGAAGCATACTTGCATGTAAGGTAAAGTCCAAGATCTCCCTGTGGATAGCTTGGTCACAACCTCCAATAAATTCTTTTTGTTTGATAAGAAAAGGGGCAGAGTAGTCCTGAGGCTTAAGCCCAGGAGGAGATAGCTTGTACCAGGAGGCCTTCAGTTCTCAACTGAGTTGCTGCTGTCTGTGAAGCCCTGCTGGTGTAGATCAAAGCTGAGGTATGCAGGCCATGAAGTGCTCTAGGGACTCAAAGCCCCCATATCTGCAAGCAACTACACCTGAACTTTGTCTGAGTTCAGAGAAGGCAGCCCCGAGTAAACAGGGCCATTTGCCAAGTGGAGTTCCTGCCCTTTGTGTACTTAGTTGTGAACAGAGGTAAGATTTCCTCTTTGACGGCATGGCAGGCATACTTACATCAATGGGCTGCTCTAAAGGTAGAGAGACCCTAAAGAGAAAATCTGATGCTAGTGCCACACCTGAGCAGGGCCCAACCTCCCTAGAGTAGCAGGACTCCACGGCAGCCAGAGCCCTTGCTGCCACCACAGAAGACGGCAATGGAAGACCTAAGCCTGTCCAATCCTTGCTGATTGGGACGTACAACCTGCTGGACCTGTTTTCTGAGCTGTGTGCAGACAGCAGTTGTCCAGAGACAGGAAGCAAGACCTTCGAAGAAGGCCAAGCACACAGCACTTAATCCATTGAGTTCGCAGCCAGAACACGTGGACCAAGCAGGGCATCTCTAAGAGCAGCCATCAGTGCCACAAAGAAGAGCCTTAGGATATAAAGTAGAGGCAGGACCCCAACCCAGATCCTCTGCAAGAGCATCAAGCCTACCTGACTGCTGAGCTGCCTCTCTGCCTGTCACCCTTTCTTCATTTTCCTGGCATTTGCCAAGGCTTGCTACAGGGTCATAAAACTTCATAGATCACAGCCTACCATGGGGGGGGACTCCATTTGGTTAACCCATTCTTCTTCAATTCATGTCATTAACCTTCAAGTCTTTATGAAAATGGACAGTCCAGAAAATGAAAGTCCAAAGTTACTTTATTTTCAACTTGAGGGTCCTTGGGACCGGCTCTCAGATCCACGGTGTGTTATAAACATCTGAGTCTCAGCTTGTTCTACCTCCTGCTATATGAAGCACCGGACTGAGGCAGAAGGTCAAGAAGACACTGCTGGGTGAGACAGTGTCTGTCAAAGGCAGGTACGTGGAGACATAATCAGTAGATGGGGAAGGCTGTCAGCTTTGTCTGACTCTCTCCCCTTGTCAAAGCTTTAGTTTGCTTGTTTGTTTGTTTTTCTAAGACAGGGTCTTACTATGTAGCTCTAGCTATCTGAGAACTCACTACGTAGACCAGGCTGGCCTCCAACTTGCAGAAACCCACCCGTCTCTACCTCCCAAGTGATGAGATTAAACGTGTGCACCAACACACATGGCTTTTATCTGTCCTTATTATCCCAAGTATCCGCACCACCATGTGGGACTCAAGTCACAGGCAAATGTGGAGTACAAAGGCGCCTGCCCTCCTCGTTGCTGAGAACAAACACTGAAGCTGAGAATGGTTGCCCAGATTCTGGAGACCAAGGTGAACAGGCCAGTCCTTATCTTGACTCCAGATCAGTGTTCCTGGAAAGAAATGGGAGGTGAGGTTCACCAAAAGCCATAAGATGCCCTAGTGGTCATGTCTTAAGAGCTCTGTTCTCTTTACCAAATAAAGAAGAGCTGTCATATGGACAGCTAGCTACTGAAGCCCCAGCAGAGCTGGGGCCTTGGATTTCTCCTAGTTGGAATGAGCATACCATGACCACAGCCCATTTCTGCCAGCCAAGGCCCAAGTGGCCAACATAAAGAAAGACACATGCCCCTTTGGCCCAAGCAGCAAAGTAGCCCCTTGTCTTGGCCATCCAGGCCAACAGCATGTAAAAAAATGGGGTGATCATCTGCAGGGACCCCTTCACTGGCAAGGTGTTGGTATCAGCACTGCAATTCTTCAAGCCCTTTGCAAGCATCTTTAAACTTTTCCTGTGCCTACAGGACAGGGAAAGGGAGCTAGAATGTGGGAGACATGTAAGTCCCTTCTCTGGGGGAACAAAACCTATGGATCTTCCAAGCCTAAGATCCAAGAAGACTACCCCTTTCCAATGCAGCCTGTGAAAGTCTCTTGCTCTGCAAGTTCACACATGGGAACAAAACCTGACCAGAAGACAAGGAGCTTCCCACACTACAGAAAGTCAATAGCCAGCTACCAATGGCCAGTGTCTGCCCCTCTGCAAACCTCTCTCCTCTAGATACCATCACAGTCCCTACTTCTGTCTCCAAATCCATATGCCACTGGTCACCAACCCGGCAGCAGACTCCAGCTCAGAGACCCATGTCAGAACTCCGGGTAAATGACCAAGTTCAGGGATTTCATTTTCATGGAGGGAAACTCAGGCCCCGCTGACACATGGGATACCGAGCCCAAGAGCCTCTGCCCTGGAGGACCACATACATTCATCAAAGGTCCCGTGGTAGAAGTTCTCAGATAATCAGCTGTCCTTCTTCATCATGCTCAGCCACCAAAGTCTCTGGGCTTCTCTCCTGCAGCTCTTAGCAGAGAAAAGACATAATGATACCTGCTGGCAGGGTCCAGCTCACACCTGTTTGCACACAGCGATGATTAGTTCCAAGCATTAGGCGTGTGCTGCACAGATTAGCAAAGTTACCTGACTCAGAGATACCATAGTTGGAAAGCACACTGGTTCAGGCAGAAGACAGAGAACAACAAAAATTTTGGGGACAAGCACCCCAAAATCTGCTGCCTAGGAACAAAGAAAGGCATTTATAAAGAACAGCCGTTCTGGGGTAATGGCCTGACCAGGACTTGAGAACTGGAGAAAGTGATCATAGGAGGTCAACAAAGGAAGACACGAAGTCTCTGACTAGTTGCCCAAAGGGAGAAGAAGCTGAGGGGCTTCTACATCCACGCTCACCTGTCCTTAGCCAGGACTGGCAGCTCTGGAAATGTAACCCTGGACAGCCTGTCCATAAGCTAGAAGATCTCCCAGGGCTTCTGGGTGACTAGCATGTGGATGGAAGTGGACTGTGTAAGGGTGCCTGCAGTGTGGGGTATCTCTAAGGATTCTCCAAGCTCACATGCAATCTCAGAGTGATGCTCTGAGCCAGTGCTATCTTCTCTCAGTAACAGGGAAACTGAGGTCCAGGGGGCATGAGCACAAGCAAGATCCCTAGGAGCCTAGGCAAGAGACCCCAGTCTAGGGTAGCCAAGGAAAGCTAAGCCGGAGCTGTGCTCCTCTCACCCAGATCTGCCTCCTACACCTGGACAGGTCAACTCCCTCTCAGACTCATAACTCCATCTTCAATACGTGACTGTGCTAGGCCTATCCTGAAGATTAGAGAACAGGAGGGGTGACTTCAGGACAGTTTGCAGACTATGTTCCCACACATGTGTCCATATGTTTTCAGGGTAACATTTACTATACATGAAGTTTTCAAGAACTGTAGAAAGAACACAGACCACTGCTGGGTCAGCCCTCCTGACAGGCAAGCTATGTAGTGTGTAGTAACTGCAAATTGCTGCCTGATCTAGGGCCACCCGAGGGACCAGTGCCCACATCCTTCTGGCAAGCCCTCTTCCTGCTAGCATCTTTCAAACTCCCTCTGACTTTTCAGCTGGCTCCTGAAAAGCCACCTAGAAACTGTCTTAAGAACTGAATTCATATTCACATTGAAACCCGAACACAAAGGTCACAGTGGCACCCTGTACAATAGTCAAAACTGCCACCAACATAAACTCAGGTGATCTTGGTGGAGGTGTGGATACAAGATGGCCTATCTGTGCAGCAAGACACAGCTCAATTGCAGAAACCAATGTTACAATGAAAGGTACACCTAGAGTGTACCACACCACTTGAAAGGAGGCAAACAGGAGCCCACACAAGATGCTGTTCCGTTTCAGATTTGTGCACAGCAAGGGACTGGGGTGGACAGAATAGATGCGTGCTTGCCCAGGATCGGGGTCATAGGAAGAGGAGTCACACAGCTAATGGTAATCTATCAAGGACTTAGAGATGGCTCAGTCGATAAAGTGCAAGCTTGGGGACCCGAGTTCTATCCCCAGAGCCCATACTGAAAGGCCCTGGTGTGGTGGCATGTGCTTGTAACCCCAATTCTGTGGAAGCCAAGGCAAGCAGGTCCCTGGGCTTGCTGGCCATCCCAGCCTAATCAGTGAACTCTGAGCCAATGAGAGGCTCTGTTATTTGGGGGGAAAACGTGGAGGCCAGGGGAAGAACACAGAGTTTGCCTCTCACACATACACACGTCTCACACACACACACACACACACACACACACACACACACACACACGCATGCATACATGCATGTACCTGTACACAAAATGAACAGACACACTATGCACAAAAACAATTTTCTAAATTTTGAGCTGTGAGAGCTGTAATAATCTCTGAAGATGATAAGCCCTACTGACTTCTATACCTTAAGAAAATATAGTAAGTGTTCTAAATCTCAATGGAGGGGATTTTTTTTTCTTTTTAGTGGGGATTCATAATGTATGCAACTGACTCCCAAACTCAGACTTAGGAAAATCTAAGCCAGTCATGGCTATGTAAGGAGACTACTATGTAAGGAAACTACTATGTAAGGAGACTACTATATAAGGAGACTGCTATGTAAGGGGTAAGGCCCCCACCGCCATTCTGCTACCAGGAAGCCCCTGGCCCTTCCCCATGAGTGGTCATCGTTCCTTGTGATCTTTCCCTCCTTACAGATCGAGTGCAGAACTGGGAGTACACCTGCCCTCTCCAGCATTGGGACGCTGCTTGCAGGTCCTTTGTCAACTGTCCTTGCACATGAACAAGGGCCTCACTATACAAGGGCTCTCCAACCAAGACAGGCCAGAAGCCTGGACTCACAGAACGCCTCCTGGGAAGAAGGTAGCCATACCTCCAGCTTCCTCTGCTAGAAACACTGAGCTTCTCTGTAGTCTTAGGCTGTCTCAGGAAGAGCCTCCCATATGGGAGGTCAGCCCACCAGCTGTCACCATGCAGCCCAGGGGCCACAAAGTTCCCAAGACACTAAGAGTTCTGCCCTGGGGAAGTAGACTCTGGTTCCCAACAACCATCCATGGGAAGTCAGGCAAAGAGGTCTCTAAAGGATAGGATTGGAGCTGCTATGCCCCACCCCCCAAGACTGACCAAAGTACTAACATGCTGCAAACCACTCTGGAAGCAAAAATATCATTATGTGCTGCCAGACAGTGGTGCACACGCCTTTAATCCCAGCACTCAGGAGGCAGAGGCAGGCAGATCTCTGAGTGCAAAGCCAGCCTGGTCTACAGAGCGAATTCTCGGACAGCTAGAACTACACAGAGAAACCCTGTCTCAAAAAAAATCATTATGCAATTAGCAAAGATTGCAAATGCTTCAAGAACTTAAATGCGTGGCACAGTGGCACCCTCCTGCTGTCTCACAGCAGTCGAGATAGAGCAGGACCTCGGGAGTCCCCATGTGGATAGAGGCTGTAAACTGAATGAGGGTCTTCTGCAAGAATATCACAAGCACTCAACCACTGAGCCATCTCTCCAACAAGGACGTAAGTATTATTTTAAGTTACTCCAAAGGCCCTCCCAAAAAAACTTTTTTCTATTATATCAACTTGATGCAAACTAAAGTCATTTGGAAAAAGGGAAACTCAATAGAGAGTATCCCCCCACCAGGTTGGCCTGAAAGTAAACCTGTGGAGCATTTAGTAATTGATGATTGATGTGGGAGGGCCCAGCTCACTGTGTGTGGCTCCACCCCTGGGCTGGTGGTCCTAGATATTGTAAGGGAACGCACTGAGCAAGCCATGGGGAGCCAGCCAGTGATCCGCATGATTCTGTGGCCTGTGGTACCATTTCCTGGCTCGAGGTTCCTGCCTTGAGCTCCTGGCCTGCCATCCCTGGATAATAGACTACAAGCTGTACGCTGTACGCTGAAACAATAATGTTTCCTCTCCACATTGCTCTGTTTTATCACAGCAAAAGGAAACCCTGACTGTAAGTGAGTCACCAGATGGGGACAGAGTGTAACTACTGCCTGCAGCTCCAGGCAGCTCCTCTACCGCTGGCTACTCCCCTCCCATATACCTGGGCTCCTTAAGGCTGAGACAGTGAGTCCTCCTCCCAGTGACCCATCAGAATCGTTAGGAAAAGACCAGTAGGCTGCACCACCCCCAAACAATTCAAATCATCATTTCCAGAAGTCAGGCTGGCAGAGGCTTTCTAGAACATTCCAGATGGCTTGCTCTAAGGTGACACCAAAGTGGAGAGTCCAGTGGCAGTGGGTGGGTCCTCAGTACCTCACAGATCTGACGTCTTTTGTTACTTTCTACCATTTTTAAAGATGACCTATCTGAAGAACAAGGGACCACAAGACCATCAGACCACTGTTGGTTCAGAGATGTGCCATGCTGGCCACAGCAAAGACAAATGGAGTAGCAGCGGGGTCCCCCTTCAGTAGCTCCAGTCCCTGGCCGGGTACACCCAACTTAGGTGGCCAGATGCACAAAAGTACCAAGGCAGAAGCCTCTCATGTGGAGAAGGACAGAAAAGGGCCTCAGGACAAGTCTGACAAAGTGTTCCAGAGACCCACCATCTTCTGAGTGAAGCACTACTTGGTAATGACTCAAGTCATAGCCAGACATCAAAGCAGCCTAACCTGGAGATCGACCAGCCTCACAGCCCAACCAACATGCAGCAATTCCCTCCGTTGCCTGCACAATGGAGGCTGGGACTGAGACTCTGACCTAGCCACCTCAGTGTCAGGCTCTGTATGTGGCCCAGGACTTAACCTCCCTGGACCTACTGCCTACGCTCCCTCTACTAACTGCTGTTCAGCCCAAGCCTCCCTCCAGGGTCTCCCACTGCCTCAGAACTTACCCTAAGGACCTGCTCACAGCCTCCCATTTGTGTCTGGCAAACAGTGCCTCACCAGGTCTGGCTTCCTACTCACCATCCATAGAGACCCACACCATCACACATAAGAGCAACAGGCCTGGGGTAAGGGGACAGCAACTGGTTATTCCAGGGCTGTTGACGTCACAGGAGACAAAGCACTCAGAGTCTCACTCCAGATACAGCCAACCACTCTGAGAGAAGGATGGGGCCATGTCTAAGCCCATGCTGTTCCTGGTCACCTGCAGGGCAGTCACCTAGCCAGTGGATAGCATTGATCCCTCCAAGAGCTGAGTCCCTGGAGGATGTGCCAGGAGCTGCTGCTGACCATGCACAGAGGTTCTATTAAAGCACCAGCCCCCGGTGGCATGACTTAGGTCATCATGGGGGGCAGGGCACTGAGCTGGACAGTTATTCCAGCAGCAATCAGCTCTTCTGTGAAGGTTACCTGCAGCTGCCCCCAGGGTATCCAGTCAGCAAGAGGCATTGGAAGCGAGACAGCAAGAGGGGAAGAATGCCCTCTCTCCTCAAGAAAGGATGGGCACAAGGCATCGGTAAGCTAAGCACCTACAAAGAAGAGGTTACAGGGCCCTGGGTCCCAGGACTATGGACTTCCTTCCTTGTTCCAGGCTTACAGAGATATAGATAGCCAATAAAATTATACATGCTTCAGTCATTTGGTGTGATTTGTATGTGGTAGTGTATGTCCACATAGACCCAGAGGCTAGCATCAGTCTTCTTCAGTTATTCTTCACTATGTATATATATATATACATATATATGTATATATATATATATATATATATATATATATATATACTCAGCTAGACTGACGGGCCAGCAAGTTCCAGGATGCTCCTGTCTCTCATCTCCTCTCCCCTGCCCACTGGCACTAAGTGTAGCTTTTATATGGGTCTTAGTGAGCACACAGCAAGCACAGCTATATGCTCAGTTACATATATGAGAGATAAAATGACTGTCACAACATTAATTCACACGTGCATCCCCTCACCTGCTTCTTATTCTTGTCTTGAGATCACTTGAGATTGATTCTCTGAGCCAGTTTTAAGCATGTAACATTACTCCTGACTGTATAGTCCCCGGCATGTAGGAGAGCTGCAGTAACCTTTGACCTCTGTCACCATCCCAGGCCCTGACAATCGCCCTTCTGTGATTGTTGCTGTGCACTCAGCTGGCTTTAGATTCCACTTCTGTATCTGTTGCTTTTCTGTTGCTGGGCTAAAACACCATGAACAAGGCAGCTTATAGAAGAAAGGATTTATTTGGGTTATGGTTCCCATCATGGCAGGGAATTGTGGCAACAGACAACAGTCACAGCAGAAGGAATAGCTAAAGCCTCACATCTCCCCAAGCAAAAAGAGAAGAGAGAGCTAATTCGAAATGGTTCCAGTCTTATAATTCTCAAAGCCTTCCTCCAATGTCACACTTCTTCCAATGAGGTCACACCTCTGAAACTTCCCCCCAAACAGTGCCACCAACTGGGGACCAAGTATCCAAATGCCAGAAACTCTGGGTGACATTCTTGTTCAAACCAGCATGTCTGGCCATCTTCCAGTCACATTGTGCCTTCTAGGCTTATCTATGTTCTTGAAAATGTCTGGACTTTTCTCCTTTTTCAAGGCTGAGTAATATCCCACAGTGAGTACACACCAATTTTTATCCATCTGTTTCCTTTATGGGCATTCAGTTACTTCCACATCTTTGCCTCCATATCTTTGCTGGGATGAGCCTGTCGGGACATACATCCCTTAAGTTCACTGACCTCATTTCTCACTAGTGGAGTTGCTGAGTCACTATGTTGGTTCCAGTTTGGGTCCCATGATGGCTCCCCAGCTGACATCTTTCTCAGTAAGTCTAAACACCCACAACTCAGAAGAAACAGAAAAATGGGATGGCCTTCCACTGTCACCTTCTGGTTAGCAAATGCCTCAGGATCTTGGATGAGCATTCTTGCCAAAGATCGGACCAAATAGAGATCTGATCATCTAGGCTGCAAATATACTAGACAGTAACTTATAGTTCTCTGAAAGTCTGACGTATTCCTGTAAGAGAATCAAACCTTAGATGGCCTCTAAGGGAGATAGAACTTTCAAACACATAAGCAGGGACTCTGCTGGGTAGAGAATGCAGCAGTGGACACTAGTCTGTGACACTGAAGTGGTATGAAGCCCTAAGCAGAGCTTGGCTGCTGCTGCTAAGGAGACAAGAAGGTCCTAGTACTGACTCCAAGCAGAATAAAGTGACCTATACCACCCATGTGTCCAAATCAGGAGGAGAAGGAGGAGGAGGAGGAGGAAGAAGAAGAAGAAGACGACGACATTTGCCTAAGACTGTAGAGGCCATTGGCTCCGTGTGCATGCGTGCGTGAGTGCATGTGTGTGTGCACGTGCATACTGTATGATACATGTGTAGGCACTGTATGGTATGGTATGATGCTCAGCCTCTGGCTCCCTGCCATTAAGAAGCAAGCAGTCTGTTCTTGGGATCTGCACAGGATGGGCCTCGTGTTTGCACTAAAGGATGGAGTTGGCATTGCCTCAGTATCAGGAGCAGTGGACTAACTGATTGTGTGAATAGGCAACAACAGCTATACCTGTGAGCATGCAGGCTTCTGGACACCCAGAAATTCTAGTCTCCCTCCAAACCCCATGGGGTGGTTGAAAGGAGCCAACATGGGGCCAGAGTGGTATCTGGTCTAGGTGGGAGCTCCGTACCCTGTGCCATGTCCACCCAACTGGGCTCAGTTCAGACAACCTCCACTCCCCTGTAATGGATCAGAAGCCCATAGCAGACAACTAGTTGCCTCCTGATGCTCTTTGGAGGCACAAAGCACACACATTTCCCCCTCTTTCTCCTTTTTTGATGAGTCAGAAGTGCCAAGGCTTGCTGGGCTATCCATGGCCCTGCCTGGATGGCCTCCTCTTACTGAAGCCCTCGGAGCTCTGTGTCTGTTTGGATTTTTCATCCTTGCTCTCCAAATGATGATTTATCTGGCTTTCAGAACAGAACACTGAGAGGCCTAATAGAGCATGTGGCTTCTGAGGTTGTTTCGATTTATAAATATTTTAATAGGGTTCTTATTCCTTCACAGCACATCTCCCACAAACTTTTGTACCAGGAGCAAATGCCATTTTTTCTCTAATGAAACAATGGAATTGTTTTTCTTCTCCATCTTGAGAGGGAGGAAGAGAGGAAAGGAGGAGGGAGAAAGTGAGGGGGTGTGTGGAAGAGGGGACATTGTCACACTTAAAATACCCCTAAAAGCATGTGGCAGTCATATCTGATTTAAACCAGCTCCTGTGGTTCTGTAGTCCGTGGCGCCCCAGTGCTCCTGCCCAAACCTTGGGTGACAGTTAAGAACGGACAGCCTTCATTTTCATTAAGCTTATTTTTCTTTTCTCTGCTACTTGGCCGTGTGCATGCTAGGCGGGTTGTCCACCACCAAGCCTTCCTTAGCATTTTTGGAGAGCGGGTCTCACTAAGTTTTTCTTGCTGACCTTGGATTAACTTTGTAGCTCAGGTGGCCTTAAATTTACTGTCCTGCCACAACCTTAGCAGTAGTTGGGATTAGAGTTGTGTAACATAAGGTTAAATCTAGCTAAGGTGCCCGAGAACAACTTACTCAATAAATCAGATGATTGGACCTTTAACCATAAAATTTAAGAAAGTATAAAGCCAAATTAGACAGCAACCCCACAGGTAAGTCTAGCATACAAGTCCATTAGTAGGCTGATCTGCATCGCAGTGTCAAGGCTCAGAGCAAAGGAGTGAGGTTCACCATTGCCCTAGCTAATGCTGGCTTTGCATCCACACCTGTTTGCCTTGGCCGAGTTCCCTTCCCACCTGATACTCATTCGTGCAGATAAGGCCTTGGGTTTGAAAGCTCTTTGCAGAAGTTTTTGGGTTTGTCTTTGACTTAACAGCTATTTTTTATCCCTCAGTCCTCCCTTCTGTTCAGGATCAAACACCTTAGCAAGGAAGGAGAGAGGGAGGGAGGGAAGGAAGGAGAGAGGGAGGGAGGGAGGGAGAGAGAGAGAGAGAGAGAGAGAGAGAGAGAGAGAGAGAGAAGGGGAGAGAGAGAAAGAGAGAGAAGAAACTTGCCCAAGAAGTCTCTTCAATAATCCCAGGTTGCAGTTATGAAAACTAAGAGAGGTGGTCGGTACCCCCTCTCTGGGAGCTCATGGAGTCATCATTCTAAAGATTCTGCCTTGTATCTGCCTTTCTTTTCCGTACAGTGGAGATGGAGTTGAAGCTACAGTGTGTTAACCAGATGGTTAAACATAAGAATAAATGCTGTCTGGCCTTGAGTACCATTCTAGTAAAGTGTATTGCTGCCCTCAGAGTCATGGTGCTGGGAGCCAAAAGATGACAGCAGAGTTGAACTGTTGCCCAGATGCAATTACTGATTAGAATTGATTATTTATACAAAGAAAGGCGACCGATAGGATGACCAATAGTTGTCACAATGCAGCAGATTTGAACAAAAGTTCCGTAATTGTTCAAAAGACCATCCACCTCACAGAAATGGGATGGAGGGTGTGCCCCAGAGACCCCTCTAGCTGCAGCCTCATGAACTGATGTTTATGTGACGCTGGCATTCTCCAGGCCATCCTTGGAAAGGCCTATTCTCTTTCTCCCCTTCAGTTAGGTATAACCGGCCCTGCTCCACACCCTGAGGTGTGAGGAAGCCACCTTTGAAAGCCATGCGTCTGCAGTTGCCGCTCTTCTTAACCAGGCCATAAAACCACAGGCTCATTTAAGCACACAGTAAACTAATGGGAAATGACATGTGACTAAATATTTGAAAGCTGTTTCCGTGCCTTATTTGATTTGCCTAATTATGTGTTTTACTTCCTCCTTTATGGAACTGTTGCCTGAGGTATGTGAAGCCTTTATACCTGCTTCATTTGATTCATTAATAGCTGGATCAAAATGCCGTGCGATTACATTGGCATGCAGTTTTAAGAATGCTTCCAAGTCCCTTCCTTCTGTGATCAAATTCTAAGATCCTTAGATGGGCATTCACAACAAATCTAATACAAAGGGTGTCCCGGCCACTCTGTCACCTCCCACACACATCCCTTCTCCACCGGGCCAAATACAACAAAACAAAACTAGGGTATAAATATGTCAGGATGAGAAAGAAAAACATGTACGCAACATTCAAACACCGTCTGCCAATGTGAAGAAACAAGAGAATCGAGACAATCACACGCATACTTGGCCTGCTCCCATGGTCCAGTGAATGCCAGAGTTACCATGGTGGGAGGGAGCGGAGCAGCATCCCCAGGGCAGGCTTTGTCTGGGTGCCACTCAAACAGAGAGCTGGATTCATCTAAGGGTCTGTGTACTTTGGGGCAAGCCACCTCACACTGAAAAGGCCAGAGGAGAAGTGGAGTTTGGCTCCTCCTCATACCTCTGGGTCTCTCTTGGCATCCTGCCCTCCCCCAGTGAGATGCTGTCTAGGCTCCCCAGCCCTCCCATCTGTGAAAAAGTGGCACCAGGCACTTTCCAGGGAACAGGCTCTGAGGAGTCTCCTCCTGCTATGAAGAGGCTGCTGGTAGAAAGAGCCAGCTCCCTCCAAGGGAGTCAGTTCATAGCAGTCCTTAGAGGGGAAGGAAATGGCTTTGAGTGAGTGCTGGACAGTGCCTGAACTAGAAGCTGGGACCTCCTGGAAGGTCAAGCCATAGGTTAGGAGAGTTACAAAGTTACGGATGGCACAGCTCACTGAGACCCCCATTCCAAGGCAGAGAAGAGGATCTCCCTGGACCCCTAAAGCAGAGACTAAGCTAAGAATCCAGCCACGATTCCTGTCTTTTGGAGACCATGGTGGCTGCTGTACCACCTGGAAGTGTTACCTAGGGGACCCGATGCCATCCGGAAACTCAGTTATGAGTTGTGCTGCCTGTCGGCGGTGCTAGGTCACTACGGGGGTCTTATGCATAAAGCAGCCACATGTGTCTGTGCCCCGAAAAAGTAACAGGAATTTGAGGTTAACCTGATATACATAGTTCCAGACCAGTCAGGTCTACCTAGTGAGACTCTCTCAGGAAAAAAGAAAAAGGGGGAACAAAGTAGGAGAGTACTTTCTAAAGAGTTGGATCCACTACATGATGGCCGACAATGGTTTATCTTATTTACTCTTCAAACAGGATGAGAAAGACAGGAAGTAGAATTGTTGAGAGAAACTCAAGTTTCATTGAATGTTCTTCTTAGCCAAGCTAAAGAAATGGCCTCTCCAAAGTCAGTTGGCTCATCCTACTATGAGCTGCCTTTGGCCTCACAGTGAAACCAAACTGGTTTTCTTAGTTTATTTTTGTTGAATTCCTTTCCAAATAGAAACCACTAGAGTGTGCTGCACTGATAAGAAACTTTCATCCAGTGATCAATATTTATTGAACATCATCTTAGCTAGGAACTTAGATGAATGAGACCAACAGACCCTTCTAGAAGTGCAGAGGTGTGCTGACACAGTCTTGATGTCAGAGTTCAGCTCCCAGGAGAGCACTTGGCTATAAGAAACAACACAGGCCACTGGTACGCAGTCCACGTACAAGAAGCTCAATGTCTGGCACCACAGGGAATGGCAGCAGACAGTGGCAGGGCTGGAAGCCTCATGCAGGGCAGCAGGCGAAAGTGCAGACACAATGCACTAGGAATGACTCCTGCCCAAGATAGCCACGGCAAAGACAGAGGGCTCCCCAAGCATGAGCAGGTCTCCATCTGCAAAGGTCAAGGATGTAGAATCTAGAATCTTCCCATTGAAGTTAATCAAAAGCTTAGAATGAGGTTCCTGGACTCATTTTTACATCAACCTGGAGCCAAAGGAAATCCTTCCAGGTCTGATCCTGGTTCTCTAACTGGAAATCTTTCTGGAAATTCTTCAATGGCAGCTATGAGATGTACATGGTTTCGCACTTTCCCTGACACCAGAGATGCTGGGGGCCCAGTGAGAAGGTATTCTACAGACTGTCAAGTAGGGGCCAAGGTTTCTGCCATTTGAGTTGAGTGCCATCTCAGATACCAAAACAAAACTATGGCACAGCTCAGTCCTTCGAACAAAACAAACCCCACCAGCAAGTCACATGCTTTTCGTGTCCACTCTTTAAGACTCTTGTTTTAAGCTGCCCACTGCACATAGCATATAGACCAGGCACACAGGCACACAAGCATGTAGTAAGGCTACCCAAGCACTCAATACTGAGCATGTAGGAACCAGCTGCCAGACTCACAGACAGAAGCAACTTGCCTCAAGAGGAACTGACATAGACTCAGCCCTGAGCAGTCACAACACCTGCTTGAAGATACATGTCACCTGAATCTCACACACCAATAATCTAAGAATAATCTGAAAACTGAACTCTGCCAAAGCTTTAACGTTACAATGGAGAGAGGAGCACCTTAGCCACAGGGACCATCACCAGGTTCCCTGTCCATTCTCCATAGCAGCAGGTACATGATACATGGAACCCTGGCCATAAGAAGTACCAACCAAAGACCATAGGACTTGACACTCGCTGTCCTGATGTGACAACCACTGAGGAACCCTGACCAAGGCTCTCTGGGCATGTCTATAGTGGATGACTTGTTTGCTAGATTAGTTGAGATAAGAAGATCTTCCCACCATACATGGGACCATTCCCTGGGCTTAAGCCCTGCAATGCATAAATGGAAGCCAGTGAACCTGGCAACAGCGCTCATCTCTCTGCTTCCTGACTGAAAATGCGGTTTGGCCCGTTGCCACCTACTCTGCTCTGAGGACTTCCCTATTGTGAATCAAGAGCAACTCCTTCAAGTTGTTTTGCCGTAGCACTTCATCCCAGCAACATGAAAAGGAACCAGAAGCAACATCTACAAATCTCTCCTTTGTAACCACGATGCCCATCCAGGCCACCACAGAGAAGCTGGAGCCCTCAAAACAAGCTAACCTCTGAGGACAGCAGCAAGAGCCCTCCGTTCCTGGTTAAAGCATCACAAAAATTCAACGTGGACATGCCTAGTCCTGAACCCACAGTGTCTATCGGGCACACAGTATTCTTCTTGGAAACACTCTTACATCAGACAAGAAGGGAGGTGGTTGAGGGGCCAGGGCTAAAGTCAGCATCAGGGGCACACAGATCACACATGGCTTGGTGCCCGTGGGTGAGGTCACCTTTCTTTGTGAGGAAACATGCCCCTCCAGGGCAATGGTAAGGATGGAGTCTCGGAGAGAGAATAGTGACCCTGTGTGCCCAATGCAAGAAGCGACAGGACAGAGCAGCTGAGGAGAACCACTCTCAGACACCCCTAGTTTTCTCCTCAGCATCTCTGATTCTGGACCACTTTTTACCTGAGCCCCAAGATGCACACATTCCTCTGTGCCTTATCTTTACAAGTGCACGTTCATGCTTCCTTTTCTGCTTCCATTCCTTGCTTCCCCTCTGCTGATACAGCCATGGGCCCCACAGATCATAAGCTGGAGATGTATGACAGGCTCTGGGGCTCGGGGACTGCTATTGCTGATGTTCCTGCCATAGATTCTCTGCGGGATAGGACAGAATATACAAACTCTGTGCTCGTTTCCTCAGTGGGGTTGTTCGTGTTGGTAAACTGAAATTCAGTGCAAGTCTAACTGAAAGACAACGTGCAACACTGAGCAAGGAAGCTTTGCTAACCTGAGTTCTAGGTGACATGTGACTTCAGGCCTGGAGACCCTCTCTGTGTAGGACAGTCAAAAATGAAGAACCCAGCCCCCAAAGAGGTGAAATCCCCTGGTCACTGAAGGGTGGGGTGAGAGACAGAGGGGAAGAGATGTCCTCTCTTCGGAGAAAGCAATCTTCTGCAGCGCCCTGCTGTTGTCCAGCCTCCAGTCCCAGTCCCAGGATCCGGGTGGCCACCGTGACATGACTCTTGAGGCTGGCACAACACTCAGCAGAGCTGCACAGCATCTGATGGAAGCGGTTCTTTCTGGAGTGAGTGACCACTTCTCAACCAGCAGAATCCTCTGCAAAACCCTCCTGCCGCAGAGGAAGAAGCAGTCCGTACCCGTCCACCTGGTTTCCTGGTCGCCTGAAGCCTCCTAGAGAAAGGGTCTATGAGAATATTACAGGCTAAGAAGCTCGTTGAGTGAGTTGGGTCCTAGAAGCTTGGCTAACATTGGACAACCCAAGTGTTTGCTGAACATCCCTGGCTTCCCTTTGTGTCCTGCTTCCCACCTCACCCAGTTCCCTTTCCTCACCTTCTTACCCTCCGTACCCACCTGGCTCCGTCCTGCCAGCCCTTTTTCTCCTCTTCTCTATACCACAGCAGGCATGAACCGTAAGCTTCACCGCTTCATGCTCTTGGCTTGGCTTCAAAGGAGAATGGTAGGGTCCCTCTGAAGACAGCAGAAAAGACTTGTTCTTCAAAAGCATGAGATGGATTGATGCACCTGGAGCTCCTGGAGCTACTGCTCCTGCCCCAGGCTCTAGCTGGACCCTGCAGCTGGAACACAGCCCATGCCCAGGCCACAGGAGATATGGACAGCAGCTGGTCCCCACATGGGGAGGTCAGGCTGTTCAGGAGCCAGCCCGTGGGAGGTCAGAGGGGGCTGTGTGGTCTTCTGTGTCCAGTGTAGAAGGAGGTTGGGGCTTAGACTCCTCCCCTAAAAAGTGGCTGTGGCCTGGGCCAGCAGCTTCTCCTGAGCTTAGGGTCACAGCTTTCTGGACTGAGCACTGGAAGAGCTCCCAGTCGGAGGGGAAGGGGAGAGGACTTGCTGGAGCCCCTTCAGTCACACACAGGTCTGAGCCTCTCTTTCCACAGCACCATGTCAGAGATCTCAGTGAGTACACAGAGTTCCAAAGACTTTCTAGAAAGACTAGGTGTCCTAGTGTGCTTCTCCGTTACCATGATAAACAACCAGAACCAAACTCAACCTAGAAGATGGAGGAGCTTATTTGGCCCACACCTACACGGCACAGTGCTTCACTAGGGAAAGTCAAGGCAGAAACCCTGAAGAAAGATTAAAACAGAGGCCATGGAGGGGTGCTACTTACTGGCTGGCTCACCATGGCTTGATCAGCCTGCTTTCTTATACCCCCAGGACTACCAGCCCAGAGTTAGGACTGTCCACAATAAGGGTGACCCTCCCAAGCCAATGGTCAGTCAAGAAAACATGCCGTAGCCCTGCCCACAGGCCACTCTCAATTCCTCAGTCGAGTATCTCTCTTCCCAGATATGTGTAGGTTTGTGTCAAGTTGACGAATATCCAACCAGCACATTAGGAGTCTACATTACAGCTGGTACAGATTCCAGACACAGTAGGAGCCATGGTGGCTCTGGGGCCAATGTCCCTCTACAGCCTGGAGCTAAGCAGGATGAATGGGCAGAGAATAAGTCTCTGTGACACATCATGGCACTCACTGCCAGGCCAGATGAATCTGGGTGCCCTTTCCCATACATTGGCCCTATATCAACTCCATACATCAGCATCCAGCCCTTCTGCTCCCTTCTTTCTGGACAGAAGACACCTAAATGACGTAATACTCTATTGGTTGGCCTGTCTGACAAGAGCTCTGGCCAGAGAGGATCAAAGCAGGTAGTGAAGCTCCATAAATCAGAAAAAGAAAAGGGTATAATGGTCTCTGCCTCCCCATTTCCCAGTGTGAAGGACATCCAAAGCTAGAGACCCCTTCCTATGCCCTGATGCATCTGAGCATACAAACCTGGACAAAGTGGTTGTCACAGCTTCCTGCCTTCTGTCCTGGCTTTTGCTGTACACCCCAAACTTCCCGATTTAATACCTCCTCACCCACACACTGGCCCCTCACTATACCTGCTCTAGAAAAAATAAGAACCTCGGAAGCTTACTTCCAGTCTTTTGTCCTGTCCTATGAACCCATGTGTGCTGTTCCAAGCCAGGAGTGGCCATAGAACAGTGTGTCTAGGGACCCAGGAGCATCCTGAAGGCACTGGAGAACATCCCCAGGGACGGTCCAGCTGAAACCTACAGCCAGGTGGTTCCTCTCCCCGTCCCAAGCCTTGGGGATTCCCATCAAGGGAGTCAGCAAAGCAGAAACGCTGATGTGATTGTTTGTGAACGAGGCCCTGTAGCTGTTGGCTCCCCAAGTGATTCTAATGTTTAGGCTTAATGTCTTACCTTTCCCAGGGGCCTCTGTGCTTCAGCAGCTACAAGACCGGAGGGAAAGAGGTGATGGCATTTTGGAGTACCACAGCAGCTGTGGTAAAGAAATGCCCAAACTGGGGTCAGAAGAACTGGTTATGACATCCAGACCCATCCCTTGGTCCTCTAGGCCATACAGCAGGCCACCTGCCTACATCCTCTTTCCAAGTCACAAATGTACCTGGTGGCTCTGTAGTGGACCAGAAACCATTTGGAGACTCTAAAGGCTCAGAGAGCTGAGGCCTATTTGGACCCAAAATGAAACAGTCATGGCTTACACCTTACACAGAACCCACTGAAGGATGGACAGGGCGTAGACAAAGTATGATATAGCATGTGATTCTCTGACCATTAGCACCAAAGCAGCTTTCCCAGACTGTAGGTATCTCCTTGACTGTAGAATTTTCCTCTCCCCTAGCTTTCGCCCCAGAGAACAAACTGGAGCAGGTAAAACTCTATTTGCCAAAACTGAAAAAAATTCAGGAGGAAAATGAGACGTAACTGTGTGATTGGGCAGAATGAGATGGTGACAGAGCTGTCAAAGAAAGAGAAGTCAACTGGGAGAGAAAACAGGAAAAGAGAAGAGGCCAGGAGGCACGGACTGGGCTGGGATCCCTAGCTCAAACTGTGGAAACTGTGGAAAGGGAAGTAAGGGTTGGGAAGGAAAGACAGGTGGCAGAGAACAGAGGAGGAGCCAAAGAGCCTAGTCCTGCTTCCAGGACTTTCCAACTGGAGACTGCAGAATTTCCCCAACCCGGCAGGCCAGAGTTGAAGGCAGAGTGAGGACGCCATCTAGCGGCAGGGGCTGGAAGGGGGAGGGGGCCATGCCCAGGACACTGCCTCTTGGGGGGTGGGGCAGACACAAAGATTGGCCAGTGCTCCTCAGAGTGAAGGATGGAAAGGTGCTCGAAGGGTAAGAGCCTGCCGAAGCCCAGCAGGAGGAAGAGCTAGACGAATGAAAAGTAGCCCCTGGGAGTTGAGGGGATGGCTGGCCCCACCAGGCAGAGGCTGGACTCTGGAACCTCTTGCAGGCACAGGGAGGGGCCCAAATGGTCTAGAGGGGAGAGCAAAGAGAGGGAGCCATCTGGTGTCTGGAGGTGGAAGGCAGCAAGTGTCTGGTGTCTGGGAAGTGGGGAGTGGGAGGGATTCACCGGGAAGGAGGCAGAGAAGAAAGGCCACATGTCCCCCCACCCCACTCCCCTGTGGCCAGGCTCCTGGTCTCATTCTCAAGACAACAAATATGAACGGTGATTGCTTTTTATCCAAACGGTCTGCAGCCTGGAGCAAGAAGCAAGCTGCCCCTAGGTACAAGGAAAAAAACAACAGGGTTTAGCAAATAACCCTTCATTTTCCTTCTAAAGATCCTCCCAGGTTCCAGGAAGGCCAGCCCTTGCCAGACTCTCCTGGAACTAGCATCTCTTGTCCCTAGAGATGGAGTGGGGGCAGACAATAGGCCAGAGCATAACCAAGTCACCTCCTTCCCCACAGCCAAGAGGGAGCTGACTATGTCTGGGCACTCCTAGGCCAGTTGTGCCCACATGGAACGCAGGCAGTTTAGGGGTTTGTCTTCAAATCTCATCCGCTTATCCATCTGATGCCGAGGAGAGCTGGTGCAGGATCCATGCACCAGTCTATATCCAAAGACATCAAGAAGAGAGTGCTGGTCAGCATGCACAGAGAACAAGAAGAGAGGGAGGCAAGATGGGGCTCCAGGATGCTCAGGTCTTCTCAGGCCCAGCACCAGCTAGTAATATTACAGCTACATGCCATGCAGACCCGCCCTCCTGGGGCAAGAACACTGGGTCCCTTTTGTATATATTTTTCCCGGTTGCCCCCCCACCCCTGGTACTTAAA
The DNA here is from genome assembly GCF_021556685.1 of Rattus norvegicus. NCBI lineage: Eukaryota > Metazoa > Chordata > Mammalia > Rodentia > Muridae > Rattus > Rattus norvegicus. The sequence goes on from NC_141537.1 coordinate 7,682,223, forward strand.
GGCTGGAGAGACTGGCTCTTATTTGGCCTACACGAAGCTGGGACCAACTCCCACTAAGAATCTGCACTTGGTCCTCATAAATCAAAGGATAGAGAACTCCAGAGAGGGCAGGTGTGAGAGCTTTAGTCAACCCCTTCCCACCCTGGGACAGTGAGGTTCTGCCCTCCTGCCAGTTGAGACTCATCCTAGGGAGTAGCAAGCACTTTCCTCTCCTCACACCAACTCAAAAGCAACCAAGGTTCTAAGCAAAGGGAACCTCTGAAACACCCCACTGAAGGTTGAGCTTGCACTGGGACAGGATCAGGAGCCAGAGGCTGGTCCCATGGGACAACACTGGAGGACTCGATCCCTGAGTAGGTACTCCATTCCTCATGAATAGCTCACCTCTACTGCTCATCCTAGAGGAATCTTGCCTGTGAGTGGGAAGGGAGAAAGGCCAGAGCAGAATCCCATCATCTATAAAAACAGGGAGTTTCACGGTCTATTTTTCTGGCTTAAGACTTTTCTTGAAATTTTTCTTTTTCCTGAAAAAGAGAGAGGGTTGGACATTCTGACAGTATTGACCTCTAGAAAGCATATCCTCTTCTAAGATGCCTCTTGTGGTCAGAACACTGTCCCCTAGATCCCTAAGATCTTCAGTCTGCAGGCCCTACACCTGGCCAGCTTCTGCCCTTGAAGACTAGCTTGCCAAGCTCCGGTGAAATACAACTGTGGTAAGGAGACTGAATTCCACATTCAACGTACCCCAGCCTGCACTTTGCTGGATTGATTGTGGGGGTGGCTCGTGTGTGCCACCTTGCCCACTCTCGGTTGCCTCCACCTGCCAAGCACACAGCAACCCCCACCCCCAGTACTGAGGTGCAGCACATGTACCCCACCCACTGCACCCTGCAGACATTCTGGACCTGCCCCTCAGCTCGGATGCATCCACCTGCAGTGGCTTGAGTGTGGTGCAGTCTGTGAGGCATGATGAAGGACAGTATTTTAGAGCACTTAAAACAGCAACTCTTTAGGTCGTGGTCACTTGTGATTATCCTCTCTCCAAAGATGCTAACTATTCAGGAGATGCTGGGTGAGGTGTTTCCACAACCCTGGGATATCTATCCTGCTCACTCACATCTGGGGATAGGGTGTAAACAAGGTAAATAGGAGGGAGGCAGCTTTGCCTTCGATGGTCGAAGCTTGTAGGGGGGGAAGCATCTGTACTGTCCTTTAAAAACTTATGCTGGCTTTAACCAAAGCATCTACCATTTAGAGAAAGTAAGGGGGAAGCAGCCGTGAACACAAAGCAGGCAGTGCGGGGTATTATTCCAATAAACAGGCCTCCTCCCTCGCACCCACCTTTACCTTAGTAAAGACTTTTCTTTTCTTTTCTTTCCTTTTTTCAAACTAGAAGCCTTCAGGTGAAAATAAAGCCACAGCAGCCAGAGGGGGGAGAAATGTAGTCTTTCTCAGGGTTAACATCTGAAGACAAGCTTGTGCGGCTTGGCCAATCAGATGCGCCCCTGCCAGCTATAATATAGTGCGAAAGGCAGCCTGTCTCACAAGCTCTCCAGCCTTGCTACCATTTAAAATCAGGCTCTTTTTGTCTTTTAATTGCCGTCTCGAGACCCAACTCCGATGTGTTCCGTTACCAGCGACCGGCAGCCTGCCATCGCAGCCCCTGTCTGGGTGGGGATCGGAGACAAGTCCCCTGCAGCAACAGCAGGCAAGGTTATATAGGAAGAGAAAGAGCCAGGCAGCGCCAGAGGGAACGAACGAGCCGAGCGAGGAAGGGAGAGCCGAGCGCAAGGAGGAGCGCACACGCACACACCCGCGCGTACCAGCTCGCGCACAGACCGGCGCGGGGACGGCTCGCAAGTCCTCAGGTTCCGCGGACGAGATGCTGCTGCTGCTGGCCAGATGTTTTCTGGTGGCCCTTGCTTCCTCGCTGCTGGTGTGCCCCGGACTGGCCTGTGGGCCCGGCAGGGGGTTTGGAAAGAGGCGGCACCCCAAAAAGCTGACCCCTTTAGCCTACAAGCAGTTTATCCCCAACGTAGCCGAGAAGACCCTAGGGGCCAGCGGCCGATATGAAGGGAAGATCACAAGAAACTCCGAACGATTTAAGGAACTCACCCCCAATTACAACCCCGACATCATATTTAAGGATGAGGAAAACACTGGAGCAGACCGGCTGATGACTCAGGTAGAGACCCATTGCGGGTGGGAAACGGGTTCCTTCCCTGGAGGGGGGGTGCGTGTGACCAAGCAGTCAGCCCTGCTCTGTTTGCTCTTTGGGCAGGTAGAAAGGCGGCTTGCTCTCTCCTTCCCCACCCACCTGCCCACCTAGCACTCCTCTTCCGGGAGGAGAAAGGAGGTGAAGGGTCCAGCAGGAAGTTTAGGGTTTGGTGGAATGGAGCACCAGAAGATGGGGTTTTCTATCTTATTAGTCTCATTTAGTTAGTCTCGCGGGACGACCTCCTCTAACTACCTGTATTCTACCCTGAAACTTGGAAAGACCTTCACTCTGTGGGTGTCTGCCCTTTTCAAGTGGAGACAGAAAATGGAGGGAGTGGGGATGCCCTGTACACTTCAAGGGGCCTCCAGGTCACTGCAAACATAGCCGGGAGCATTTCCAGCCCCTAGCTCCCACCTTTCCCTTCTCTGTGTTTTTCTCCCAAGACCACCCCACCCTTTACCCCACCACTACCAAAGAACTGTAACTGGGAAAGCTGAGGAGAGGGCAATTGTGACAAAAGGCAGAAGCTCCAGAGTCGCCCGTCTTGTCCCCACTGTCTCGCGTAGCCTGACTGCGATCCCGTCGTCCTCAATTGTGCCGGTCGAGAATGTATTGATATTTCTTTAAGGATGCTCCTCAGTTCTCCAGAGCCCGCGGTACCTTAGGGGAGGGACTTGGAACTTGCTGGCTTTGCAATCCCTTTAATTTTCAACCTGCTTGCATAAGAATTAGACGCGAATAAATATTCGGCGACCAGGGTGGATAGACGGAAGGCAAAGCCTCTCTTCCCATCCCACCTCCTTTGAGATTTCTAGGCTACCAATCTTCCAGCCAAACCGAGACTTTCTGAAACTCCATGCACGTATGACTGGAGCTGGAAATGGGTTTCCTTGCAAATATAGGTCAGCATCCTTTTTACTGCCCTATTAAAATATTCAAGTCCTACCTTTAGGGCTAGGTGCGTCAAGCGGCTGGAGGGGCGGCGCTGGCGGGGCGCAAGTGCAGGGGGCGGGGGCTGGAGAAAACAAGAGTGGAACAGCCCGCGCGACGCGACGCGACGCGACGCGCAGCTCGCCACCGGGTACCTGCTGTGTGGGAAGCCTAGGAGACTAGTCTTAGGGTGGCAGGCCAGAGCTGGAGCAAAAGGAAGTCGTGGAGGCTGAGTACAGGGCCATTCTCTCTCCATCTCCCTCATCTGCTCCCGACCACCTTAAATCTGGACCGCGAGTGTGGGGGCGCGCGCGCGCGCGGGAGTCGGGGAGCTGCGCGAGCCAGTTAACTCTGCGCGGACCGCGGGGCGCCCGACTGGTCCGGCTTGCAAGAGCGAGTTCTCCCGCTGGCCCCGGGCACCCATCCCCTGGCTACCCTATTCGCCTCCCCTCCCGAGGGGGGGGGGGCATCTCAGGATAAGGAGGTCCTTGGGAAGGTGCGATCAGAGAAAAGATTACCAATGCAAAGAGGCCTGTCGTGGACACGCAGGGTCCTCATCTCGGATGGGTCTGCAAGGGGGTCCTCGGCTGGCCCGCTCCCTAGTCCGGCCCGCCGGGCCTCTGCGTGTCGCAGAGCTGGGAGAGCGCCGAGCCTTGGTAGACGCCTTTCAGCCCGGCTTACTCCTGCGCTATCGATCCCGAGGCTAGGGTTTCAGCGCGCGGGGGTTGAGCTCCGGCGGCTTGTCCCTGACCCTGCAGGCGCGGAGTGCGCCGGGCCCGAGCGCAGGGCTCCGAGCGCGCTCACTCTCTAGGGCGCGCAGGCAGGGGTTGAGCCGCGAGAAGTCGCAAGGCAGGGAGCCCCGCGGGTCTGACCTGGACTGCAACCCCGCCACCCTCGCGGCCCCTCGGCCTCAGCGCCCTAAACGGAGATCCCCAATTAAGTCCTTTCCCTCACGCCACCCTTCCAGTCAGGGACCCGGAGCTTAGCCTCCCTACAACGGATCACTCTCGCCGCCGCCTCGTGCGCGCGCGAGCAGTATTTGAACTTCTGACCTTCTGTCAAGTTCCTTTAGACGAAGGAAACGAAAACAAATACTTTTCTCCCTTGGGCAGTGGTCATTCTGGTTCCCAACACAAAAAGAGGTGGTAGAGACAGCAAAAGTGGGGGTGGGGAAGGCCAGGCCAGGATCTTCTCACCCACCCTGCAAAGATCCCCCAAAATGAGGGTGGCTGTAAAGGTGGCAGTCTAGGAAGTTCCCCTTGGTACAACCCTCGCTGGTTCTTATTCCGGGTTGGCAGAGATAAGAGGGAATGGGAAGGAAGGAGGTGGCGAGAAGGCAGGACTAGAGGTGAAGGGGTGAAGCCAGGGAATCTCCGGGGAACCTGCCATCCGCCCCTTCCACCCACCCATCCCCCCTTTAACAACCACTTGGTTCGGGCCGAGGTCCCCTCTCTTCAGTCTCTCCTGCCTCCCAGTCTGTCTCTCTAAAGTGACTGAGCCCAAGTCCCTCAACCATGGCAGGACCGTCCCCAGTGGAACTTTCTGAGCAGTTCTGGATCGCAGGAGCTCCTGGTTAATATTAACTCCGGAGAGGGAAGCGCAGACAGACACTCTCCTAAAGCAGTCCAAGCCCCAGAGAGTGCCAGGCTGTTGTGCCCGCGGCCAGGGGTCTGGGGTGGGAGGCAGCAAGGGCCTGATCTGCAGGATCTGCCGGCTGAAGTGGGGGGAACCACCTGAAGAGCCAGGTTGAATAATTTCCTACGTGCTTAGGAGTTAGCCAGGAAAAGGAGGCCAGGTGTGGGTTTGAAGAATAGTTTTCTGCTTTGAAGAGTAGGGTCTGTCCCCGCCCCCCAGTTAGGAGAAGAGTGAAGTAAGGTGTGTTTAGAGAGTGGAGTCTCTCTTGAAGTGAGACGCCACCTCCCTCACAATGTGGGAAGCCCACCTTTGGACGTGACAGTCCCTGCTCTGAGCTCCTGGACTGCGCTGGTGTGCAGATCCGGGAGGCGAGCTGGAGGCTTCAGGAACAACTTGGCCTCTTGCAGACACAAAGCTGGGCCCCAGTGACCCTGCTGGGCTTCACGGTGGCTGCACAGAGTCGGGCTTGATTAGCGGCACACGACCCAATGAATTAATAACCGGGCTGAGCTTCCCGGCTTTGCCGACATTCCCTCCCAGAGCGGGCGGGGGAGTACCCGGCATCTCCCTGCTGAGTTGCGCTGGGCCTGGTGTCCGGGAGGGTTCTGAGGCACCGGTGCCAACTCAGGGACCATCAGAGTTGGCCTCTCCGAGTCTAGGGACTGTCTCGACCCAAAGCTCTTTGCCTGGGTCCTCTGTGTCTACCCTGGTGGCGCAGCTCAGGATACTGGGCTCCAGAGCCCTGTCCATCGTACCCTCGCTCTCCCCTACTGCCGAATGGGAAGCTTGTTAAGGCCACATCACAAGCTTCCCCCCATTCCCACCCCCCTAGAAAGAAGGGAGCGAGTGGAGTGCAGGTTGGAATAAAGGAGGAGATAAGCAGAACGTAGCACGGTGTGCGCCTGCGCGCAGCGACTTTGATTCTCGGTACTAAACTGACTCTGGCTCCAGGACTGATTTTCATATAAAACAGATTCAGTCCCCAAGATTGAACTCCAACTCTGTCTTTCGGACTTTTCTCCTTAAGAAAACTGTTCGCAGGTCCAGAAACTTACCAGAGCGGACCTGTTGTTACTGCATCCCTCCCATGTGCTGTGCTTTGAACTCTACAACCATACTCCTGGGCCTCATTGTTGCCAAATACACGCCTTTTCCTGATGCACACACATTTCTCTGTTCATGAAAGACTGGGCAACAATCTTTTGCAAGAGTCTCCCTGGCTACATCTAGAGCCCTGTCATCTAGGGGCCACTCTCCCATCCCTGTAGCCTGCTAGCTATCCTCTCAGCCTGAAGGATCATGGGTTGTCAGTCTTACCCTCTGCAGAAATTATTCCTGCCACCACGGGGGTCCAGTTCTCTGGGTAATGTGCCCTTACCATGTTAACTCCACTCACACCTCCCCAAGCCAGTATGCCACCAGCAGCAGCATAAAATTCCAAGCACTGAGTTAGCCACCCAGCACACAGACACTGGACTCCCCTCTTTAGGATATCTTTGCCTTAGCGTGTGACCCAACAGTGCCTCCACTATCCCCAGTTCAACTGTGCCCTGCAAGGGAGGAGGCAGGGTAAGGAGAGTTTCACAGAAGACCCTCTCTTGGGCAGGGCTCAGAAGCCTTGGGCCTTGCTGGCTCCCCATCCCCCTACCTTTCCCACCCCACCCCCATCCACTTGTTAAGTTTGCTCTTCAAACTTGCCGGACACCATTCTGTGCAGGGCCAAGAAAACAAGAGGGGAGGAAGAGAACTGGTCAAAGAAAACAGGAACACAATCAGGCCACAGACCAGCCTGGCAGAGAGGAGCTCCTTGCAGGAAAGAATGTGGCTGCCTAGACCAAGAATGTTTGTCCTCTGCCCTGCCTATGCTGGACACCAGCATTCACCTGCTTGCTTGTCCTTGGCCCACTGCCCACCCCTCAGCGTTGCTATGGATTTCCTCAGGCCCAGCAGGTATAGGGAAGGCCTGACCTCCAAAATAACACAGGACTTCTAACCCCTAAAGTATGCCAGGAGTCCTGTCTCACCAAAGCGCATCTGGAATCTCAAATGGTTCTTGTTTCTCAGGCCATGGTGCTACTGTTTCTGAGTTCGAGACAGGCTGTCAGTTGGTTCCTGGGAAAACCTGCCCCTCCGGCAGCTGCCATGCCCCCACCCCCATGTCCTCATTCACTCAACCCCTGCGTCCTGGACCTGTGGTTGGTGGAGAAACCACCAACGACTGTGTCTGCCACTTAGGGTTTCTCCCTTCTCCCCACAGAGGTGCAAAGACAAGTTAAATGCCTTGGCCATCTCCGTGATGAACCAGTGGCCTGGAGTGAAGCTTCGAGTGACTGAGGGCTGGGATGAGGACGGCCATCATTCAGAGGAGTCTCTACACTATGAGGGTCGAGCAGTGGACATCACCACGTCTGACAGGGACCGCAGCAAGTATGGCATGCTGGCTCGCCTGGCTGTGGAGGCAGGCTTCGACTGGGTCTACTATGAATCCAAAGCTCACATCCACTGCTCTGTGAAAGCAGGTAAGTTAGCCTCCTCTTCGTGGCTTTTCTCCATCACCCTCCACCTCCCACCCTTCCCACCAGAAGGTCTGGAAAAACACAGGGCAGAAGGGAGAGTCAAGAAAAGGGAGGAATGCTCTTGAAAATCATAGCCTGTGACCCCTCCCCAGTCGGGTACTTCTGCAACCTTTTAGGCTACATGCCAGCATATCTGGGTGCTTTCCAGAGCCCCCTGTTTCAGGTACTAGAGACAGAGGGTATCAGAGAGCATTGTGGAAGGGGGTCCTCCTGGTGATTACAGAGCTCTCCTTGATCTCTTCTCTCATTTAGGGCTTAAGAACCCACTGCCACCCCCTCTCCCTCCCCCATGGGCAGAAGGGTCTGTCCAGGACATAAACCCGGGCACTGGCTCCTCCCCGCTGGGAGTCTGTGGATTTTAAACTAACTTAACTCACTCGCTAAGCCTGTGCTGGGAAAGGCCTGGTGGGAGGTAATAAACTCTTTACTTCCAACGTCGGGAGACCGCAAGCCTAGAAGCATCCGTTCTTATTAGGAGCCCAGCTGGGATTCAGAAAGTCCCTGGCAGAACTGCGGAAGGCGATCCGCTGGAGCAGCTGCCCCCAGCCGGCACGAGGCGGAGTTCCCTGGGCCTGCAACGCCACACGCTGTTGGGGGGGAGGTACAGCTAGGGAGGCAGGCAGCCAGCGCACGTGCCTCTGTGAATTGTGTTCGCGGACAGGCGGCTCACGGTGACTTTCCATAGAGCTCTGTCCTTCCCGAGACCCACCCCCACCTAAGCTTCCCAAGTTTCCAAAACCGTATTTTACTGACACATGTTAGTTGGAAATAATTTAAACGTCAAGAAACACTAAGTGGCAGCAATAGTTGGTGAGGGTGCACAGGAGTGGCGATGGGAAGTCCTGTAGGAAGGTGTTGGCTTCGGGAGTTCCACCTCACCAGGCTCCTTGCAGGACCCTGGCCCCGGAGCTCCTATTAGTCTGGGGGCGGGAAATACAGTTGGAGGGCCCAGGCCCTAAGTAAGCCCTTCCCTGGGTGTTAAGGCTGCGCTGAACACACAAGGCTTCCCTGCCACCCCTGTTCGCGGAGTCCCTCTGGCAGGAGTCCCTAGGGGATCTCCTCACAAATGAGCAGCGGTAATCCAGCCCGGAGGGTCCCGAAGGCAGTGCAGACCCCGGCCTGGGAGGGCAGCTCATTGGCATTCTACACACGCGGGCTGGGGCGCCGCGCCTTGTGTGTCAAGCGGGGTCGTGCGACTCGACGACTACTCCGGCTCGCTAGAGCCCCGGGTCGCATTCCGGGGAGCTACCGAGTGCTTCCAATGGCCAGCCCCGCACTTCATGCCAGGGAAAACGATGAGAAGATTAAAAGCCTTCTGTAATTCCAGCAGGAAGATTCTTTCTGGCAATCTCTATTTGCCAAAAGCATGATCCTGGAGATTGGAATGCAAAGAGACTGGGACCTCCCCCCGCCTCCCTGGCCCCCCGCGCTCCGCCCTATCCTTAATTATTGTCCTCTGGGACAGTGAACCTCCGAGAGCTACGGAGGGCTGGGTAAAGCGGGTAGTCAAGGGGCCTTGAGAACCCGCGCTTCCAGCGCTCCTAGCAGGCCTGGCCATTTAAAATTCAAATACACATCTCGAGTGCTTGGAAAAGAGGCCGGGCTGTGCAAATAGTGCCTTGTGAGGCCCGGGCTTCTGGAGAGTCCCTGTGTGTGAACTGCACGAGGGGGAGGGGTTTGCACCTGAGCAAATAGGGAGGGGGCCGCCAGCGAGCTGCAGAGTGAGCTGAGAATGGGGGTGGGGGTCTGGAAGTGTCCCCTCTTCCAAGGCTGTCTCCTATTTATCCCACAAATCACAATGACAATACCAGGCTCTTTATTGGATTTTAATTAGAAAATCCACACAAGTCTCGGGCTTTCACACCTCGGGCAAGCCTCTGGAATGTTTGTCCAGTTGCTACAACGACTACTGCTATTTTTCGATCTCCGCTCCCTGGTCATCCACCGACCAACACCAAGGCCCTCACTGAGGAGGCCGGAGGCGGGGGCAGCCAGGGTTCCCGCCGCACAGCCTCAAAGCACTGCGCACAGGGAGGCGCAGCGCCCTGCTGTCCGGGCGGGAAAGAGGAAAGTGCGCCTGGCGCCCGTGCGAGCTCAAGGAGGCTTCCTCAGGAATCCAAGTGGAGAGTAAATATCCTTCTGGGTTCGCGGCGAGGCTGGGTGCATAGGAGGGGAGGGGGAAGACAGGGCCCGAGGCAGGAGAAAGGCTGGGAGTGTCCCCTGCCTCTTGGAGCAAACAGCCGGCTAAATTTTACCGGTGTGGGAGCAATCTTGGAGGGTCATTCAGGAATGCGCCTGACTGTGAATTTAGCCACTAGAGCGCTGGGATTGTTGGCATAGGGCGGCCTGCTCTGGACCAGTCTAGATCTACCCCCACCCCCACCCCTGCCTCTCCGCCCCCAAGCGCGCGCCCCTGGTCCAGCCGAGTGGGACCTGAACGTGCGCCGTCACGCATACACGCACGTATTCGCACTAGGCGTACCTGTCTCCTTTGGCACTGAACCTTGGGTCTCTCTCTACCCCGCAGAGAACTCCGTGGCGGCCAAATCTGGCGGCTGCTTCCCGGGATCAGCCACAGTGCACCTGGAGCAGGGTGGCACCAAGTTAGTGAAGGATCTAAGTCCCGGGGACCGCGTGCTGGCGGCTGACGACCAGGGCCGGCTGCTGTACAGCGACTTCCTCACCTTCCTGGACCGCGACGAAGGTGCCAAGAAGGTCTTCTACGTGATCGAGACGCGGGAGCCGCGGGAGCGTCTGCTGCTCACCGCCGCGCACCTGCTCTTCGTGGCGCCGCACAACGACTCCGGGCCCACTCCGGGACCGAGCCCACTCTTCGCCAGCCGCGTGCGTCCGGGGCAGCGCGTGTACGTGGTGGCTGAACGCGGCGGGGACCGCCGGCTGCTGCCCGCCGCGGTGCACAGCGTAACGCTACGAGAGGAGGCGGCGGGTGCGTACGCGCCGCTCACGGCGCACGGCACCATTCTCATCAACCGGGTGCTCGCCTCGTGCTACGCAGTCATCGAGGAGCACAGCTGGGCACACCGGGCCTTCGCGCCCTTCCGCCTGGCGCACGCGCTGCTGGCCGCGCTGGCACCCGCCCGCACGGACGGCGGGGGCGGGGGCAGCATCCCTGCCCCGCAATCTGTAGCGGAAGCGAGGGGCGCAGGGCCGGCTGCGGGCATCCACTGGTACTCGCAGCTGCTGTACCACATTGGCACCTGGCTGTTGGACAGCGAGACCCTGCATCCCTTGGGAATGGCAGTCAAGTCCAGCTGAAGTCCGACGGGACCGGGCAGGGGGCGTGGGGGCGGGCGGGGCGGGAAGCGACTGCCAGATAAGCAACCGGGAAAGCGCACGGAAGGAGACTTTTAATTATAAGAATAATTAATAATAATAATAATAATAATAACAATAAAAAGTAGGACAGTCCAAAGTAGACTATAAGGAAGCAAAGACCCCGGGGAGTTCTGTTGTTGTGTTTAGTTTAAATATTTTTTTTTAATTTTTTCGTTATTGTCTTGTTTGGGTTATTTTTCTCCTCCCCTGGCTATTTATTTGTTTCGTATGAATAGATGTTTTAAATAATATGAACGGACCTTCAAGAGCCTTAACTAGTTTGTGTCTTGGATAATTTATTATCGTGTGAACTGTACTCACAGTGGGGGAAAGATTATTTTGTGAGGCCAAGCAACCTGCTGAAAGTCTATTTTTCTACATGTCCCTTGTCCTGCGTGTCAGAAGGCAAAACTCCGCATTCCTCGCCTGCTCTGCTCCTGCTTTTCCGCAAGTGTAAACTAGAACCTGCTCCATGGGGGTCCACAAATTATATTTTTATACACAGAATTGTAAATTAGATTTTTGAGAGATCAATACTTAACTGAATGACATTTCATTTTTTGAAATAGTGTAAAATATGAAAATATATTATTTTAATTTAACTATTTTCCAATGTAACAGCCGTCTTCTGTACTGCCTTCTAGGTATGTATTTGCTTTGTAACCGCCACTTTGGTCATGTTCTTGGAAACTAAGACTGTTAACGCACACATACACACTTTTTTTCTTTTGACAGACTGGAAGAACTCTGTTATTTTTAACTTCAAAGAATTTATTAGAAAATAATATTTTTTAAAAGTGCACATAGCGGTGAGCCCACAAGGATGGAGCCTGTAGTTTGTACAGAGAAAAACAAGGATGTTTTTGCATTAATAAACTGAGAAACAACTGCTGTACATTTACTAAAATGTATTTTTGAATATTTTGTAATAGTTTTATAGAAATAAAGCGTGCCACGCACCCAGTGGTTAAGTAGATATTTCCTGAGAATCCCTGTTGTGCCCCTTTTTATGTTGTTTTTGGCTTCATTTCTGGGAAATCTGGAGCCCCATATTCTGTCGAGTTGTAATGCTTCTACTGTAATTTCAGACCTACTGACTTAGGAAACCAAAATCAACAAAACAAAGCCACAGTCTGCCCTCCTCACTGGAAGACCTCAGCCCTGGGCTTGCTATGCCAAGCTCTGCTCACACTCTCCAGAGTTGGGGGATTGAGGGGGACAGTCTCACCCCAGGCCCAACTCTTTGCCAGCAAAGCCTTCTTTGTGGGCTTCCTCCAACCTAGAGGGAACAACCTCCAGAGCTGAAGATGCTGTGTCTGAAGGCCAGACAGGATCTCCTAGAAACTTAGTTCTCTTGACCCTCCTAGCATGGTCGTTCCCTCCTAGCATGGTCGTTGGAGTAATTTCTCCATCTGGGCCTGCCAGAGGGTGGCCACTTTAGTATCTCTTGGTCTGTGTCTATCTGGAACAATCGCCAAGCCTGTAGTTTGTCCTCAGGGCTCAAGCAGTGACAGTGTTAGCTAGATGTGGTGGGAGAAGCCCTTCCAGTTTACTCTGCCTGGCAGCGTTTGCAGCGGGACTCTGCCCTGGTTCTTTAGTGTATAGAAACACGGCCCACTCTGTGCTTTGGGAAGAAACATCTGAGAAGCTTTGATCTGATGGAAGGGTCTCTGGGCAGATGGAGCCAAAGCAGAGGCTGGCCCTGGTTTACAAAGCAGCACTAAGTGGAACTTGTAACTGCTCGGCAGGCCTACCCTCCAGAAGAGACCTTTGAGGGTGTCTGCAGCCCTGAGGAACATCTTGGCGACAGCCTACCCTCAGGGGTTTTCCCAGGAGGCTGTGTCCCCTTGGGCCAGGGATTTGTCCTCCACCTGCTTCCCCAAGGCCAGCCCTCTTGGCAGCAGCAGGCCTTGGTATTTCTCTGCAAAAGATTTTTCCTTGATCTCATCTCAGAAGCAGATTCAAAGGTGGTGTGTCTGATGTCCCATGGGATTGGCCATTGCTTTTCTTTTGTCCATTCTGACAGGCAAACGGGAACCACTATGCACACCAACAACTTCCATTGTGCCTAGCAACGTGATCACTTACCTATGCACTGGTTGGTCAGAGGCAAGAGCTGGAGGCCCACTCAGCCCAACGTTTGCCATGGCCTGAGAGGAACTCTGGGAACAAGGGCACTACAGAATGCATAACGCCAACCAGCGCCTTTTCCTGGAGGGGCCGGGTGGCACAGGCCTGCTGCCCACCTTCAGGGCTCCCTCTGTCCTTCTTCACAGGATCTTTCTATAGCCATGAAAGAAAAGTATTACATAGGTGTGACAAACAAAGACCCTGAAAAAAATATAGGCCATCCAGCCTTAGCAGGGTGCCCAGGCACCTCTCCAGAATTGGTGGTATTAAGAAATTGTGCAAAACGCATTATGGTACTTATCGCCAGTCCCTCATACCCGAGTGATCATCTGTTCTTGTAGAAAACAAATGCATCAGAATGCTCTCAAAACTGGCATCTTTGGGCTGTATGGGTTGAGTAAGTTAAGAAATCACAGACTTCCTGCACTGTTGGTTATGTGACAGAACTTCTATCCCATGGCTGTCGAGAACACCCTTCATGGCCTTCCATGAGAATGAGCTGTAAATGGGAAGGAAAAATTCCCATGGAATCTCTCAATGGCGGGATTGAGTCAGGCTGTGGTCATTGTCCCTGTGCAGGAAGACACGTGACTCAGCAGCTGACAGGGTGGCAGCGTATTGTTCCCCTGGTGGCATCTCTGCTGTCAGAGTCACACTCACATGGAAAACGCTGGGTGCAAAGGATGCTGGGTGGCTGCAAGGCTTGCCCAGGAGGCACCAAAGCTCCTGCCAGGGATTCGAGCGGGCACAAAGAAGCTGGCTATGGGGCTCCCTAACACCCGGAACCACTGGGCGCCTTCCCTCTGGGTACCCAGGGATGTGTCCCACACATGACTTCATAGGAACAGATTGCAATTCACTTCTCAGGTCTTGACTTTTCCCAAGCCAGGAGTACATTCAAAGACAAAGAGCAAGTTATGACCCGGAGACAAATCTCGTCAAATCTAGTCCTCCTCACATAACTCGTAAGCTGACATTGTTCCTAGCACCTGTAAATGTCTGACACAGAGAATCTAAGTGATAGTATTTCATGGCACCTGAGAAAGTTAGAGCTGAGTAGCGGTCAGTAAATTTTTACTGGGACACACCAAGCATCCTCACAGCAACTTGCCCATTGCTTCCTTCCTGCCTGTGTGAGAGAGTTTGTGGTTACAGCAGAGATCATGAGGCCTCTGGAGCTCCAGATATATATATATATATATATATATATATATATATATATATATATATATATATATATATATTTATATTTATTTATATTTATATTTATATTTATATTTATATATTCCTGTGGACAAGGTGTTTCTAGTCCTCTTTGTAGAATTCCCAACCGTGGCTGGGGATGTGGTCTGGTCAGCAAAAGTGCTTATAACACAGACTTGAGGAACCAAGCTTGATCCCAGTACCCACACAAAAGACTCAATGGAGCAGCACTGTTCTGTGATCCCAGCACCAGGGAAGTGAACATAGGAGAGTCCATGGCTTTCTGGCCAGCTAGCATGGCCAGATCAGTGAGCTCTAGGTCCAGCAGGAGATCCAGTCCTAAAGAATAAGGAGAACAAATAGTGGACACCTGACATCAGCCTTGGCTTCCACGTACACATGTGCACACATGCATGCACACTCACACACTGTGAATACAAAAACTAATCTATACAAACACGAAATGATAGTTAGATTAATCAATAATTAAAAATGACTTGGTGACTGGGGCTGCAGGGCCTGCTATCATCAGAAGTGGGGTATCTTTCACTAGAAGCCACAGGCCTTGTACACAATGCCTTTCTCCCTAAGAGCCAGAGGAGACCTCAGAGGGTTTGTGTTCAAGGAAGTGGGAAGCCACCCCCACCTGGTGGTGAAACTTCAAAGCTGAATGCCAATCCCAATGTACTTGGTCAGAGAGAACAGCCCATGCCCAGAGCCACCACCTTCCAAAAGAAACTTCCCAAACCACCCCAAAAGATGTGTCTGGGATTGGGAAGGAGCCTGATTCTCAAGAAGAAAATTCACTACCAATACCTATTTTACCACATCAAAAGTGCTGACTCCTGTCTCTGGCATGAAGTTTACTACCATGGTCCAGTCTAGAGTTCAGTAGGGTAGCCATATCTCCAAACAGGAAGCTGGTTTAACCTTAGCAGGCTGAGAAATCTGTACTGGAAGAAATGATAATTCAACAAAAATCAAAGAAAACAAATGCCCCCACCCAAAACTGATTTCTCAGTGGAGTCTTGTGTGCAAGGTGGGGGTCTGCATGTAGCTTCTGCAGAGAAGTGTTCCTTTCCTCTGAGTCAGCCTCATTCCAGCTGGGAAAGTCCTTCCAGTGGCTCTTAGCACAGCACAAGGGCTGGGTTCTAGATCCCCACAGCCTACAGGCCAGCCTAAACCCTTGAGAGGACTGTCAAGGCCCAGGCCCATGTTGATTCCTGTCTACCAAGTCCATGGAGTTCCTGCTGACAGATGTCCAGGTGCCACCCATCTCTGGCAAAGAGGACAAACCAAACAGTTAGGCAGGGGACTAGGACCCAGAAACATGAACACCATCTCCTGAGTAGTTCACATCCCTGGAACAAATAGACTCAGAGATTCCTAGAAGGCACACATGGAGGATAGAGGAGGAAACCTAGTGTTTACCTTGGCATCCACATGCACTCACACAGGACTTCCCTGCTATGTACCAAATATCCTCTGAGGCCCTATCTGGCTCTTGGGCAGGAAGGCGCTGCATGCAGTCCTGTGAATTCGAGTGAGAGTCCCACTTCTGACAGAAGCAGGCCACTTCTGATGGGTCCAGTCCCTGTCTCCAGCCCTGCAAGCCAATTTGCTTGTGCGTTTGTTTGTTTATGTGTGTGGCATATGTTTCTGTATATGTTTGGTTTTGTGTTCATGGTGTATGGGTGTACATGCATGGGCATGCATGTGCGTGCACGTGCATGTGGAAGCCAAGGTCAACCCCAGGTATCCTCTATCTGTGACTTCTACACCATCAACACTTGCAGAGATAGGTGCCCCAAAGACAGCTGTGGAGGGAGCCTGGACAACCCCAGCTCTCTTCTGGCCTGAAGTGAAAAAGGTACTCGTGCCCATACAATGTCCTCTCTATTTTCTGACTTCCATCCATCTCATAAGCATGAGGCATGGGTGAGAGGGTGTCTTGTGTTGGTGAACCCCACCCTCCCCACTCCCTTTCATTTTCTAGCAGCTGTGAATTTTCTATGGTCTCTTCTGCTAGGTAGAAAAGACACAAGCACAGCCTTCTTCCCTGCGTGGAGGCCGAGCGCCCTCTGGTGGCCATGTTGGGAGAAAGTCTTGTGGACCCAACCAGCTGGCTTAGGAGATATATACCTGTACAAATAAATAAAAATTTAAAAAGAAAAGTCAAATAGGAGCACTGCACTGACCCTACTCTGTAGCAGTGGACATGTGGGTCCCCATCTGTCCAGTCATCTGAGGTGTGGCTCGTCCAGAGCTCATAAAGATAAGTTGGATGGCAGATAGTTGAGGCCTGGGGGAGAGAAAGGCACCCTTGCTCACAGGACTGGAAGGGGCCTGACAGTGTTCTAATTTCATTCTGTTGCTATGACTTTAAAAGAACTATGGCCAAAAGCAAGTTAGGGGGAAAAGGGTTTATTTCAGCTCACAGGTTACAGTCGGCGAGCCCCACAGAGGAACACTGCTTGTTAGCTTGCTTTGGTCTCATGCTTATCTAGCTTTGGCATACATCCCAGTACCACTGTCCTAAGGAATGGCACTGCACACAGTGGGATGAACCACTGAGAAAGGAACATGGAGAGGTGCAAGGTCACGCTAGCCATGAGGACAAGCAAGGAGGAAAGGTGTAATCTAGAAATGGAAGTGGTCTGCTGACCAAGGGTGGAGGGCAAAGACAGCTACAGATCTCGAACCATTGCACGCACTCATGGGGGCCCCACTGAAAACTTCCCCAAGGTCCCTGCCCCTGCTTCCGTGCTAACAGAAAAGCATATGGGTACACAGAGGTCACAGGGAACACAGGCCTGGTATCATGGGTGAACCTCGGCTTACTCAGCCACAGCAGATCCAGTATCTACCTTCAAATCAAGCTGCCGGGTTGAGCTAAGAGCACTCAGAACACAGGAGTGAGGGCAGTAGGGGTGGGCTACAGAGGAGGGACTGCCATCTTACTCACTCAAGCTCCTGCAGAAAGGAAAGGCTGAGAAGTAAAGAAATGAAGGAAATCCAGCCAGGAGTCTAGGCTGCTGAATCCAAAATGCTATCCAAGAACATGAGGAGATCCCTTGGGGAGACCCAGCCCTGATTGGAGAGCAATGTGGGATCTACTCCAGGAAAGATATGGTATAAGACAAGGCTGCCTAGACAGCAGGAGTTTCTGTCCTGTGATATTCAAGACCTCCTAACACATTCTACAGTGGCATGTCTGTGTGCCATATACATGGAGTGCCCATGAAGGGACATCAGACCCTCAAGAACTTGAGTTATGGACAGTTGTGGGCCTTTCATGAATGCTGGGAATGAAACCTGAGTCTTCTAGAAAAGCACTCAGTACTCTTAATGGCTGAGACATCTCTCACGCCATCCTCCCTGTTTTTAATAAACTTGTATTGAAAGGAAAAATATAGTAATACCTGCTTTATGGTGGAATCTGTCATAACTGTTACTGCCAAGCCTCATACAGACCAATCATGCTTGTATATATGCACAGTTCCCCTGCCTCGACACTCTGCCGTTGGGTAACAAACTACCCCAGGACCTGCCAGTGCATCGTGGGAACAACCTTCTTTACACTTTTTGTTTTGAAATAAGATTTCTTTTAGTGGCCTCCTATGGTCTTAAATTTACGCTGTAGCCCAGATAGGCCTTAAACTTGGAAATCTTCCCGTCTCATTCCCCTTACTGGGTTTGCAGGCACGTAGAGTCAGACACCATTCATTAGTATCTATTGAGTGTGTAGTAGCATTATGTAGTATTATGTAGTTGCACCTTTGTTACACACACATGTATGTATGTATGCATGTATGCATGCATGTATGTATCTATGTATGTAGCCAAGAACCATGTGGTCCTGTTGAGTTGTACCTGCTTCTGGGGCTCAGGCTTCAGTGCTGCCGACTGTTGCTGACTGATCAGGGTGGTGGCTGTGGAAGGCTAGAGTGGTCAACATGACTTTTTACCTTAATGACAGTGGGATGTGCCACACCTGTCCACTCCTCCCTGTAGTTTCCCTGTTGTTTGAGAACTCTTCTCTCACCCTGGAGTAATCCTCTCCAGCTCTGCTGCTGCTTCTGAGCTAAGTCTCCATGATGCCCTGATTCCTCTGTTGTCACGGGGTAGATTCTATCTCAAGAAACTTCCTTCCAGGGCCTAAGGAGATGGCTCATCAATAAGGCACTTTCCACAAAAGTACATGGATCCAAGTTTGGATTTCCAGAGTCCATGTAAGTCAAGCCTGGGCTGAGAAGATAGTTCAGTGGATAAAATATTTACACCAAAAGCCTGAGGATGAGAGTTTGAATCCCCAACATTTGGCTAAAAATAGATGGGCACCACCTGTGTAACCTCAGCATTAAGGGTGCAGAGATGGGGGATCCCCAGGGCAAACTAAGCACACTGGTCCATGTCAGCAAGCTCCAGGCTTAGCAAGAGAGTCTGACTCAATAAATAACATGGAGTGCGTTCAAGGAAGAGACTTGACATCAACTTTTGGTCTACACACACACACACACACACACACACACAAACACACACACAATGATGACATACACATGTGAGAAAATGAGCTTACATGGTGTGCACTTGATCTCAATGATGGCAAGCTAGGAGGTGAAGCCAAGTGGATCTCTACACTGAATAGTCACCCAGCCAGCCAACCATGCTGGGAGAAGGCCATTGAGAGACCCTGTCTCAAACAAAAGATAGAAGGACCCTGAGGAATGATGCCTGAGATTGTCCTCTGACCTCCATATCCACATGTGCACACATGCTCCCTGTCCTGGTTTGCCTTTTATTGCTATAAGCAACTTGATAAGGAAATGATTTACTTGGTTTCCATCACTGTAGGAGGCCAATGCAGAAACTCAGGCAGGAACTGAGAGGCAGGAAGCGATGCAGTTTTCATGGAGGAGCACTGTTTACTGGCTTGCTCTCTGTGGCTTGCTCAGCCTGCTTTTTTACACCACCTGGGTAGCACCATCCACTAATCACTAATCAAGAAAATTTCCCTACAGATGTGCCCACCCACGTGCCAGTCTGAGAGTGGCACTTCCCCAACTCTTTCTAGGTGACTCTATTTGTGTCACAGTAGCAAGCAAGAGAGAACAATGCACACACACACACACACACACACACACACACACACACGCCTTCCTGTTGACAAGGGTCAGCAAGAGGAGGTAAAGAAGATAATAAGAAAGAGTTTACCTTTTCAAATGATACTAACTGGTCTAGAAGCTGGAGAGATGATTCTGTGGTTACGAGTACGTAATCCTTTTCCAGGAGACCCAAGTCCAGTTTTCAGTACCCACGTCGGGCAGTTCACAACCACCTGTAACTTTAGCTCCAGGGGGAAATGATGCCTCTCACAATACCAAAAAGAAACTTATTGAGCACCCACACACATAGATATGTAGGCATTATTTTTTTAAAAGTTCCTCAGTTGTTTGTGTGCAATCTAAAGACAGCAGTGATTCACTAGTCTTTCTGCCACAGGTCAAGTCAAATTTGCCTGCCACTTCAATATCTGAAGCTACCTCCTCCCCTGTGGGCTGGAACACACTTCCAGACTTCTGCTAGCATGGGGACTCTGTCCTTCCTGTAAAGTACTATTGCTCTGAATGATGTAAGAATGGCAGTCTTTCTAGGTGTCAATTCACTTTGCTCAGCTCAATTTGTCCTCCACACTACAGCCCTACAAATTGACTTCTTGATAGACCAAATAGTCGAGACTCCTCCTTGCTCTGTAGCCTGCACTGTGGTCAGACTTGAGCACATGGGCCTTGTGTGCCTGCACCCATGGCATTGTCAGGATTTTATTATTGATGGATTTTTAAAAGATTCCCTTGCTCTTCTATCCTCTCCTGGCCTCTCCCCTCGGCCTCCCAGACAGTTTCACTTCTAATTTCCTGCCATAAATACATACATGATGTTTATGCACATATAACCTAGGAGTACAACATGGTATTTGTCTTTCTGTGACTGGCTTAACTCACTCAATCTGATTGAGTTGCTTCCATTTTCCATGCAAATGGCCTGGTTTTATTCTTTGTGGAGAAAAAAACACCTCATGAGTGTGTGTATGGAACAACCTTTTATATATTTTAAACTTTATTTGCTTCTCTGTTCCGTGTGTTTGGGGTGGCAATCTTGCCAGGGTTCCCTGTGATGGTCAGTGGTCACTTTGTGAGAGGTGATGTTCTCCTTTCACCACATGGAAACCAGGGATTGAACTCAGACCATCAGCTTTGTGAACAAGCCGAGCCATCCAGCTGATCCCTGTAACACAGTTCCGTCCCTTTGTTGTTGGACACTTAGTTTCCTTTTGTGGCTTAGCTATTGTGAGTGCTGCTGCAATGTGTCAATGTGCCCCAGCCACGTGTGGAGGGACTCTGCTCTCCAAGGGAAGTTTTGTGTGAGCAGTAGCCACATTGGTCACATGGTAAGCAGAGGGCGTGTGTCCTCCAGGCTTTCTGCCAACCTGGCAGAGCACAGGTTGTTGATCTCCCAGGACTCCTAAGGACCATGGTGGTCCCTGACCGCCATGTGTCTGCCTCTCCTTCTTTGAAGCCAGGTATTGGCTTCTCTTCAGCTATGTGAGTTCCCAGGAAGAGTCCTTATCCAACGAAAGATGGTTTACACCAAAGGCATACCACTGAGTGTCACTTTTCGACTACCCTGTCAGCTTCTTCAGTTCATCCCCTCTCTGACAGGTCAGGCAGTGGCTGGAGGGGAAGCTGAGGTTGGTTTGATCTCTCCAATGTGACTCCACAATTGGCAACATGGCTGATTCACATTCTTATCGATAGTGTGCTCAGTGGAGCAGCACTTTCAATTTCCTTCTAGAAGTTTTCCTCAGCATTCAAAACTTGGCTAGCCCCTCAGCGCAAGAGGCCTCACTTTAGCCTGACCTTAACCTGAAAGACTCATCCTTTCACTTAGGACATTTAGAAGCTAATAACCACACAGTTGGCCAAGTTTCTATATTCTTGCCTCAGAAAATAGCAAGGTCTCAAGGCTCAGAGAGTAAAAGTGATTTACACCAAACCTTGTGACCTGGGTTCAACCTCCAGGAACCAAATAGTAAGAGAGAACCAACTACCCTAAAGTTGTCCTCTGACTTCTACAACCATGCCATGCCACGGGCATGCCTGCCACCCCCTAGAAAGAGACAGAGAAACAGACACAGACAGAGACAGACAGAGAGACAAAGACAGAGACACAGAGAGACTCAATTTTAAAAGAATTAAATCACAAGAATAACAAAGACTGATGATCACAGACCACACACACACACACACACACACACACACACACACACACACACAATCCTCCCTAGTCAGTCCTCCAAGACAAAGTATTCAAACAAAAAAGATCCTTTTCAGGTGAGGAAAATGAGTTTTAAAAACTTTATCTACAAATGTGTTAGATTGGGGTTGGGAGGCTTTCTGTCAGGAGGAGCTCTGGAGGCTTCCTCTAGAGTAGGCTTGCCAGAGCCAGTCCCTGGCCCCAGCAGTCAACCCAGAGCTTTCTTCCCTATTACAATGTATCCACCAGCTGGCCACTGTTGTCACAAACACTACAGCTCCTATGGGCCCTGGCAGACTTCCCCCAGAAGTCTTTTGGTTCTGTGACCTATGACCTGTACACTCATAAGGGACAGCAGATCCCTGGGAGGTTCTTTAGTACTGAGCTCAGCTAAGCAGCTTTCTCCCTATCACAGACATGGACTCTGGGTGGGGAGAGAGAGGAGGGCTCTGTTTATGTACACATCTATCACATGGTGTGTGAAAGTGATTGCATATGGACATGTGTGTTTAAATGTGACTCTGTGTGTGGCTCTCAGTATATGCTATTTGTATATGTTTATGTACCATGTGGTACTGTGAATTCATGTCCACATAGGAGACAGAGGTGGAGCAAGGGGTGGGGGTGCCAGCAGAAGCCACCACTGACTACCACATCCTTCCTGGGTATAGGCATAATGTTTTTATATGCTGTGTGGAGTTTACCCTTGTGTTATTTAAATGATGATTCCTCTGCCTTTGTATCTTGTTTTGTTTTTTGTTTTTTTTTTTTTTTTTTGGTTCTTTTTTTTCGGAGCTGGGGACCGAACCCAGGGCCTTGCGCTTCCTAGGTAAGTGCTCTACCACTGAGCTAAATCCCCAGCCCCTGTATCTTGTTTTAATCCAACACATTATAGTGCTTATACCAAGAATCTCCTGTCTCAACTTTGTATAAACAGTTCTTACAAGTTATTATTCTCTGCCTTGTCAATAAATGTTGATCATCCAATGGCTGGCCAGAATAGAGAATTAGGCAGGACACCCACCAATCAGAGGAAGGAGAGAAGGAGAGAAGAAGATCCAGATAGCATGGAGGATGGAGGATTTGGAGCCATGGGGAAGTGGTCTGGAAGAGATTACAGAAACAGACTTGAAGTTCAAAGAGCCAGACCAATAGTAATACGCAAGCATCGTAGGATGGGGCTGGAAGGCAGCCAAATTCACAGAGGTCGATTGCCTTTTTAAATAAATATTGAGTTTTCTGTGTGATTATTGGTTAATAGTACAAGGCAAAGAAATACAGCCTTTGGATTAATTTACTGCTACATTTATATTAATGATATTTCATTCACACTGGGGCATGGCTCTGAGTGGTGCTGGCCGTAGAGGGCCTCTTCCCCAAGTAGCACTGTGAGCACCAGGGTCAGCCTTGTGGGTCAGTAACACTCAAGATCAGCTGCAGTGAGTGTCCCCCACTCCACTCCCAGGACCCCTTGATACTTCACTCTCCCCTCCAGCAGATGGTCATGCAGTGAGCAAGAAAGAGGCCATTTCTACTTTGGTCCTTTCTTCCCTAGCTGCTTTTTCCTATAACGACTGCTCCATCTCCAGAGCCTTCGGCCAGAGTGCAACCAGTAATGGGCACAGGCAGAAAGGATCCTGGATGCGTAAGTTCTAGAGCAGCAGTTCTCAACCTGTGAGGTTTTACCCTTTGGGAGGGTTAAAAAAAAAAAAGCAAACAACCCTTTAACAGGGGTTGTCTAAGAGCAATAGAAAACACAGATGTTTACAGTACGATTCATAACAGCTGCAAAATTACAGCTACGAAGTAGCAACAAAAATAATGTTCTGGTGTGAAGGTTAAAAGCACAAGGAACTGTACTAAAGGGCTGAGCACTAAGAAGGTTGAGAGCCGCTGGGTTGAGAGCGCGGTTAGAGCATCGTGCTCTGAGTATGACGAGTCTCCCCGGAGTGTTGAAGGCATGTCGGTCAGCGGAGCTGATGTTAGGAGGTGATTGGATCAGGGGCCACTATGCTTGGAGTTTGCAAGTCCCACCCCACCCATCTAAGGCCCATACGTCAAGTGCACAGCTGCCACCTGATACCTCCAGTGGGAGCTGCCTTCCACGGTGGATCATCCATGCTGGATCCATAATCTGATAGCAGGACTGGGGAGCGGTAGAGATGAAGACACGGGGCCTGGGCGAAGGCAACATGTTATTGGGTGCTGTCCTTGGAGCCACATGTTATCCAGAGCTCCTCTCTGCCTCTCTGCTTCCTGGCTGCCAGCCATGGACCAAAACCCTGAAACCTTGAGTCAAAGTAAATCTTACCTCTTTTAAATGGCTTCTTTCAGAAATTCATCACAGCAGAAGGTACAGACACTAGCCAAGCACACTGAACGGAGGTGGGACCTGTTTCAGAAAGGGTGTCACTGAGGAAGTGCCCTAGAAAGATATTTTTTTGCCCAGCTCTTCTTTCTCTGTCTCTCCCCAAGTATCTAGAAGCAGTGAGGTGGCTGACTCAGACACCGTCCAGACTACGGACCTTCCTGCAGGCTGCGCAGTAAGCACCATGTTCCTACCTTCACCCAGGCTAGGGTGGGCTTTTGGTGATGCAGCTGAGTTTGAGACATTTCTGTCCCATTATGTAACCCCTCACTAACCTGCAGTCCAGTAAGTCACCCCAGTAAAACTCACTAGTTTATCAACTAACTGCATTTTGGCAGTGTCTAGTTCACTTTCCATTGTTCTGATAAAGCACCATAACCAAAAGCAACTTGAAAAAAAAAAAGGTTATTTGACTTACAAATTACAGTCCTTTAGGGAAGGCCAGGGCTGCAACCTAGAGGCAGGAATTGAAGCAGAAATCATGGAAGGGTAGCTTGCTGAGCTTGGTTTCTTATACAACCCATGACCAACTGCCCACAGGTAGCACCACCCTCAATGGTTGGACTCTCCCCCATCAACCATTCATCAGGAAAATGCCCCCACAGACTTGCCTACAGGCAATCTGATAAAGGCATTTTTCTCAATTGAGTTTCCTCTTCCCAGATGACTCTAGCTTGATTGAGTCAGATTGACAACTTGACTGGACAGGTAGAATCTGTTTTCAGTAACCTATCTGGGATGAGTAGATGCTCGTTCTTGTCTCCCTGGAATAATGTCACACATCATCCTCTCACAGTCCTAAGAGCTAAGTCCACTGACATTGTGATCTCAGATGTCCTGGCTTCAGGATTAAATGACAATAAGTTTCTCGTTAAGCGCAGGCTACAGTGCTTTTTTATAACAACTCTAGGATGCTATGGTGATACATGTGTATTATTGACTTGACTGGAGACACATCTAGAGTCGTGTCTGTGAGAATGTCTCCAGACAAACCTGAGAAGACCCACCTTAGAGGTGGGCAGCATTGTCCCCGGGGCACCAACCCTAGACAGGAAACTTCTCTTTGCTTCCTGACTGCAGGTGGGAGCTGACCAGTGGGCAGCCCTATGCTGTAGAGCTCACGTCATACCACCGTCTGCCCTGGATGTTCAACACAAGAGCATTAATGCTTGAATGTTTGGTTCATTCAGGTTTGCTCAAGTCTAATTCTCCTTTGCTATGGCTTCTATTCTTGTATGTTGGGAGTATAGATTTCTTTTCTTACTATATAAGGGTACACAGATGATTTTTGTCTTGGGTCTCGGAAGAGACTTTGAATTTGGGCTATCAATAAACATGGTGGGGACTCAAATCGATGGACTGAACACATTTGGTTCACCTCTCAAGGTCCAGAGGTGGAAGGTTATAGTTAATACATATTTGAGTATCTAGTTGGCAGGGCACACTTGAGGAGTGTGTCCATGTTTCAGATCATTGCTTTGTTTTAACACTGACCTGATTTATAGATTCCTGCTGGTTTCACATGATGGCACAACTGTGAGGGGGTAACAAGTAGGGAACAACCTTGCAGGAAGCAGGGCACTGGAAGCATGCCCATGAAGCTGTCTTATCCTGGTTCCTCCCTGTAATCTTTTTCTGCCTCTTGACTGCCATGAGCTGAGCTAAGATACTTTGACTCCCTCCCGCTTGCCATGATGAAGGAACCCAGGAAATCACAGGGCAAGAGACACAATTCCTGTTTTTCAGTTGCTTGTCACGTATTGTGATTACATGTATACAGGAGAGAATACATACACCTGCCTGGCACCCATCTTATCATTTATCATATGCTGACTTGAGAACTATTTTTATTGTTTTTTCTTAAGAACACTAATCGGGAACATGAAGCACCCACCTACTCATTTACCCTCACCACTTTCAGGTTTTGATAATTTCATATTAATTTTATTCTTTTGTTACTTAAGTGGCAATTTTCTCTTTTGTGCGACTATTATCAGCTTGCAATTTATACAGGTGAGGGCTATATTTTCTTCATATTAATTTGATCTGTAGCTCCTTTGGATTTTTTTTTTTATAACAAATTCATTGTTGGTTCCTTGGGGGTCGATGCCCATTATCGTGTGATTGCAAACAGAAGCCTTGAGCTTTGGAAGATTTCTCCTTGTGCACCACACTGAGTGTCTACAGGACCATTAAGTAGCAGAGACCTCAACTGTCTTAGCCGTTCCTGGATTACATCCACTCAGGGACAAGATGGCCTGACCTTTAGGACTGAAGACACACGTTTTACTGTTAAGAAAGAACTCCCCATTCCCGTCTCTCTGAGTGTAATGAGGAGAGGCACTGAAAGCTGGCAGAGTCGCTTTCCAATGTTTGAGTATTTAATAGATTTCTATACAACCACCTGGCATTCATGGTGTAAAGCTTTAATGTTATGTTCTGTTGTTCTTTTAATGTCATGTTTTTGTCCTGTAGCGCCAATATGTACAGGTGCTTATGGTGCATTTGGAGGCCTCTGAGAGGTTAATGTCAGCTGTCTTTCTCGATCAATGTTTTGAGAGTGTCTCAGACTGGCCAGCCAGAGCTGCATGATCCACCTCTCTGCACGAGCCCGCACTGGCTGTAGACACATGCCTCCACACTCAACTTTTTATGCCATGCGGGGCGCCCAGACTCAGGTCCCCGTGCTTGTACAGAGAGACTTTACGAGCTCAGCCCTCTCTCCTGTCCAGTGTCATATTACTCACTGGAGTATTTGGTCGCAGGCATTGTCTTTACAGTTCTGTTGCACTGATAGAATATTAATATTGAAGTTGCTTTGCAAGGTCCAAGAATGCAGCATGGCTGCATCACATCTACGATAAGTTGACCGTGTTGCTGTTTATCCGAAGAACAGGTTAAGCTTGATGTCCACTGCGGTCTCTTAACACACTTGTCTGTATCAACCATATTTTTAAGTTTATTTGCACAGATCTGCAATGCTGGCTTTGATGACTTAATTCCTAACATAACACAAATAGCTGTGAACACAAAAGGGATTCGGCTTCATTGAATGAAAATCGAAACTACTGACATGGAGGCATAGCTGATGAACCAGTTGGAAGTACAACGTGGGAAAGCTGGGCTCCACAGGTGAGACTGCAAAATGGCGCAGTCACTGCAGAGACTGAGATGGTGCTTCCTCACAGACTGAACAGCGACCCAGCGTCTACTTAATATACAGCCAACGCCGCTGAGTCCAGGATTTAAAGACACCTCATGTTTGCATCTTCACAGTAACAAGGTGTAAGCTACTCAGAGTTCAACACATGGGCAGAGAAGCAAAGTGCAGCCCACCAGTAGATGAAAAAGCAATTTCTGAAACAAGCTGCATGAATGGAACTTGAGGACAGAAAAGCCACAACAGGACACATATCCTGTATGACTCCTTACCCATGAAATCCATTCTGGGTAGAAGGGCAGCTCAGGGAGTCTGGTGTGTAGTGGAGACAGAGCCCAAGTCGCACAGGATGATAAGGGTTCTGTACCATGTAGGGGCCCAGGGGACAAAACAGGGGGTCAGCACACACAGACCTAATGATACCCTTCACGGTCCATCAGTAACCTCCTACTATGTGCTTCCACAGCTCAGGGTCTGTTGAGAACCAGGAATTTATTTTATTGAAGTATTCTCTTCTTGACTAAGCACCCAGGCTTCTGCACTTGTCAGTAGAATAAATCATGGTAACATGCCAAGCTCCCATTCCTTAGCCACCACTCCATGCTGAGGACATACTGGCCCTCATCAGAGCAAGTTGGGTCTCCACTCACAGTGCCTCCTGTGTATCTAGCCTGCAGGACTGGAATGGCCACACTCCAGGAACACATTTGGAAAGGCTCACTGGGCTTTTGTCCCCTAGCCTATACTTGGACACACAGCCCTTTATGTACCCCAGACTGGGCTGAAGGTCAAAATGTAAAAAAGACCCACAACTGGGCATCTTAGAATTTGAGGCTGGATGTGGTCTTCTTCCTGCTGTCAACACATAGCCTCAGCCTGATGGAGAAGGCACAGGGCCAACAGGGCAGGGCCCCTGTACACCTGACTCGTTCACAGCCACAGCTGAAGGCCGGCATCAGGCGTGACACGCACTCCCTTCTCAGAGGCGAAGAGCAGGCAAGAGCACTACTGTATAGACCAGTAGTTGAGCCAGGCACAGGGAGAGATACACAGGGAGGGAGAAGGGAGAAGATGCAGCCCCTGGCCTATCAGGCACAACAGTCTGGCTTCCCTCTTTGAACAGTACCCATAAGCAGGACAACTTTATGATCTGCATGAGACAGTGAGCAGCTGCAAGAAGGTGTTACAGACAGTGCCTCCGTGTAGAGCTCTGAGGAGCAGCGGCAACCATTACCTGTATCAGACTAATAGTTCTAAGGAGAGACAGACTCTCTGACCACAGCAACACCCATCATCATCTGGTCAGTCCCAGGTCCTGGAACCTACAGATAGTGCTGTGAAGTTTCCTGATTTTATGGCTCCATTAAGGAGACACTGTGTCACAGCTTTGGGACGTGATGAGTGCTGCTCTCCCCAATCCCATCCAGGGCCAAGCACAGCCCAGAGTATTGTGTGGGGTGGACAGACGCAAAAATGAAGTGAACTCTTGAGAGCCAGGAACACCTCTAATATTTTATTGACAGAATTCTTGGTTACAGTACAGCTGAAACACATTTTTTTTTTTGCTCTGAAAGCACATAAATGATACACACAACAATACATTTTCTTTCTTTTCATCTACATCACAGTTATTCTTCACATAGATAGCCTGCAAGAGTTCCCACGCAGTAACGCAAAGGGTGACGGGGGTAAAGCA
Source organism: Rattus norvegicus (assembly GCF_021556685.1). Classification (NCBI taxonomy): domain Eukaryota; kingdom Metazoa; phylum Chordata; class Mammalia; order Rodentia; family Muridae; genus Rattus; species Rattus norvegicus. Next base: position 7,710,789 of record NC_141537.1, read on the forward strand.
CGGCAGTGTCACTCACACGGGAAAGCACGTGACTGGCAGAAACAGTGAGGCCAGAGGAAAGCAAGGCGGTGTCTCGTGGTTTCTAAGCAGCCATCGCACTCCCAGCAACATAGCCTGCACTCCAAACTGCCTGCACAGCAGGGAGGCGCACACACATTACACGACGACGAGGGCCATATCAGCAAGGGCAGTATAACGGCCACACGGCCACCACTTCCAAGCGAATGAGAGCACGCTACCACTAACACTGACCCATGCCCCGGGTCCTGCAAAGGTAGAGGGGTAAAAACAGAGAGGGGTGGTTAATGACATGCAGACCACAGCTGAAAGGCACTGGCAGCATCTCTAGGCCCAGAATCAAACTGCAAAATAACAAGCAAAAGGTCAAGCTCTCCCATTCAGGTTCTGGAGGAGCAAATCCCAAGGAAAGGACCTGTCAAGGCAAAAGGGTTAGAGAGACTGCACATGTGGCCCTGGTGCAGACATCCACAATGCTCCCTCCTGCCAGAGGGAGCCTGACTCAAGTGAGTATCAGTGGCCACTGCAGGTATGGAAGCCACAGAAGTGAAGGGAAAGAACATGCAAACAGAGACTCGCTGGATGGGGGAACAGTGACAACTCCTCAGGTGTCAACAAGACGGAAGAGAAGCAGAACACGAGGAGGGAACCAGAATCCCAGCCAGGGCAGGGGAGTGGGCCGCATACGGGAGAAGAGAACAGTGAAAGGAAAGCACGTGGCACCGCTGCTGCACCTGAAAATTAAACATGGGAATTAAAGCCAAGGAAGGAAGTCCTCACAGAGGACACAGCTCAGGTCAGGATCCCACACCTGTAAAAAGGGAAGAACAAGTGTTATCTGCTCCTCAGCGGTCAGTCAGTGTGGGCTGGGTGCAACCATCAGTCTACAATGTGTGCGCTCTAAGACAACAATGCAAATGCAAAATGTGTTAGTCCCCAAACCAGCCTCCGCTGCACGTGTCCTTAAAATGAAAAGCAGTTTAGCAGAAAGTCATGTAAGAAAGCCAAAAGTCCTGCGGCCTAGAGCATACTACACTCTCCCACACAAAACACAGCAACATGCACCTGTCCATCCCGCCTGTTGACTCGTAGGAAAAACTAGACAAGTTTCTCTCTAAATCACCTGCATTTCCCACAAACCTTTGAAAAGTCAGTAAACGGAACCGAGGAGAACACTTAACAACCTCCCCCACTGTACATCTAAAGAGAAAGGAAGAGCTGTTTCCGTGCAAGTACCTGTTCTTCCAGCCCGCTCTACCTACACATGACAGAAAGAGGCAGCTGACCGACCAGCAGTTTCCAGGAAAGTCAGGCGAGGTCCCTAACAAGTGTCCCTATGACACCTGGCACCAGCAGGAGGTATACCTGGGATCCAATATGAATCAGTGGATTGCTCTGGTTCTAGTACACAAAGCCATGGGTTTGTGTACCTAAGAAGTTAAGCATTTTAAATGACAAAAACTAAACAGGTTGCAAAAAACCTTACATGAAATCCTTAGGATTCAATAAATCGAGGCTAAATGCCTTTCTAAGTTTATATTTAAATATGACTATAAAAGGAACACTTCATTGTAAACTTTAAAATACCCCAGCTGTCATTGCAGAATCCTTAAACTTGGTCAAGTGTCTAAGGCTCTCCCATAACTGAGCTAAACTTCTAGTGGCTTCTAGTGGGGAGGGGTTTTGCTCTTGGCTACCCTGTGTCCTGTAAGTTACCTCTTTGCAGAGCACATCAAGGTATAACGCCCTAGACCTCATCTCCCTCTCTGAGTAATGAAGCACCTGGGCATGAGAGTAAGGATGCAAAGCCAGAGCTGGGTCCAACAGCAGATGTAGGAATTAAAGCCGATTCTCAGGAAGGGGAACAGCAAGCAACAGAGCCCCCCAGTGTGGCCCACAGCTCTGGCACAAGGAAGTGCTTCCTGACTCGTGCATTTTGTCTTGGGTTAGAGGATACAGAGAAGACCCTCAGAGCACCCAATGATGACCAAAACCAATATTTAACTACTGCATGGACCTCTTGGGCTAGTGTTCTTATGTCACAAGGACCTACACTTTGACTAGCGTCAGTCAATGGTCTACATCAAGCTCACCTTCCTAATAATGCCACAAGGAAATAGAAGACGAACAAACAAAAACCAAGACAGAAGACAGGGACAGTCCTTAAGCCTAGTTCTCCACAAAAGACCCTTCACCTAGCTTATGTTACCCTGAGAATTCCCTCGCATACCCATCTGTGGGGCTCTACACCTAAGTGAAGGACCACCCATTGGGGTCGCAACAGAAGTGTACATCACTGACCTTTTAGCCTATAAACTCTCCTTGCCCACTGGATCACTGTCCAGTCCTCCCTCCCATGCCTTTTAAGTTCCCTACCAGCTTCCATGAGCAGCAGAGCCTTCTACCTGCTTCAGGCAGAATGCTGCTTGGTGGGGGTTTGTGGGGAACGACCAATGGGTGCAGGACCTAAGCTCCATCCTGATTCAGACAATCATCTTGGACTGTTGCATATCACATGAGAACTACCCAGATGAAAATGGTTATGGAAAACCCACCTCCCACCCCATCCAGCCACACTCCTCCACAGCAAGCCATGGGCACAGGACCTGCACAAGAAGCTGCCTATTTGGATTGGGCGGGGGCCAGGGTGGGGTGGGGGGTTGCCTCAGAATCTCTTTTGAAAAAGAAAAGGTGAGATTTCCCCCTCAAGAAGAGTATCAATATAAGGATTTAACAAATGTGGCCAAGCCAAGGGCAACATAAGATTATGTTCAGGTAAGCAGCTAAGTGAACTCACAGTCATTACAGCACAAAATAAACAAGGCGAAGAGAGGGGAAGTACCTTGTCCCCTCCCCCTACTCTCTACCTCAGGACAGATGTGAGAGTCGTTCCTTCAACCTGCTGGAACTTGTGAACAAATAATACACAGATGAGGGTTAATGCATTGACTTACTACCATCTTTATGAAAATCAAATGTACACACAACAACAATTATGAAAGTGTCTCCATTAAACTTTGATAAGACAACAAACAAGAACTAACAAATAGCTAAGATGTTGCTGTTTGAGCTGAAAGCATTTCCATTAACGTTTTACTCTGAAAAGGTCCGTATTTACACAGTATGCTAATGCGTCTCCACCTCATTTTAAATGCATGATACACAAAGAACAGAGATAATGGTTGCAGCAGATCTTCCTCGTCTGAATTCACTGTGAGAAGGGCACTGCAAGTGGGGAGCGCTCTTTCTAATTCTGCTTCTTTCACTTTCTGTGCTTTCCTTCACAGAAGCTAAGCCTTAAGGACTGGCTTGCCAGGTCTGACGATCCACTTTAAGTGGATGTATAGCAAGGTCAGAGTGAGCAGTTGTTCTAAACAGTGCTTGGAGCCGGTCTCACAGGACACTGCAATAAGAAAGAACTAGCTCATGTGTGCAGACAGTTAAGGACACACAAGCTCCTGGGTATCTCATCACACTCAAAGTGGCCCTGAGACCCTCGGTGAACAGTGGTATCGATGAGGATGTTTCCTTACCTGACTTCAATGCTTCAGTGCCTACTTTTCCGACAAAAATGCATAATTGGGTTTTAAAGGCCCAGCACTCAAAACTATTTGAAAAAGCAGTGAAATTATTGTAATTCATTTTACTGTGTCCTAACCCTCAACCCCTTACATGGCGTCTATCTTGTCCAACAAGAGCTAACATATTACCAAACTCACCAATTTAACGAAATATCTATCAACATTTCCTGTGTCCAAGTGAAATGAGTGGGACTGACAGTGGGCAAAGCACTAGGATGGGCTAGGGCCGAGCTGGATACAGCCCCTGCAGGGCTGGCCCTTCGTGCACCAAGCAGGGATGAGGCAGATGCTTTGTGGTCAGAGGTGGCACCATACCACAAGGTCTTCTAAGACGGCCTATGAATGCCTCAGCTCAACTGCCTGAAACTCAAACAACAACTGTGTCGTCCCCCAGTACTCCTTGCCAGCACATGGTGTCATCTTAGAATCAATCCTATGCAAAGTTTCTTGGGGCCTGGAAATATCATTCTCCAGTTGTTAACATTGGCAACTTAATTGAAAACGTAAAGGAAAAACTTCAGCTGTGGAAGCCAGCTGCTTCGAGTCCTGCGCTAACTCCTTCTTTATTAACCAGCGACAGTAGATGACAACAGACTTCTGTTTCCCTCCATCCTACTAAGATATGTGAGATAAAATTACAGGTATAAAATACAACTAAAAAGTCCTGAGTGTGTCCTAGTGTCAGTCCATTCTAGAGTATGACCCAAACACTGAAGCGTTGTTCATGGGGGAAACATAATAAGGCACTGTGTTCAATGTCTGCCCAGCATGGACTTCCAAGGGATGCTTTGTAGAAAGCAAGTCTCACCTGTTGGAATCAACCAAAATGGCTAATGTGGACAGATACACTTGTCTTGGGCAGCATTAGTCCGGCTGAGAAATCCATCCCTCGCACATGTGATAGAAGGGCAACCCGAAGGAAACTCAGAGCCCCGAAGGAAAGTGAGGCAATCAAAGCAATGACAGCACAGGCCACAGAGCTAGGCCATTTAAAAAGCAGAGAAGCCCAAGCAGGTCTGACCACCCTCCAAGCTGTGCCTCAACCTATGCCAGGAAACTAGGCCAAGAGGGCTTCCTGCAGGGTGGCAGAGCCACTGGCTCGGGAGTGCCCTGTGCTTACCTAGCTAGCACTGTGCCCATCTGAGAGTTTCTGCTGAGACAGGTGGCACTTTGGAGGTATTTACAAGAAGCAGAATTGCCACTTCCATGGCACCATTCCCAGACACCCATCTCACACCCTGGCTTTCCAGGGCAGGTGAATGTCCATCATAATCACCCATTTTTACCTATGTTTTACCAGAGCCTGTGAGGGCTTTCTGAGACCACTCCAGTTAAGCCTGGTTGAGAACTCTTTCCTAGCCTGTATTGAAGATAAGTGCAACCATTATCAAATATTCTTTGCTGTGGAAAAAAATCCTTGGAATTTGAGCTGGTAACATTCTTTCCTGAATTTAAAACTCTGTGACCAATCAATCGCACAGCAGGATCACGAAGAACAAGGTCTACATGCATTATAAGCACTTGGAAACAAAAGAACACGAGAACAGAGTTCTTGTGGACAACAGAATTCAAAACAATCTAACACCAGACTCCAATCCCATGTCCACCAGTTTAAACAGCTCTCTTTTGGAATCACCCTGTGGCTGGCTGGTGCGCAGACAAGTTGGCAAACTGCAGACCGGAGAGACCTGCACTTCTGGGGATCCTGCACCGACCTACAGCTTCCTTGAAGAAATTCCACAGTGTGTGCAGCATGAGGTCAATTTCTCCCATTCAAGATCACTCCACAATCAGGGCCACATTTATGTGGGACAGATCAATCATGTGCCTGTGGAAATTTGAAGAGACAGTTAACACAAGCTCTTACGATAGCAATTCACCGAGGTGGGTGGAAGTGAGCCAGATGCTCAAAAACCCTAAGGTGTATGGAAGTAGGAGGGGCCTCTCCAAACAACACAAAGTTTATAGAAAGGATGTGGGACCTGATCTTGTTCTGCACCACTGCCCTGCCCAGCCCAGCCCAGCCCAGCCCAGCCCAGCCCAGCCCAGCCCAGCCCAGCCCAGCGCCCTTCTCTTCCCCAGTTACCAACGACAGAATGCAGAGGATACCTGTGGAATTTCTGCTGAAATGCTAGTGCATGGGCTGGCTCCTTGAACTTTGCTATGGCTTTCCGTTGCTGGGGAAGCATCTGTAAACTCTAGGGGAAGAAAACAAAGAAAATTAACTAATGCCAACTATGACATAAAATAAAACACGTCATAAGTTTCTATATAGAATAGGAGTTTAGGCTGTTGACTCAAACATGAAACCAGGTCACCAGTTCTCCTTGGTCTCCCTGGGCACCTGTACAGAGCAGTGCTCCTCAATCAGCTGGGGAGCAATATGTCTACCCTCTAGTATGATACTCAGAGACTAACACAAGTAACCACAGGTGGAAACAATTTCTTTCCCTGTGCCTTTCCGGAAGGCAACTCTTTAATAGTGCCCTCATCCATCTAAAGAATGGCACTCCACCCTGGTTTACTACAGCGTAAATGAGTTCTGGGCATGCACTGTGGTGTGCTAGGGGAGCCCTGTATAAGAATGGCATATGGAGCTCCAGAGCTTTGGCTCTTTCTCGGTTCCACAGACATAGCAGAACTGGCTTCCAAGTAAGAACTCTGACAAAAGATGCACGCTGAGAAATGGCAAAGTAGGGATCTTAACTCAAGGCAGGTCCCAGAGCCTATTATCTCACAGCTCTGGCCAGCTGCCTTTTTGAGGGTGAGTGTGGCACTGAGAAACAAACTCACAATTGCTAGGCATTTCAATCTAGTCCACAGAACTACTAGACTTAGTCGTTAGAACAAATGAGTAAGCTAACACAGAAAATGAAAAAGCAGAATCTAGCTAGAGGCAGCTCTTAGATACCAGATATACCATCATGGCTCAACACCCGCACTGGCTAGAAGTCATGGTTACTGAGCCACATGAGGAGGAGTCACATTTTGTTCTTGGATACTGGAGGTTCATGGGGTAAAAATTTTCTTCTGAACATAATTTCAGGTAGAGTCTAGCAAATAGATCTGTTCTAACAGAGGAGCCTCAAAATTATTAGGAACTCATTTCCTCGGCTCTAAGCTTTAACCTGGCTCTGCTCTCAGAACAAGGGCCTTCTCAGTGATTTCCTGACTCACAGGTCTAAACTCGCTGCTCCCTCTCTATCTGACTGAAACACCAGGACACTCAATGGCACATGTGTCTTTTGCTCCATCGTTCATCAGTCTCCTTTGGTCTGGGGAACTTGCAGAGTGTTAGGAAGAAGCACGTTAACTGAGACCAGGTGTCTGTGGGATCACTGCCCCACATACAATTCTCAGGTCTGATGGGTACTAAAATATGTTCAGCATCACTCTGTCTGACTAAAGGGCTTACAGGACCAGGTATCCCCTTGGCCAACACTCGGTACTAAGCCAGTGAGCGCTAGATACCCCCGTACATTGACCTTATATTTCACTCTGAAACACCAAGGTGTTTCAAACAGAAATAACACACTTTCTTCTCAAAGTAGGATTAACAGTGCTGGAACCCTAGTTCCCCTACTTAACACCATTTCTTAGACTACTGTATTTAAGCCAAAGAAATCAAACACTCTTGAACCACATTTCTATCACTTAAAAAATTATTGAAAATCCTGTGTGTGTATTGTAAGGGTGCCTAAGAAGCCCAGATGTGACAGGCAGCTTTGGGTTACGTTTTGAGGCTGGGAGTTAAGCTCTAGTCTTTTTGAAGAGTGGTACATGCTCCAACTGCTCAGCCGTCTCTCCAGCACTGAGCCCGAGTTTGAGACCAACCTTGTTTACAGAGTCAGTTCCAGGACAGCCAGGGCTACCCAGAAAAACCCTGTCTTGGGGGGGGGGGGGGGGGGCAACCAACCAACCAGCCAAAGAAATAAATAAACAAATAAATATTCACATAATCCTACTCAAAACCATTACCCTGACCTAAGACCAGTAGCAGTAGGAACTAAGTGATCTGCTTCCAGGGAGAACAGGCCTTGGCCCAGCAGACCCTAAGGGACTACCAGGGTGGCACACAGCACTGAAGCTTCTATTTCATTGAAAGGGTAGGCATGTTACTAGCATAACATATATATGCCATTTATCAATAGCAGCATTCCTTACCCTGGGGATTTTAAGTGACCACAACAAACTTTATTTAAAATACAATTATTCTTTGTTTTTAGAACACACGCACACAGCAAATAAACGGAAGACAAGGATAAGCAGCTTAAGAGATCTACAGTAATCCCAAAGTCCCATTCAAGATGTCTGCTGGGGGTCACCAAAGTCAAGAGAACACCCAGGACTACTTAGGCTGAAGCTAGAGCAACACGGCAACAGTGCTAGAGCTGTCCTCACACTCAGTGCAGAAAGCGTAGAAAGTGAGAATCCTCACAAGACCTGACTAGAAACGCCAGCTTTCGGCAAGCACCTGGGGCCACAGTGCGTTAATGGCGTTAAAATCTGGACAGTCTGGGCCATTGTGCAACTCGGAATCTTCAACTAGTACTTATTTTGACTCTCTGGTTGCAATAACTATATGTCAACACATCTATAATCCTCTATTATTAATTTTGTCCAACAAATAACCCACACTACAATCAATACTCAGAAAGCACCTTTTTAGACAGTCTCAATACACACCGCAGCTAGCTCAGTTGTGCTCTCTTTGTGAGGGATTACGGGTGTACACCGATGGGGCAGCTAAAGCCAAAGAGAAAGAGAAAGTGTTTCCAAACAGCTAACAGAGTAGTAGTTAAAGCCTGAAGATTAATCTCTCAATATAAAAGACTAAAGTGTGGGGTTGGGGATTTAGCTCAGTGGTAAGAGCGCTTGCCTAGGAAGCGCAAGGCCCTGGGTTCGGTCCCCAGGTCCGGGGGGGAAAAAAAAAAAAAGAAAAGAAAAAAAAAATCTATGTAATTGTAAAAGACTAAAGTAAGTCCAGCGACCTCTAAGATAAAGGTGGCTGTAATTAAACTCAAAATACCTCAAACACCAGGCCCAGTCTTGGAAGTCTTTCTCCTCTCCTCACTTACAGACACTTAAAAGTAGACGTATGTCTGTCCTTCCTAGATCACCCTGGCTGGCCTATAACCTACTTTGTGACTAGGTTGGCACCGTTCTCACAGGTCCTCCTGCCTCAGCCTCCCTAAAGGCGTGAGCTTCCACATCCAGTTGAAAATGGGAATCTGAAGCACTATGATACAAAGAAAACCCTTTGTTCTGCTCAGAAATCTAGCGTTCCCTGTAGAGCCTGCGTTTTCTACCAGTCATGTACAACTCTGAAGACCACCTATAGGGTCAGAGCACTTGCTCACAGCACACATGGAATGCCGTCTGTCTCCATCCTTCACATGACTGCTAACAAGCTCAGACTTGTCACTTTTAAAGGACATGACCACAAAGTGTAAGTTACTGCTACATCTGATGGCAAATGCTAAGAAGAGCACCAGAACTGTGTGTGACACAGCTTCAGAATATAAGACAAGAAGGCTAATTACTTGAAAGTTAGAGAAATTATCATAAATAAAATGTGATTCGATACAAAACCATATAGGTATGTGTACACCTGTGAACTTTAGGATAGACTTCAAAGGACAATTTGCTCTACTAGAGTATTTACTTTCTAAACGTTGTGAGGCAAGCACTAGCATCCTTCCTCTTGAGTAGCATCTTACTACAAATGTAACACACGATGGCCACTGTTCTGTAAAGACGACCCACTGGCACTATCACCAGATACAGGCGACCCACCTGGATGGGCCCCACGGACATCAGCAGGCTCTTCAGCTGGACATCAGTGGTGGATGAGGACAGGCCTTCCACGGATACCACACAGGGCTGTGGCTTGCATTCCACCACACGAAGGTTCTGCTTATTTGGCATTAGTCGTCCCCGGCCCATGGGACCTGCCACTCCTCGGCCTCGTCCATGCATGATGGCCTGGCAATGACAAAGAAGATGCATTCTGACATCTGCGTAGATTCTTCCTGTAGTGGCTAATAAAGTACAAAAGCAAGAATGGGCTCAGGGTCCCTCAGGACATGCTGTGAGTCACTGAATCTTCCTAGAGGGTGGCCTAATAGGGCAACCCCAGCAAGTAGAATGAGGACGAAATGGCAGCCCCAGAGTTCTGCAGGTGTTTGGAAGGGATTCTGGCATCACTTCCATTCAGGATACGGCACTGACAGCAATTAGCACAGGGAAGGGCCGTATCCCATCCTAACTGCTACAAACACACACTTCTCCCACGATGGCCCAGGCCAATCTCCAACTGTGACAACGTGTCATTTGGGATTCGACACAAAGTGGTGAGGTTTAAATTTATCATCCTCAAGCCTCGAAACAAGAGCCCATCTAGCCAATGTGACAATCACCTCCAGAGCTTTCACAAAGTGATACACCAATCTGCCAGTAAAAGCACCGTCTTTTAAAGCTACCCACATTTCAGAACCATAGTGAAGAGCTTCACTGTAGAAAGACTAGATGGCTGGCATTTCTAGCATTTTCAACTGGTGAGGTAACTAAAAAAAGAATACCTAATTCCACAGTTGTCTAGCTAGAAGTGGAAGCGCAGACAGCGGAACCAAAGTGCACTGGACCTCACCCATGTCCTACCCTAACTCTGTCCCAGTGCTTGGTTTAAAGGAGCAATCCACCATGCCCCACCACCTCACGAGGAAAGGCACACAGCCAGAGTTGATGCTCAGAATACGTGTGGGCTACAGGAATGGAAACCTAGAAGAACACAATTAGAGATCCATCTACATAAACTCACTACCATTCCAGTAAGGCATAGTCTGGAGAAATGAGGGGTTCAAGGACTCACAGAAAGTCATATTGTGTATACTCTGGTATAGATCTCAGTCAGATACTAGGTTTAAATATAAATTCTTTTAAAAAGCCTCACAATAGTTCTAGCAAGTGAGAGACCATCGTTGGTCCCTTAATGGAGAGCTAAGGAGTTGAAGGTAAAGCTCCTCTAGCAAGCTCCCATTTAATTCTCTAAAGTCATGTTCTTCATATAGCCAGAGGCTGGGTCTGAAAGGAAATGTAGCCTAGAGCAGTCTGTGAGCTCCACCATTTTATTGCTGGACCTAACACTAATGTGTACATCTGCCTGCTGTAACAGTAGAGTATCTATGGGCTCCTACCTCATTAGCAGAGCGAGACAGCACACACAAGGCAAAACAGACACTGTACCAGCAGACCCCACGTCTGAAGAGGGGCAGGACCCGCAACAGTCTCTTTCTGTTCACCCACTTCTGACAGTTAGAAAGCTGCCTCTCCCCGACCCAGGAGCTGAGGAGCATACACTCTCTGTCTGCAACATGACTAGATTGGCTTCCTCAAGAAGGGACAGGGAGCCTCTAGGCTCCAGGCCTCCCACTTGGCAGGCTGGGCTCCCAGGAGATACCCTTCACCTACATCTTTACCTCCACAGGGCCTTGTCTCTCTCTGTTCCTTGAGCTGAGGGGTGACTAGACAGGACAAGCACACCTCTGGGACTCACACCGTTAGGAACATTCCTACTACGGGTGAGAGGAATAGAGGTGCAGTGCTGTCGGTACTGGGCAGTGGTTGTTCCATGGTACAGGACGGCCATACACTCCAGCTGTACCACCATAGTAAATGAGTAGAGGGACAGACTTTCTAAACTAGGACTAAGATGATGGCTCACTTACTAATATGAATATTAGCAAGCACAAAAAAAAAAAAGAAAAAGAAAAAGAAAAAGAAAAAGAAAAGAGAAGAAAGAACGAACCACCTAGTGCCAAGTTCTCTCAACCAGTAGAGTTATAGAGGTTGGGGTCTTCCCACTTTAGTACCTTCTTGGCTGGGTGAATCCCCTGGATGCTTTTGATCCCTGGAGGAATAGCCGGGTACATGTGGGGCCCCACAGGAAGGTGCTGGGGCTGCTGAGGAACTCCCTTGGTCAGTGTCACCTTGCGGGTAGGCTGCTGTCTCATGTCCGGAGGCTGTGGAAGCCGCTGGGGCTGGCCTTCTGTGTGAGAAAAACCATCGCTCTCTCCTCCCTGCTGAAATCAACAAGGCACCAGGCAGATCAGTGTCTGCCCACTGTTCTGGTCAGGCACTGGCATCACTGCTAATGTTGAGCCTGAGGCAGAAGAACCTTTCAGACATAATACCAAATCTGCCTCTTCCCTGGAGCCAGTAGGGAAACTTCTCATTGGGCAGTGGTCAAGGTTTTAAATACAGTATTTTTGAAATTTAAAACATTTAAGTTTTCTTTTAACGAATGTATCCACTTAAAGAGACTGCAATAAACACAAGTACTATTTAATTCATACTGGTTACACTGCAAAACTACTTCATTTTTTTATTGCCAAGAACACTCTTGTTGAAAATTGACAACCAGTCTTAACTTTGTAATTGTTGCTCAAACCCACCGGAACTGAGAAGTTGCCTGGCTCCAGGCTACACTGAGGAGCTACACCACCAGCAGGTTTCACAGCCAGTGAATGCCAGAGAAGTAACACATGTGCTTAGCTAAGATCTTTGGAAACATCCACAACCTGTTTCTGGTCATCTTTCTGGAGCCATTGCTCCTGATCACAAGGACTGTAAGGTATGCCCATGTCAGGTTGGCCCCTGGGTCTACTGCACTATCAAGCAATAGCATAAAGACGGTCTGTAGGTGGGGCCTATGGGCAATCTGCAGTCTTCAACAGTGTTTCCTGCTGAGCGGGACTGAAAGAACAGATGCTACATTATGCAATCTTATGCATTATGCAGGCTCTTGAGAAGTGGTAAGTGTACTTGTACTCCTCTTGATGTGAAGAGGCACAGACCAGGTGATGGCTGGTAACCTTCCCACACAGGCTACACAGTCATGAGGGTAATGGGTGGTGACTTAGCAAATTATTTCAAAAGAGGTACATGTCTGTATCAGTCTCCCATTCCCATCCAGCTATAGAGGTGGATTATAGTTTGTCCCCACCAAAGCCATTCTGAAGTTTAACTGTCAGTGCAGTAGTATGAAAGGTCTTAAGGCCTTTAGAAGGTGTTTTGGTCACAGGAACTCTACCTTTATGAAGTGATTAACATGGTTCTGTGAGGATGGGTTAGTTATGCCAAAAGCTGTCAAAAGGCACCCGGGCTCTTACATCTCTCCCCTCCCCACCTCTCTTCTGCAAGCATATGTCTGACTGTCCTCCATGAAGACCTCACCACAACTGGGCCCCTGGCTACCGTGCTCTAAAATTTCCCAGCCTGGGGAATCAAGAACCAAAATTAACCTCTCTTCACATCCAGCCTTTAGTAGTTTGTTATAACCACAGAAAAAAGACTAAGGCTCTCCTAAGTTATCTTTTAGAGACCACTTAATGGAAGAAAGGGGCCTTTAAGGAAAGCAGCCAGTAGTATGACCTGTGACCCAAGGAAAGATAAGCTGTTAGTTACAAGGGTGCAGAGCTTTGATCCCTTTGCAGCATGTAGAAACTGGCAAGTCTGGTCTCCCTAGAACTTCACAGACTTGCCTAACAAGCATTTTGGGGCAGAGCACTGTTTGCCAGGACCAAGTGTTGCCTTCCCCCAAAGGACCCAGCAATTGTCCCAGGACAAAGCTGTATGGATGGACCCATAGAACCTACAAGCTTCTGGGGCTGTGAACCTATTAGAAGATTAAAAGAGCACCAAGAGCCCAGGTGCTTTCCTCAGGGTGCCTGGAGGCTGGGGGGGGGAGGAAATGTGACCTGAAAGGCTATGCTAAGCTATGCACTCCCAGCCCAGAACTAAGGAAGACATGGTAAGAAATGATTTAAAAAAGAAAACACTTAAAGTGAACTAAACTATATCACAGTTATTCAAAAAAGGAGTGGGAAAGACCCAAGAACAAGTTGAGATCTTAAGAGGAACCAGCCCCACTTCTAAACAAAGGAGGAAGGGTACAATGAAGGTTACAATCAAGAACAAATTCAGAGAAGCCACTTCTCTATCAGACCCACAGGCTACTATAAAACAGCAAACACTACACTCCTTTAACTATCCTGACTTAGAAAAATAATGAGCAGAGGGCAAGTGTTTCAAATTGGAAAACAGAGGGACCGTAACACTGTAGCTCAAAGCAGTGAAAAGGATGTTATGAACATTATGCCAGCATTATCAGTCAACTTACATGAAATGGACCAATTCCACAAAAACATACCCAAACTGGTTCAAAACCCAAGGAGCAAAGACTAGAGCTCCAAGGAGCAAGGACAAAGAACTGACAAAGAGACATTTCTCATATTAAAAACTCCATTCTCCCAGGGGATTCTACCATAGTGTTAAGGTAAAAATGTTCCCTAGTCCAGTCTCCTTCAGGAAAAAATGGGAATGGGAGGTCCATGTTATGCTGACCACAAAGCCACCAACATCAGATGTAAAAGGCACCTACACCCTCAGAAACACCCCAAAACCATCAAGATGTTAGGCAGTTCACTCCAGGAAGACAGAAAAAGCATCTCACACCAAGGCAATTCAACTCTTAATTAACCATAACATGATACAGCTGTAGACAGCCAGGCCTCAGCCTGAGAGGCACTGGCTCCTACAATCTGTGGCTATGTACTTACATTTAAAAACATTTTACCATGGAAATTCTCTAGTATGTACAAAAAGAGATAACCAAATTATATTTATTTATTCCTTTACTTATTTATGTTATGTTTTTTGAGACAGGGTCTCTTTGTATCCCTGGGTGGCCTCAAACTCAGAGATCTGCATGTCTCCGCCTCCCCAGTGATGGGCTCAAAGGCGCACACCACCACCACGTGGATTCACTTTTTATTTTTGAATCACCTATATTTTGAAAAAATGTAGGCACTTAGAACAGGCCTTGCCTACCTGGATGCATCTCCTGTCCCTCAAGAACAAAAACTTCTGAAAGTTCTTGACAGGCAGAGGGACAGCCCTTTCTGAGAACCACGGGCCTATGAGGAGTCTGCCTTTCCACAAGCTTCCACTAGGTGAAAGGTCAACTCTGGACTTTGGCACAATGAAAGCTAACTTCAGGCTCTCTGGATTAACACTAGTAGAAAATGGTCAATGGATAGGATAATGAGCCATTGCCAGGAACCCATTTTTATATCTATAGTCATGCACATAAACAGACCTGAGTGAGATTCAAGACAAACTAAATCTACCCTATATCTTGCTTGCTGTGACCTGTACACCCAGTTCTAGCACTGAAAAAGGACCTGTATAATTATTAGTCTCTATGTCACACAAGTTTTAAAATATTGTTGCTTCAAATTAGGCATCTTAGAAATCTGTTTTTGAGATGTAAGCAAACTAGTGTCCCCGAGTAGATGGCAGATGATGTTCCCATGAAAAAGCAAGTGTGCAGGAAGAACAGTCTCCCAGGCAGCATGGTGCATGCTGTAACTTCTGGCACAGCAGTTCATCCAAAGCAGATGAGGGGAAGAAGTTGTAGCCATCATAACCACCAGGTAGAGACATATTGTTAAATTGCTCTAAAATGATTGTCTTTTAATGAATAAAATAAAAATGTCCTTTTAGACTATAATGTTTGGTTTTAAAATTCCTATCTGAATTAAGTAAGCTCAGGGAATACTTTTTATCAGCTTAATCTTACAAAAAATGAGGTTTGTGGCCATCAACATTAGCAGGACAAATTTACTTGTAACAAATGGTTTAAATGTACAGATAAAAATACCCATTGACACTGTCACGGCTTCTTGCAATTTGACAGATCAAATCTTATTTTCATTCCTTAAAGCCCATGAAGAAGTGGTATCGCTGAGTTGCATTCACTAGCAGGCAAATTGATTAATCCTCTCCATAGAACCTCAGCCCTTGATTATACCTATCAGGCGTTAAGCAGCATTATTCTGGAGTGACAACACTTGACAAATTCCCCAATCATTTTCCTCAGCCTTTGTGGCCCTGCTAGCTTGTATTAACCCTGATGAAAAATTAATTTTCCTTATCTTCTTCTAAACCCCAAAATCCAAATCCGCCAAACTGGCAACTCTTTCTGTAAAGGTATTATGAAAACCTCTAAAAGATTAATTGCATGTCTTCAGGTGACATTAAATTAATTTCTGTACTCATGACAGACATTTGATACTCAGTACTGAAAGGACAGATAACATTGTCAGGACACACAGAAGGACAGTGGCGTGGTGTCCCAGGGCAGTCTCTTATGAATTCTCCTTCTGATAAGTCCACACTTTGCTGTCACCAGCAGTGTAGATGACAGTGAGGCCACAGCCCTTGCTGCACGGGTTTCTATTAAGGACAACAATACAGCCTATCCCAGCAATCTCTAGGAGGCTCGTTTGGGATTGGCACAATAAAAAATATGCAAGCTATGTAAAGTTCCTAAGTACACATATGTGTAGAACTCTGTTTTCTCTCTGCACACTGCTGAACTACATGAGAGACAGGGTAGAAATGGGTCAGCCCTAACCTCCTTGCCCCAGGTGCTGCTGTGGAATGTGAGAACACCTAACATTCATCAGGCATGTTTACATGCCAGCAAGTACACTGGGGACAGAAAACTGCAACACTATTTCAGATAATGGGTACAGAGAGCAACCAAATCCAAAAGACAAAGCTACTTGAGTAGCCAGACCTAACTACTGGGCTTCACTTCATGGGGGATTCACTTAGCACATGTTCTACTTTACCATATGAAAATGTGGCAGTTATTCAGATGCTTATCTTATAATACTCCTCCGTTCTGAGATTAGTTAGATGAGAGAAGAATTAGCTAGTCTTTAAAAAAAAATTATAAAAAACAAACCACTAAAACCTAAGCCTATGAGAAGAAACAACATTGTCCAGGGCAGATGGCACAAATCTACCAGGAGAAAATGAAGATGTATTAGAAGTGAGATACTGGGCACTTTGAATACGGAGGCTTCCTAAGCAGTGGGGCTGTGAACTGGTTCTTCCAACTTAGAGCTGAGGCTTCAGGAGCAGTTCTGCTCCTGCAGGCCTGCCCAGTGCAAGCCTATTACCCACTGCCCCACCCATGTGACCAAGTCTCCCCCAGAACTCTGTCCTATATACCTGCAAAGACCACAGCTCTACCTCCATCTGAGCCACCCACGCTATGCCTAGGTGCTGCCAGACTGTCCTACAAACCCAGCTTCTGCCAGAACCAACCAAGCAGGGCAGAGCTGTGTCCTCTAAGTAACGGTTTCAAACTAGCAAATGTGATAGATCTAGTACTTCAAAGTTGAAAACAGCAGGCACACAAGAAGGTTCTGTGGGCAGGGGGTTTTGATGGCAAGCCTGATGACCTAGGTTCTATCCTGAGACCCACATGATGGAGAGGAGAGGCAACGCCCACAGATCTTCTCATCTCCACAGGTCAACGGTGGCATGTCTCTCCCCAGAACAAATGTGAGCATTTTAAAGTTCAAAAGCAGCAAACAGAGCTTACAAAAGAATCCTGTTCAAGTTGGGGATTTAGCTCAGTGGCAGAGCGCTTGCCTAGCAAGCACAAGGCCCTGGGTTCAGTCCTCAGCTCTTGGGGGGTGGGGGGGAGAATATCCTGTTCAGCAAACCAATGAAAAGGAGTTTGAAGGGAAAAGCAGGAGAAGGTGACTACAAAGATTAATGGTACAGATCAATGTTATTCCAGGCCCTGCTTCTATATTGCTCACTTCCTAGTATCACTGACAAGGCAAAGGGACAACTATCCTGTTCACTCTCACACATTCTGGAGAGATTCCATGTCCGCTGAACCTCTGCTTTGATACAAGAATGCCAACTATTCAGACATTTTCAGCTGTATCTCTTAAGTTTCTGAAGTATTTCTAATGCCCTTGAAACTGTCCTAGGTTCTAGTGATAAAAATGGTGAGAAGGCAGAAAGCTCCTCAAAGAGCGGACCAGGCAGGAGCTGGCACTCTAAAGCATGGGAAGCTCGAGTTAGTCAACAGGCAGAACAGAGATGTGCAGAAACACCAGCAGGGCTCCCAGAACAGGAGCATCCTGAGCAATAGAAAACAGAGGGTCAAGAATAGGCACCTCCAGAGAACAAGAAGGGAATGTGGAACATTCTACATCAGCCTGGGACTAACGGCAGGTATGCTACTCTCTGTCAGGCTGGTACTTCCCAAAGTAACAGAAGATTGGAGACAGATACAATGTTATGTTTCTATTTAGCACAACCTCAACACTAAGGTTATGTCTTATGTCCTATTATGCTTAAAGTAGAACTCAACCTTTTCCAGATTCGGGGTTTTCCAGAATCTGGAAAACAAACAAACAAAATAACTGCCAGTTTTCTATTTTCCTAGTGTGTTTTTTTTTTTCTTAAGCCTGCAAAACAAAGTGAGACCATTGACTCAACAGAACTCTTTTTTTTAAAAAGATTTATTAGACCCAGAAGTTCGGACAACGCTGAGACCACAGGACAGTCTGCCACTTCTGCACACCTCTGCCCACATCCCTGGCCCAAGAGGAAACTGCATAGTGTCTCTGGATACAGGAACATAGGAGTAGTCAGCAGCAGGAACCTACTGGGTTCCGCTGTGAACTAAACTGAACTGGTCACACAGCTCCCTGTACCCAAATCTGGTAGAAGAGAGAGCTGGATCCTAAGAAGTGTGGACACTCTGAGAACTCAGAGGAGACTACTCTCTGCCCACATTCCCAACACAAGAGGAAATCACCTAATGCCATCTGTGTCCCCTGGGCATAGGGACCTAGGAGCAGTCAGGGGCAGGACCCTTCAGGTTTCTGCCTGCACCAAGAGCTGAAAGCCAGTCACCAGGAGCACCTACCTACCTAACGGCAGAACTCTGTTCCCAAATCCGGCTGAAAGAAGACAGGTCTACAGGAGTGCTAACACTACAGGAGGGTCAAGCCACTGTCAGAAACAACAAGACAAGTTAACACCAGGGACAACATGATGGCAAGAGGCAAGCACAGGAACGTAAGTAACAAAAACCATGACTACTTGGCATTGTCAGAGCCCAGCTCTCACACCAAAGCAAATACTGGATATCTCAACATACCAGGAAAGTAAGATTTAGATATAAAATCACATTTTATGATGATAATGAAGGACTTTAAGAAAGACATAAATAACTCCCTTCAAGAAATACAGGACAATACAAGTAAACACGTAGAAGACCTTAAAGAGGAAACACAAAAATCTCTTAAAGAATTACAGGACAACACAACCAAACAGGTGAAGGAATTGAACAAAACCATCCAGGATTTAAGAATGGAAATAGAAACAATAAAGAAAGCACAAAGGAAGACAAACCTGGAGATAGAAAACCCAGGGAAGAGATCAGGAGTCATAGATACAAGCATTACCAACAGAACACAAGAGATAGCAGAAAGAATCTCAGGGGCAAAAGATACCATAGAAAAACATTGACACAACAGTCAAAGAAAATGCAAAAAGCAAAAAGATCGAAACCCAAAACATCCAGGAAACCCAGGACTCAATGAGAAGATCAAACCTAAGGATAATAGGTATAGAAGAAAGTGAAGACTCCCAGCTCAAAGGACCAGTAAATATCTTCAACAAAATTATAGAAGAAAATTTCCCTAACCTAAAGAAAGAGATGCCCATAGGCATACAAGAAGCCTACAGAACTCCAAATAGATTGGACCAGAAAAGAAACACCTCCCGTCACATAATTGTCAAAACACCAAACGCACAAAATAAAGAAAGAATATTAAAAGCAGTAAGGGAAAAAGGTCAAGTAACATATAAAGGCAGACCTGTAAGAATTACACCAGACTTCTCGCCAGAGACTATGAAAGCCAGAAGACCCTGGGCAGATGTCATACAGACCCTAAGGGAACACGAATGCCAGCCCAGGCTACTAAGGCCAGCAAAACACTCAACATAGATGGAGAAACCAAGTTATTCCATGACAAAACCAAATTTACACAGTATCTTTCTACAAATCCTGCCCCACAAAGGATAACAGATGGGAAACTCCAACACAAAGATGGAAACTATACCCTAGAAAAAGCAAGAAAGTAATCTTCTTTCAACAAGCCCAAAAGAAGAGAGCCACACAAACGTAACTCCACCTCTAACAACAAAAATAGCAGGAAGCAACAATCACTATTCCTAAATATCTCTTAACATCAATGGACTCAATTCTCCAATAAAAAGACAAGAGTAACAGACTGGATACATAAAGAGGACCCATCAATTTGCTGCATGCAGGAAACACACCTCAGAGACAAAGACAGACACTACCTCAGAGTAAAAGGTTGGAAAACAATTATCCAAGCAAATGGTCGGAAGAAGCAAGCTGGAGTATCCATTCTAATATCAAATAAAATCAACTTTCAACCAAAAGTCATCAAAAAAGATAAGGAAGGACACTTCATATTCATCAAAGGAAAAATTCACCAAGGTGAACTCTCAATCCTAAATATCTATGCTCCAAATACAAGGACACCTACATTCATTAAAAAAAAAAAAAAACAAAAACAAAAAAAAAACAAAAAACCAAAAACAAACAAACAAAAAAACTTACTAAAGCAAATCACACAATGCACCTCACACAATAATAGTAGGAGATTTCAACATCCCACTCTCATCAATGGACAGATCATGGAAACAGAATAATATTAAACAGAGACATAGAGAAGCTAACAGAAGTTATGAACCAAGTGAATGAACAGATATTTATAGAACATTTCATCCTAAAACAAAAGTCTTGGCCAGAGTAATCAGACAACAAAATGAGGTCAAGGGGATACAAATTGGAAAGGAAGAAGTCAAAATATCACTATTTGCAGATGATATGTTAGTATAATTAAGTGACCCCAAAAGTTCCACCAGAGAACTACTAAACCTGATAAACAACTTCGGCAAAATTGCTGGGTATAAAAGTAACTCAAACAAATCAGTAGCCTTCCTCTACTCAAAGGATAAACAGGCTGAGAAAGAAATTAGGGAAATTACACCCTTCACAATAGTCCCAAATAATATAAAATACCTCAATGTAACTTTAACCAAGCAAGTGAAAGATCTATATAACAAGAACTTCAAGTCTCTGAAGAAAGAAATTGAAGATCTCTGAAAGTGGAAAGGCACCCCCCCCCACCATGCTCATGGATTGGCAGGATTAATATAGTAAAAGTGGTCACTTTGCCAAAAGCAATCTACAGATTCAATGTAATCCCCATCAAAATTCCAACTCAATTCTTCATAGACTTAGAAAGAGCAATTTGCAAATTCATTTGGAATAAAAAATAAATAAACCCAGGATAGCGAAAACTATACTCAACAATAAAAAACTTCTGGAGGAATCACCATCCCTGACCTCAAGCAGTATTACAGAACAATAGTAATAAAAACTGTATGGTATTGGCACAGAGACAGGCAGGTAGATCAGTTGGAATAGAACTGAAAACCCAGAAATGAACCCACGCACACGTATGGTCAAAGGAGCTAAAACCGTCCAATGGAAAAAAGCATTTTCAACAAATGGTACTGGTTCATCTGGAGGTCAGCATAGAGAAGAATGCAAATAGACCCATTCTTAGCATCCTGTACAAAGCTTCTAAGTCCAAGTGGATCAAGGACCTCCACATCAAACCAGTTGCACTCAAACTAATAGAAGAAAAAGTGGGGAAGAGTCTCGATCACATGGGAACCGGGGAAAATTTCCTGAACAAAACACCAATGGCTTATGCTGTAAGATCAAGAATTGACAAATGGGATCTCATAAAACTGCAAAGCTTCTTCTGTAAGGCAAAGGACACTGTTATTAGGATAAAACGGCAATCAGCAGATTAGGAAAAGATCTTTACCAATCCTATATCTGATAGAGGGCTAATATCCAAAGATATACACAGAACTCAAGAAGTTAGACTCCAGAGAGCCAAATAACCCTATTAAAAATGGGGTACAGAGCAAAACAAATAATTCTCAGCTGAGGAACATCGAATGGCTGAGAAGTACCTAAAGAAATGCTCAACATCCTTAGTCAACAGAAAATGCAAATCAAAACAACCCTGAGATTCCACCTCACACCAGTCACAATGGCTAGGATCAAAAACTCAGGTGACAACAGATGTGAGGATGTGGAGAAAGAAGAACACACCTCCATTGTTGGTGGGATTGCAAACTGGTACAACCACTCTGGGTGTCAGTCTGGAGGTTTATCAGAAAACTGGGACATTGCACTACTACCTGAGGACCCAGTTATACCTCTCCGGGGCATATACCCAAAAGATGCTCCAACATACAACAAAGACACATGCTCCACTATGTTCATAGCAGCCTTATTTATAGTAGCCAGAAGCTGGAAAGAACCCAGATGCACTTCAACAGAGGAATGGATACAGAAAATGTGGTACATCTACACAATGGAATATTACTCAGCTATCAAAAACAATGACTTCATGAAATTCATAGGCAAATGGATGGAACTAGAAAATATCATCCTGAGTGAGGTAACCCAATTCCAGAAAAACACACATGGTATGCACTCACTCATAAGTGGGTATTAGCCCAAATGCTTGAATTACCCAAGATGCAATCCACAGACCAAATGAAGCTCAAGAAAAAGGATGACCAAAATATGGATGCTTCACCCCTTCTTAAAAGGGGGAATAAAAATATCCATAAGACGGGATATGGAGGCCATATATATACAGTCACCAAGAGTAGATAAGATTAATAAAGCTAAGAAGGGCATGCTGACAGGAACCGGATATAGATGTCTCCTGAGAGACACAGCCAGAGCATGTATGTCAAATTCAGAGGCGGGGGAAAAAAAAAATTCAGAGGTGAATGCCAGCAGTGAACCACTGAACTGAGAACGGGATCTCTCTTGGAGGAATTAGAGAAAAGATTAAAAGAGCTGAGGGGACTTGAGATTCCCATATGAACAACAATGCCAACCAATCAGAGTTCCCAGGGACTAAACCACTACCCAAAGACTATACATGGACTGACCCACGGCTCCAGCTGCATAAGTAGCAAAGGATGGCCTTGTTGGGCACCAATGGAAGGAGAAGCCCTTGGTCTTGCCAAGGCTGGACTCCCCCAGTGTAGAGGAATATCGGGGGAGGAGTGGTGGGGAGGGTAACACCCTTATAGAAAAAGGGGATGGGGATGGGATAGGGGGCTTATGTCTGGGAAGCCGGGAAAGGGAATAGCATTTGAAATGTAAATAAAAAAATTTAAAAAAAGGTTTATTTATTATATATAAGTACACTGTACCTGTCTTTAGACACACTACAAGATGGCATCAGATCTCATTACAGATGGTTGAGAGCCACCATGTAGTTGCTGGTATTTGAACTCAGGACCTCTGGAAGAGCAGTCAGTGCTCTTAATTACTGATCAGTCTCTCCAGCCCTCATCAGAACTTTCGAGTGGCTCCCACTGCTCTAAGAATTGAGACCTAAATCCAGCCCCAGACTCTCTGTACTCAATCCAATTCCTTTCCTTCAGTTAGGAATTGCTACAGTTAGTTACACATACCCCATTCTCACCACACACATACCTGGAAGACCCACTACTTTACTCCCTTTCTACTCCACTCAGAAGCCATTTATTTCTCCAGGTCTCACTGCTATGTTGCCCATCCCACTTTACTTCTGCTTATACCTGCTATTACACACTCAGAGGCCACGGAGTACTCTGGTCACCACAGAGCTCCACAAAGGCAGGTCTGCATTTGTATGCAGCTCAATCACCATTAATGCCTAGTGCCTCAGTTCATGTCACATCTGCTGTGACAACTGGGACCATGGCTGCTCTGCAGGCTCTGATTAGACCTCACTGCTGATATTAATATCATGTTCTTCCTCTCTGAGTAACTGAGGCAGCCAGAAGGCCTCATCAAAATGAATGAACATTAGAATCCAGAGACCTTGCCCTGAATGGCAAGTCCCCAGATAGCCTCCCCTCCCATTAAGTGTCCTATGTCCTGGCTAGTAGTATTACAGGAGCAGGTCTCGGCTAGCCCGAGTTACAGAAGAAATCACTTCAAACATTCATATATATTCAATTTCTCTTTTGACTACCATATAACTCTAATAGAATGTAGTAAAAGAAAAAAAGATATAATATGTATATATTGCCTTCCAAAAATCTTTTAATAGGAACCCTTAGTAAAACCCAGCAGGCTCAGTAGTGCCTTGATTGTTTTTTTGCAATTCCCAGAAGAAGGCACAGATCTGCATTAAGGACAATGGTGTCCTGACCACAAGTAGGCCTTCTCTGCCGTGATAACACTGCTGACAGAACACTGAAGAGGTGAGGCATAGAAACTGTGGCTCAAATCCTGACTTGGCGAAACAAGGTAAACCTTTTCTTTCAAACCAATTACTGACCACCATAATCTTACATATCCTTCAAAGGCCATGGTTAAAGATGTGGTTGGTTTCCAATCTCTGGTGTTCCTGGAAGACTGAACAGGTCATTGGAAAGTACCCCAAGTTATATAGCACTTTTCCTCCCAAGCATAGCATGTGGCCAACTTGAGATAGAGAATATGGTCATTCAGTAGCCAGGGCCACTAAAAGCAGAACATTGGTAGCCAGGTCATTGCAATTATAATGGAAGGGATGGTCAGAGTCTCATCTGGAATTCTTGCCAAGGCTCCTTCCTGCCTTTCTGCAGCTACAAATGATCTTAGGAAATACTAGTATATATAAGACATGGAAGGTGCACTGATACATGGAGTGGGGCACAGTAGTGATACAACTTGGAGGCCACTCACATCCTTCTGAGTTACCCTTCCTCTATGCTCTGTAAACGCATTGGTTTACCAAGTTGGATTTGGGTAGAATTCTATATTAGTCTGCCATTGGGATCCATGGGAAAATATTTTTTCATGTCTCCCCAGGAAAAGCTAATGATTGGAGTAATTTTGGGGACCTCAGCTCCTTGCTCTTCCTCTCTGCCCAGCTGCCAGGAGACAAGTAGGCCTTCTCTGCCCTGATAACACTGCTGACAGAATACTGAAGAGGTGAGGCATAGAAACTGTGGCTCAAATCCTGACTTGGTGAGACAAGGTAAGCCTTTTCTTCTTTCAAACCTTTTCACAGCAATGGGAGAGCAGGCCCTGCACCTGTGCTCCAAGGGACTAAAGACTTCTCCAGAGAAGACCCACCCAAGAGCTACACAAGAAAAGGCCAAGTCACATCAAACAAAGTTTGAGTATAGGGAAATAAGCATACATTCAAAGAACACTGGAGAGCTCTCAATGGACACAGAAGCCAAAAGGAAGGCCCTCTCTGACCAATCGTGATGCGATCTAACATCAAACTAAATAATGGGAATGACAGTTCATTGAAAAACCTCACAAAGCTGACTAATGTTAAGTAAATAAACAGGAAAGAGCCGACAGATACACAAGGCACAATGTAACTGGACATATCAGTGCTGAATGGTAAGAAGCTAGTGTAGTAAGTGGGACACTCACACAGAGCTCCTTCCCAACCACAACTTAACAGACAGTGGATAAAGCTAGCTGTAGGAAAGACTTGGCAGACACTGCCTCATCTAAATCATCAAAGTCTGTCCTGGGGAGACATGAAAAAATATTTGTCCATGGATCCCAATGGCAGGCCAATATAGAATTCTACCCAAAACCAACTCGGTAAACCAATGCGTTTACAGAGCATAGAGGAAGGCTAATTCAGAAGCTAATTAAAGCTAAGCTCAGCAATATAGGGCAAGTCTGCACAGTCACAACAAGGACAGGTTCCCTTCTGTAGCCAGCCTGCCAAACACAAACAACCTCAAACTTACTGGGAGCAAAAAAATAAATGTAAATTACATCACAGGCCACAAAATCACTGCCTTTAGTCTTTTAAAATATCAGGGGCAAGTAACAAAGACCAACAGACTGCTCCAGACGAAAAGGAGACCAGAAATCAAACATATGGCTCTGAGTGAGCCCCCAGGATAGGCTGATCTACTGTAGCATACAGCTACAGTTTTTAGTGCCTCTGGACTAAGGCAGTACCCCTGTACCTTCTAAACTATCTGAGGAAGAGAAAGTACTCAATCATAAACGGACACTAAAAGACAGAGAAAGAGGAGGTGGAGGAAGAGGAGCAAATGCAGCACAAGATATAAAACCTGGTGAATGTGGTAAAGGGGCAAGGCCTCACATTTTCTCTTTCATTGAAGATGTAACAAAAGGAAGTTTATCGTGTGGCCCACAGAAAGAGGGACCCACACACTGGCTCTAAAGGAAGCCTGATGAGAAGGATGAAGACACCCTCACTGCCTCTCTAAGATAGGGAAAGAGATGAACAAAATCACCCCACTTTCCAAAGCAAGCTTCCACAGATCAACTGAGGCCTTCCCCAGGGTAGTAGGACAGCCTTTAAAAGTAAATACAAAGAGTCACAGCCAAACAGCTGGCTCTCTTGCTGGGTAGGGGTCCTGAGTCTCTCCCAATTCTCCATATGCTCACAGATGAAAAACTGATTACTTTATTTGCGGCCATATTTCTAAATCTTTCATAACCTGGGTCAGGATAAAGTATCTGCCTACTTTCCTGACACTTTCTCCCTTCGACCAAAGGAATGGGCCTTCATTTTATTGATAAGACGTTCCACCAATCCAAGTAACCAAGGCCACTCAAAGGTGAACTGGGTTTCATCTCTCCTGAGCCAGAAGAGGCTGCAGGGCTTACCCTGGCACACGCTTGTTTTGACTGTTGTTGTGGTTAACCAGAAAATGGTTGATGGCCCCAGTAGTTCACAGTAAATAAATTATTTATGTCTCCTACCTTTGCTTTTATCATTAAATAGGGCCAAGACTCAGAATTGAACCCAGCACAGACGCCAGGCCTACTGCTCTGTTATGTGGAGACTCAAGTTTGCTGCACTGTGAAATGAGAATGTGACTCTACCTGCCATCTGTGTGCCTCACGAATCACACATGCTCAACCCTGGACAAACAATAGTCATTGCAAATGCCAACAAGACCTCACTAGAGCCTCAGGAACACCTTCATCTGCCAGCAATTTTCTTCCAGAACTCCCCCCACAACCAGATTAAGCCCATTTATAGGCAGGAAATTGAGATAATGGCAAAGAGGAAGAGAAGGCAGAAGCAGAGGTGGCAGAGGCGGCAGCAGCAGAGGCGGCGGCGGCAGCATCCCAGAAGCAGCCAAGACAAACAACTACCCAAACATGGGTTTTTTTCTATAGCAAAAGCTGGGAAGCTTCTGTGTCAGATGATCACACAGCTTAGCTTGTGACTCTGAAGAGGGAGAGCTTCAAGTTCTGTGTGCTATGAAATTGAGTTTCAGAGCAGCCAATGCAGACATGATGCCAACAACAAGCCCTATACAAAACATAGCATCTTCCTCCAGGCATAACCCAACAGTGACCCAGCCACCACAAGAACACAGAAATACTATCAAGATGTCATTCTTAAAAAAAAAAATTTATTTATTTCATGTAAATGAGTACTCTATCTGTACGGACACATGCATGCCAGAAGAGGGCATTGGATCCCATTACAGATGGTTGTGAGCCACCATGTGGTTGCTGGGAATTCAACTTGGGACCTCTGGAAGTGCAGTCAGTGCTCTTGACTGCTGAGCCGTCTCTCCAGCACACAAGAAGTCATTCTTACGAAAGTCTTTAGGATTGTTTCCTACTACCACAATGAAATTGTTTTAATAAAGAGGACCCAAATAATTTCAATAAAGAAAACTAATATACAACTAGAAGACAAATGAAAATATCCTTAAAGGTAACATTATTAAAGAAATGATAAACCTAAAATCTTAAACTCAGGCTCTCCATCTATCACAAAATCCAGTTTTTTATAAAAATTCTAAGGAAGCCAGATGTGGAGGCAACCCACTTTAATTCTTGCATCTGGCAGTGTAGGCAAAAACATTAAGAATTCAGACTACAACCAAGTTCAGAACTACATGAGACCCTATCTCAAAAAATTAAAACGAAATAGGCGAAGATGAATGATTTAATTTTTAAATTAGTTATGGAAGACAAGAAACACCCACTGTGAGTCACAGCAGGCTCACAGGTTGTAAGTCACACACAAGCCTGAAGAAGTTGGAGTTGGAAACTGGTATGAGGTATAAGAGCAGCTGGCCAGAGCCAAGCACAGAGACTCGTGTCCTTAGGCAGTAGTGGTCAGAGAAGCTCACTAGAGCATGACTTCCAGAAAGAAGAGACTACTCAACACTTTCGATTTAGTTATATAGATTTTTCTATCAGACAGCAGTAAAGAAGGCAGCTCTCTTAGGAAGCATGCGCTAACCTCTGCCCTATAATAAAACGTTCTCCAATGGTCAGCCCTAAAAAATACAAGTAATGTTATACAGAATGAATAGGCTGAATTCATTTATTTAGAAAAACTAACACACTCTCTCTCTCTCTCTGTCTCTCTCTGTCTCTCTCTGTCTCTCTCTGTCTCTCTCTCTCTCTCTCTCTCTCACCTCTCTCTAACTAAAGCAGTAGTTTTAACCTGTGGAGGGGTGTCTAGCAACCCTTTCAGTAAGGTCCCATAAGACAACTGGAAAATAGATTATACATAAGTGCACACACTCGCTCGCTCACACACAATTGTGTGTGTGTGTGTGTGTGTGTGTGTGTGTGTGTGTGTGTGTGTGTGTGTATGATGTATGGTGCATGCCTGCAATCCAAGCATTCAAGAGGATAAGGGAGGAGGATAACAAGCTTGAGGCCACTCTGGAAACAGTAAAAAATTTCTAAAAACCAGGAATAAAAAAAAAAAAATTAAGTTTTCCTTAAGAAATTTTATAAGCTATATATTATGTTTTTACTTTAATAGAAGTCAAGAGCTCTTAGCAAAATAGAATTCAGCCAACAACAAATGTCCTAATTCAAACAGTAAACTGGCAAACTAAAACCTTTCACATAGATGCCACGTTACACGCTTGACCTCCTCTCATATCAGGTAGCTGGCTCAGTGCAGACTCATAGCTAGATTTTTAGAGGCAGTGCACAGGCCTGAGCCCTAGCATGATGCCAGTGCCAGGAAGAAGACAGCTATGATTGATACCTAGTAGCAAGTAAGGGCAATGATAAAAGTCAAATAAAGGTGACAGTACTAGATGCTGGAACGCATAGCTACTTACTTTCTGAATTGTCCTAACTAGGTGCACCTTGCAAATACCTCACAATTATATGTTCTCTTAATAACAGTTCCTATCCACTTGGTGGAGGTAGCATTAGAGAAATACTATTTACTCAAAATAAAAGTGAACACCACTGAACCCATCAGGTTGATCAAAGTTGCCAACACAGCAGGAAAAGAGTTGCTAGAAATGCACATCAGTACTTAAGTCAAAAAAAGAAAGGTCAGAACGTGTTCCAAAGCACTTGGCTGGTGGCTCCTTAAGTAGAAAATTCCAAACACTGTTTTTCCTATTTGTTGTAAAATTAGGCAGCAATGAAGTAAAAATGACAAATAAGTTTCATATTAAATGACTTAGTTTTGTTTTTACACTGGAGCAGAGAGATCATTTTAGGTAAATGCAGGTTTGTTTTTGAAAGGAAGTACTTTCTAGTTTAAATGCTGCTCCCTATAGGCACACACTCCTACTGCAGAGCACCTATACCGCTCTTCCCACCAATGGGGACGTCTATGTCCACACTAGCCATCTGCTCTTGAGCTTTGAATCAATGAAACAGACTAAAACCTCACATTTAAAATAAAGACCCAAAGCTAAAAAGCCACTGTACAAACTTTACTGTGCCACTGAACATAGCAGTTTCAGATGCTGAATGGGACAGAAGGAAAACATTCAGCTAAAACAGGACTCTATAGTCCTGTAGTTGCTCACTGAGTATTCTACATATGTAACTGACTTGACATTATTCCATATACATGTCCTTATATCCCATGAGAGAAATCTGTTTTCTGTCTCCACATACTCAGCTAGCAAATCACATACATGGCACTTCACTCCTGTCCTTCATGGGTCCACCTTTTCCCTTTTGCTGTACAAATATCTGTGTTCCCAGGTTCCTACTTCCCCACTTTACATGGCAAAACGCATACAACAGGTATCACTGCTAAAGAGCACAGCAAATACTCGTCAAATGTGTAGCTCGAAAGTGGGTCCACTCCCCTCTGACCATACATGCGCAATGCTGTAAACAACTACTATGTGCATAACAATTCTTTTTGAGACAGGGTTTCTTTGTGTAGCCATGGCTGTCCTGGAACTCACTCTGTAGAAGAGAATGGCCTTCAACTCACAGAGATCTGTCTGCCTCTGCCTCCTGTGTGCTGGCATTAAAGGTGCAAACACACCTACAACAAACGATACATCGTTTGTTTGTTGGATTATGAGAAAACTGTTACAAAAGAAGCTAAAATTGAGAAGGGTATAGCTGCAGGATGTCATAATGGTTTTTCACTACTCAAGACAGCTGAGACCATATGGGTTAAGACAAAAGTAGAACTTGAATCTTAAGGTTTGGTTAATCTGTGACTCTACCAGAGTTCATGTTTAATTCTTTCTTATGGAGACTCATATTCTCTAAGGCAAAAAAATTTACAAAGAAGTGCATAAAATTTGTCGACTTACCCCTCCAGACAACTTAATCACCCTGACCTTGGAGCTGACATGTGGCCCATCTCCACCACCTCCACTGTTGGCCCTGTGCATGACAGTCCTCTTCACCCCTGGCTTGGTGTCCTGAGGCCGGCCCTGGAGGGATGTCACTCTGGCTGCCTGTGGGGAGTGGGGGGTCTCCTCCATATCCATAGGTTTGACATGGAGGACTTTGTGTGGCAGCTGTCGCAGATGCTTCAATGGTCTCAAGTGTTGCCCTTGATGCTGCATATTAGCACCAGGCGGGACAAAGTTTACCGCTTTGGGCTGAACATTAGCAGCGGTGACATCTTGGTTTTTGACAAGAAGTCTGGTTTTCACATTCTGCCTGCATTGTGTCCCTGGAAAGGGCAACAGTGGGTTACCATTGGTGGGGGATGGTGTAGCTGCCAGTTCCTCTTGCTCCATGGGGGTCTGAGAGCCATAGATTTGCTGCTGCTGCTGCTGCTGTTGTTGTTGCTGCTGCTGTTGCTGCTGTGCAAGTCTTTCCAGTAACTCCTTCTTTCTGGCACCAGCCTGCTGCTGCCTTCGTAGCTCCTTCTGCTTTAGGATTTCTTCTCTCAGTCGCTTCTGCTCCTCTATCTTTAAGCGATATAACCTTGTCTCTTCATCTTCATCAGGAAACTAAAATGGAAAACACAGTTCACTTTGCTTTATGTGGTAGGGTAGCCATTTCAAACAAATGTATTTCTCCCCAAACCTTCCAATTCAGTATCTGAAAGAAGGCATTCAAAAATCTGCTTAGCAAGAAGTATAACTCTTTCCTCCTCTAGGGAGGGGGGAAAATTATACAGCTAAACCTAATTTGGAAAATCTTATCAGAGTATTAAAAATGAAATAATGTAAATTTCCACTCATTTACAAGTTTGAAACCAATTAAACTATTCATTTAAGATATCAAAATATGTTTCGAATGGAAATAGAAACAGCTATGAGTCGCCGCTGTCACAGGGGTTTTATCTGCCTCTTCCCTGACAAACCAACAAAAGGTAGGGTGTGAATGACCTGAAAGGCCCTGATTACAACTATTGATTTTTCGTACAGAATTTTCAGGCTGATCTCAAACTCATTTGTCACAGGATAATTGGTTATAATGAATAGCACAAGTCAATCTTTCTGACCTTGAACTCACACACCCTCCTCAGAATCAAAATGCTGCCAATCGCAGTATTGGAATATTAATGTTAAGTGAATGCCCTGAATATCTCGGACCCAAACTATACTCAAAGTCTATATAAACTATACTCAAAGTCTATATAGAGAATTCCTTTCAAAAGTTTAGCCATTTTTTTTTAACCAAAGAATCTAATGAAGAAAGCTTATTATTTTAAAATGTTTTTATAAAATCACCTATCCATAAAATCTTCATTGAAGATTCAACCTATCTACAATTCACCTAGTTACAAATCCTGCCTATTTGCATAAATCTCAATAATTAGAAACATAAGACAATCAGAAGCGGAGAGTCGAGTGGGTTACCCTGTGGACTTGTTGTTGAATGTCAAAGTCTTGGGTACATTTCCAACAATTATAGGTAGGTAGGGGGGTGAGGGGTTGTTACTGCAGCAGGCATGATGAGCAAGACGCCCACAGTGCAATAACAGCCAGGGATGCAGCCAGCAGCACCAAGACCCAGACGCACCATTTCCTAACACAGACGTGATTCCTCAGCATGTGTTTCCCAAGCAGTCAGGAAAGGGTTAAAGAAGGTTCAGAGATACAGATCAAAATACTTTAGATTTACCCCTCACTGTACCAATACCAACTAAATAAACCTAAGTCAAGTCAGTACGTTAACTGTAGCTAAGCAAAATAAATATATTTCTTTGAAAAGAAAATATAAGCCTAGTTCCATTTGTGTGTGTGTATATAAAAAACTAAACAAAAACGAATTAAGGCATTCAACCTATACCATTGCAATGTGTCCACTTTCTATTTTACTTTCATAAATTATCTGCCTGCTTGTAGTAAATTTACAAATAAAATGAGTACACATGGCTGACTGTTCCTCTCCCTCTATTATTTAGTCAGTGTTATTATATAAGAAATATGTTATGTGAACCAGACTGAACATGAACATCATACATGCATACATACATATACACATACACATTCTCTAAGCTAGCTATATAACGCAAAGGCACTATCAAATTATTGGCAAAAAGAAAATCATTTTTTTTATTTAGGATTTTTTAGGGGGGAGGGTTGCTGAAATTGAACATGGGGCCTTGTGAATGTTGGCCAAATGGCCAAATTCACAACACTGGGGGGGAGGGGGAAAATATATATAAAATTACATTATGATGATGATGATGATGATGATAAGAAGCTGAGTTGCCCAGATTGGCCTTGAACTATTGATTTTCCTGTCTCACTTAACCTTCAGAGTAGCTAAGATTACAAGGGTGCAACCCAAGACCCAGATCACAAAGGCTCTTTATAAACCATGTCATTCCAGTCCAGTAGAGCCATTTTCTTTCATGCACTGATTATGAAACCCACATATCAAACTTTTAATGTCTATTAAATGACATCCAAAACATTCTGACTTCCTAATTTTGATGTGATACAATTAATACCATTATAATCACTTATCAGAAGAAAACTTGAATAATGAAAACCTAATTAAAGGTTAAAACACTGTTAACTGGTTTTTTAGAAAATGAATCCCTCAATTCTTGCTACTGAACAATAATCAGCCCGCAACACGGATTTACAGGTGCTCACATAACTCATGTTCTCATCTATGCCCAGCTCTCAGATATACCCTACCTTATTTCATCCTCATTTAACAGGCAACAAAGCTGAGGTTTGTAAGAGGTAGAGATCATGTAAAATACTGATCCACATTTATTACTCCACACCTACTCTAAATTACCAAATATAAGTAAGGTCACAGAACCACATGGCTTTCTGAGTAAGGTTTTACTGGTATTCAACACATCTGCTCCTGTAAGGACTGTTAATAACCTGCCTTGTACTACAATGGCAGAAGTAACTATGATTGTCTAGAATGTTATAGAACTCCAGGGTCCTTTACAGAAAACATCTGCTAAACCTGGATATACATTGACTTTATATAATACAACAATAACTGTACAGATACAGTTGCATGAGTGAACTAGGCAGAATACACTGGCACTCAGGACCCTATTCCAGAACAAACACACCCCAGGAAGATGTCATACCTCTGCTTCTGCTTTTGCTTCTTCCTTAGGTTGAGCCCCAGGACTAAGTGGTTTGGCTTTTGCATCAGTCTTTCCCTGTGAGCTCCTGGAAGCCACCACAGCCCTACAAGGTGGGGATGTGTTGGCAATGGACTTCACCTGAGCTGCAGGTGTGGAGGAGCAGCGATTACCACTCATTTCCAAAACATGTGAAGGTGCTATGGGGAGTTCACGAAGATTACTGTTTCTGGGAGCAGTGGGTTGCATCTGCTGCATGGGCCGTTTGCTTATATTCTGAGATGCTGTGTTCTGTCACAAAAAGAAACACAAGTTTATTAGTGAGTAGAAACACAAGGCATCACTGTAATCAATAACTGCCTTCCTTTCTGAGAGGTAAACCCCTTACTCTCTGGCAAACACTTTTTATCCTTAGTGTTGCTGTATGCTCTGATGCTTAGGACTCAGTTCCATAAAGATACAGCTTCCATTTATAAAAGTCAAACCCACTGATTTATCAGTAAATGTAGACTAATATTTTTAACAGCATTCTGGGCTAAACAATAACAACAACACCTCACTCTGCCTGCCTCAAGGACCCAACTGATCAATAGTACACTGTTTCTAAGCTTAAAATGGAACAGGAGAACCCAATGCTATTGTTTCAATCTTACAGAAAGCTTTCTGCAGGAGAAAGGTGCCACAAAGTTCTATTACAAGAAGAGACATGCCTGAGAGAGAACCCACATGTCAAGGATCAGAGGTAGCTGAGACAAGGAGGAACTGAGCTTCTGCCATTACCTTAACAAGGAAGCAGGACTACACATGCCTCTCCTCTATCTAGCAATCCTCTTTAAAGCTTCCATCCAAGTCATATTACAATATAAAGAGGCAGGTTTAAGGAAAACAGGTTCAAAGCAACTCACTGACTTCCTCAAACTATAAGGATTAAAAAGGACAGGATTAAGAGGTAGACTTATAGAAAGGAATTGTGTTAGGATACTGTGATTTGTCCTGAAAGAGACAGTAATGGCAGTCACTAGGGGAGGACAAGACAATGGAAGCTACATATTACTCTCACACCAACCTTCTATTTCCCAATTTCTTTCAATGGATGACAAGACCTATGTTTGCTAACCATATGTAAAATGTAACACCACAAACAAATATAATTTCCTAAAACTGAATGTAAGCTCTTATTCAGGACTACAGAAGTAGATAATCTATATCAAAAACTAAGCCCCTTGCACTGGAGGAATGACTCATCACTACTGTCTAATCACTTCAGAAAACTCAAGGCTCAAAAGGGTAAGTTAATATCTATAGTTAAAACATTTTTTGCAAAGTATTCTTAAAAAATTTACTTTTGCTTTTGAAAATATACTGATTATTAATTTTTAAAAACTGGAAAATGATCTAGCTCAAAAGTTATGTCCCATAAAGCCTGTAAGTTAACCCACATCTGTTACTCACATGCCGGAGCCCCTGACGTGGAGTACACTGCATCCGACTGCTGTTGGACTGAGGCTGGGCAGTCTGTACATGAGGCCTGAACTGTGGCTGAGACATGGGCATCAGAGGAGGGGGAGGAGCAGAAAGGTGGTGGTGATGCTGGTGTTGCTGTGGCTGATGCTGAGGGGGAGGCTGATGCTGTGGGGGAGGCTGGTGTGGAGGCTGAAGGGGAGGTTGAAGGGGTGGCTGATGCTGGTGATGCTGGGGCTGCTGCTGGGGCTGCTGCGGCTGGGGCTGTGGTTGATGAGGTGGTGGCAACGGAGGATGCAAGGGTCCCTTCCATTTCAAAAGAAACAAACAACAGTTTATTAATAAATGTGTTAGGGAGATTTCAATGCAATGGTTTCCTTTAAAAAGCCAGCATGAGAAGAAGCTTATGTGGAGAACTTAACACCACTACAAATACAGCAATTGGCTGGTGACACTACCTTTGTTTGCCTAAACATATGCTCCATCATAAAAGGCAACCTCCCACAGCACGCTCAAAGGGTCTACGATGACCATAAATGAGGAAAAAAGTACAGACACAGGACACACTGCTTTCTAACTAAAGAAGATAAACCTACATGTTCACGGCAACTGCTGCTTGGTAATGGAATTATTATTTTCTTTAGATTCACCTATATTCTATTATTTCTGTAACAAAGGAGAAATTATTTCTATTTTTATTTTAAAAAAATCAAAATATTTAACCCGTTTTGAACACTGTAAATAGTTTTCTTTTTAGCTTAAATATACATTCTTATTAACTTGTCATTTAATTATTGCTCGACCAGCTATACATGTGAGTATATAGTTAAGAACGTGAACACGTGTCTGAGGAGATCAGAGGTTAGAGAACTTGCTAGAGTCAGTTCTTTCTTTCCACTATGTGAGTTCCAGGGATGAAGCTCAGGTGATCAGGCTTGAGTGCAAGTGCTTTTAACTGCTCTGCTATCTTTACCAGCTTAGATACTCTTTTAAATTGTTTATTTATGTGTATGGATGCTTTAGGTGAACAAACATCTATGTACCTTGGGCACGTCTGATGCCCACCAAGGCCAGAAGAAGACTTCGGGTCCCTTGGAACTGGAGTTACAAATGATTGAGCCACCACATATGTGCTGGGGATTGGACCTTATTCTCTGGGAAGGCAGCAAATGCTCTTAATGACTTAGCCATCTCTCTAGTCTCTAAATACACATTCTTATATTCCCTGTGTATCCAAATAGTTGAGAGAACTGTACTCCCCCCACTCCTTCTTTGGTACACAGTACTTTCCAAGTTCTGGAACTTAGGAATACCACTGTACCTCACTCGAACACTATATATCTTTATAATTAAGATTAAAATATAAAGAAAATATACTTGATAAGAAAAAAGGCACAAATACTTGTACTGGCCAGTAAACACCTACCAGCAGAGGGCGCACAAGCCTGTCACACAAAGAGTGAGAAAGAACACTTTTCCTCCCCACCAAGAAGGTCTTCCTTTTTTTCTCCCTAGCAGGAATAGGATGCTGAGAAAAATTCCAAGAGTGACCCAAGTTCGGTTCTTGGAAAACAAGAATTACTTTTTCCACATTCCCTAGTATATTAAGGAGGTAAACAATACTGTCAAGAAGAGCTGGCTATAGTGAACAGTATACTTAAGACTCATGTATCCTTAAAATTTTGACCATTTCTTTCTAGCCACCATAATTTCTGTCATCCAGAGCTTCAATTTTTTCCCACAGTGTCATTTCTCTACCAAATTTTGATTAAAATGTGTTGGTATTTATAAAAAAAAAAAAAAAAGACTCATGTATCCTTTACATAACCATAAGTTAGCAGAAATAAAACCAGAAACATCCCTTTCATGAAATACAAAGGCTGGGCACCATCCAGGGATAGTTTCCCTCACGGCTGGTTCATGTCATACCTGAAGGTTAGGCTGTGCATGTGTAGGCAGGAATGGCTGTCCCGGGCTGGGTAGAAACGGCTGTCTAGGAGGAATGAAAGGCCTGGCAGTTGCTGACCCTGGCTGGCTAAAGTGCAGGATCCCCACTGGGCCTGGGGGCTGCAGGGCTGGTCTTACAGGCCTCTCTCGAGGGAACACTGGCTGCTGTCCTTGCTGATTAAATGCTGGTCCAGGCTGAGTGAACGGTAAGGGGCTCTGAGTGGGGACAGGATGGCTGCTGTTCAGGAGCGTGGGAGGAGGCGGTGGTGGAGGAGGACTTCGCTGTTCCAAAAAAAGATGACTGGGGAACCTTGGTTCACCTGAAACTGAACAGTAATTCATTACACCTTCAATTAAAAAAAAAAAACAAAAACAAACAAACAAAAAAACAAAAAAACCACACACTTCTTAGATAAGCTATAGAGGAATTTTAATACAGTAACCTGGCTGCTTTGGTAAAGAATCACATCCAAAGATCTTGCTAGAATGCAGACACCCACTGGATTACAGTATGATCTGGCTAGAATACGGACACACCTTTAATCCCTAACAATCAAGGTAAGGTTAGTTTGTAGAATGAAGCAGCCATATTTGAAAGTGATATCTAATTGAGGGGCAGACAAAGTGATGGATCAGAGAAAGATTGACAGAATGAGTGAGAGATAGGATACACCCAACTCACAAAGAACAGACAGGAAAGATAGCTTACTTAAGAGTACTGAAAGGAAGCATGTAGGTGGTGGGTGTGAATGGCAGTTTTTTGAGGAGCAGGTTGCAGAGAACAAGCTAGAATAGGTAAAGACAGAACAAGGTATGAAAAGGAGCCAGAAGATTAGAACACATTGCCAAAGTTAGCATGAGGCCAAGCAGCGCAATTCAGGCAGAAGCACAAAGAAGGCAGATCTAAACAGTCAGCTTGGAAGATTATACTATACAGAGACTAGACACAATCAGGCTCGGGCCTAGGGAGAGTTAGAACAGAGAAAAGAATGCTCTGAGCTCAGCTCAAGCCCTGTATTCATACAGCTTAGATTAGGCTCTCATCTCATCCTTCTATCCAAAGAAATAAGTGACAATGAGTATTTTCAGGGAATGCCTCACTATTTTCAAGTGTTAGCATCGTATTTTAGAAAGAATTCTAGATTTTAGCTATCCCGGCATGATTCTGTAGGTTCTTTTCTATAAGCCTTTCCTTCTTTGTACAAGACTGTCATATTTCAGATCCAATTACTGTTTGGTTTTAGCCAATGAGATAACTGATAGAATCATTGTAACACATCTCCTAGTGGGAAGCAAATCCTGTTTTAGCAGTAACTGCACAGGTACACCATTCAGTGCAGCTTCTGTCACTTCATCTTGTGCCCATTATATCCCTTCATGTACCTCCTAAGAAGAAAGGGTCCCGTTCCTGAGGTGGGGGTGGGGCTCTCCACTGGTCCTGGAGAGGAAGTCGAGGTGGCTGGTTAAAACTGTTGGGAACAGGTCCAGGTGTGTGCTGTGGAAATTCTGGAGGGCCCTAAAGAACAGTGGAAAACAAGATGAAAACCACATGTAGGCTTCAGAATATACACACACAACCCCAGACTTCACAATATTTCATTATTTCCTATGATCAGCCTACTGTTTTCTGTTCCCTCTCAAAGTGTGCACATGTATGAAGATAAGTATCTACATGTAACCCCAAGGCTTACTAAAACCTACACAATTGTTAACTTCACTTCCAAATGTCTATTTTGGACATCCATGGCATTTGTTTCGTCAAAGATGCTATTCTTTGTTATCTACTTCACACAACTCTAAGCTGCAGCTATGTAGCAATTTAGTTCAAAGAAAAAATTTTCAATTTGTACTTTAACAAAAATTAGCAACCTGAGATAACAGAATAATTTTAAGAAATCAAAAATTTAAAAAAAATATAGCTGATTCTCTTGTATAAAAACAACTTACATTCAGGATAGGTTATTTAGCTCAATGTTAAGAGTGTTCCTCTGCCACCAATGCAAGGCCCTACGTTCTATACCAAGCACCCAAAGAAAACCAAACTAACAAACTCAAGCATCCTCAGTAACGGTATTTTACTAGAACAGAGAGAGGCAAAGGAAAACAGCCTCATCTCATGATCCTTTAATGTAGTCACTGATATAGTTAAAAACTGTGCTAGTATCAAAGGAACTGACTGCTATTCAAAGAAGGACACAAAGTGCTCTAAAACAAAACAATAAATATCAAATTCTTTTGATGTAGTATTTATTACCTCATCCAATGGGAAATTTCTCAACTTTTAAACTCTTAACTCAGCGGTTAAGAATGTTTGCTTCTCGGGCTGGAGAGATGGCTCAGTGGTTAAGAGCACTGTCTGCTCTTCCAGAGGTCCTGAGTTCAATTCCCAGCAACCACATGGTGGCTCATAACCATCTGTAAAGAGATCTGATGCCCTTGTCTGTACCTCGTGTGTATCTGAAGACAGTTACAGTGGACTTATATATAATAAATGAATAAATCTTTAAAAAAAAGAAAAGAATGTTTGCTTCTGGGTATAAAATTAACTCAAATAAATCAGTAGCCTTCCTCTACACAAAAGAGAAACAAGCCGAGAAAGAAATAAGGGAAACGACACCCTTCATAATAGTACCAAATAATAGAAAATACCTCAGTGTGACTTTAACCAAGCAAGTGAAAGATCTGTATGATAAGAACTTCAAGCCTCTGGAGAAAGAAATTGAAGATCTCAGAAGATGGAAAGACACCTTCCCACCAATGCTCATGGATTGGCAGGATTAATATAGTAAAAATGGCCATTTTACCAAAAGTGATCTACAGATTCAATGCAATCCCCATCAAAATTCCAATCCAATTCTTCAGAGAGTTAGAAAGAACAATTTGCAAATTCATCTGGAATAACAAAAAACCCAGGATAGCTAAAACTATCCTCAACAATAAAAAGACTTCTGGGGAAATCGCCATCCCTGAACTCAAGCAGTATTACAGAGCAATAGTGATAAAAACTGTATGGTATTGGTACAGAGACAGGCAGATAGACCAGTGGAATAGAATTGAAGACCCAGAAATGAACCCACACACCTATCGTCACTTGATTTTTGACAAAGGAGCCAAAACCATCCAATGGAAAAAAATAGCAAATGGTGCTGGCTCAACTGGAGGTCAACATGTAGAAGAATGCAGATCGAGCCATGCTTATCACCCTGTACAAAGCTTAAGTCCAAGTGGATCAAGGACCTCCACATCAAACCAGATACACTCAAACTAATAGAAGAAAAAGTGGAGAAGGATCTCAAACACATGGGCACTGAAGAAAATTTCCTGAACAAAACACCAATGGCTTATGGTCTAAGATCAAAAATCAACAAATGGGATCTCATAAAACTGCAAAGCATCTGTAAGGCAAAGGACATTGTTGTTAGGAAAAAAACGACAACCAACAGATTGGGAAAAGATCTTTACTAATCCTACAACAGATAGATGGCTTATATCCAAAATATACAAGAACTCAAGAAGTTAGACCGCAGGGAGACAAATAACCCTATTAAAAAATGGGGTTCAGAGCTAAACAAAGAATTCACAGCTGAGGAATGCCGAATGGCTGAGAAACACCTAAAGAAATGTTCAACATCTTTAGCCGTAAGGGAAATGCAAATCAAAACAACCCTGAGATTCCACCTCACACTAGTCAGAATGGCTAAGATCAAAAACTCCAGCGACAACAGATGCTGGCGAGGATGTGAAGAAAGAGGAACACTCCTCCATTGTTGGTGGGATTGCAGACTGGTACAACCATTCTGGAAATCAGTCTGGAGGTTCCTCAGAAAATTGGAAACTACCTGAGGATCCAGCTATACCTCCCTTGGGCATATACCCAAAAGATGCCCCAACATATAACAAAGACACATGCTCCACTATGTTCATCGCAGCCTTATTTATAATAGCCAGAAGCTGGAAAGAACCCAGATGCCCTTCAACAGAGGAATGGATACAGAAAGTGTGGTACATCTATCTACACAATGGAAAATTACTCTACTATCAAAAACAATGACTTTATGAAATTCATAGGCAAATGGATGGAACTGGAAAATATCATCCTGAGTGAGCTTAACCCAATCACAGAAAAACACACATGGTATGCACTCATTGATAAGTGGCTATTAGCCCAAATGCTTGAATTACCCTAGATGCACAGAACTCATGAAACTCAAGAAGGATGACCAAAATGCGAACGCTTCACTCCTTCTTTAAAAGGAGAACAAGAATACCCTTGGCAGGGAATAGGGAGGCAAAGTGTAGAACAGAGGTAGAAGGAACACCCATTCAGAGCCTGCCCCACATGTGGCCCATACATATACAGCCACCCAATTAGATAAGATGGATGAAGCAAAGAAGTGCAGGTCGACAGGAACCGGATGTAGATCTCTCCTGAGAGACACAGCCAGAATACAGCAAATACATAGGCGAATGCCAGCAGCAAACTACTGAACTGAGAACGGGACCCCCGTTGAAGGAATCAGAGAAAGGACTGGAAGAGCTTGAAGGGGCTTGAGACCCCATATGAACAACAATGCCAACCAACCAGGGCTTCCAGGGACTAAGCCATTACCCAAGGACTAAACATGGACTGACCCTGGGCTCCAACCTCATAGGTAGCAATGAATAGCCTAGTAAGAGCACCAGTGGAAGGGGAAGCCCTTGTTCCTGCCAAGACTGAACCCCCAGTGAACATGATTGTTGGGGGGAGGGCAGAAATGGGGGGAGGATGGGGAGGGAAACACCCGTATAGAAGGGGAGGGGGAAGGGTTGGGGGATGTTGGACTGGAAACTGGGAAAGGTAATAACAATTGAAATATAAATAATAAATACTCAATTTAATAAAGATGGAGAAAAAAAAAAAAGAATGTTTGCTGTTTGCAGAGGACCTGAGTTTGGTTTCCAGCACGACTGTAAGCAGCTCACAATCACTCGTAACTCCAGCTATAGGAGCTCAATGCCCTCTTCTGACCTCCGTTAGTACTGTACTCCCATGTATATTCCCATGTAAATATATAATTAAAAATAAAATTTAGGGGGTTGGGGATTTAGCTCAGTGGTAGAGCGCTTGCCTAGGAAGTGCAAGGCCCTGGGTTCGGTCCCCAGCTCCGAAAAAAAGAACCAAAAATAATAAATAAATAAATAAATAAAATTTAGAAAAACAATCTTCCTCATAAACTCAAAATTCTTAATACCTTGTTTATTTTTCATTACTAATTTTAGCTATTCTCCCTAAATGTGACCCCATTTTATAGCACCAAAAATACTGCTTGGCTTTTAAAGGCAAATTCTGTTGCCTTTAAATGGCTGCTCTAAGGCCAGCAATATGGCAGTGGGTGCAAAGTGTCTCACATCAAATCTGATGACCTGAGTTTGACTCCCAGAACCTACATGGTAGAGAAAAAAAAAAGAACTTGACTCCTGCAAATTGTCCTCTGACCTCCTCACATGCACCTTACACACAAGCACACAGAAACAACAAACAAATGTAAAAGTCTACTACAGAGTTGAGGAGGTGTCTCAACTTGCTTCATAAGCACCAAGACCTGAGTTCCAATCCTCTGTATGCATATAAACCCAGGTTGTGGTAGCACAGACCTGGAAACCCAGTGCTGGGGAAATGAAGCAGGATTCCTAGGGCTCAGACTAGCTAAGATGGCTCCAGATCCAGTTATAAACTCTCAGAAAGTAAGAGAAATGTGACCGAGGAAGACGTCCAGCATCAACCTCTAGTCAATACATGTGCACCCACATACAAGACATACACAGAGGGTGGGGAAGGAGGGAGGGAGGGAAAGAGGGAGGCAGAGAGCAAGCCTGAACCTGGGGGCACAATAAGAATAGTGCAAAACAAACATTCCCATTAACCACAAACCTCTAAGCATATTAGCTAAAAATGGCAATAAAATGAGGTTTGAAATGTAAACATTATACTTTCTCAAAATAAAGCATTAGGATTTATTGAAAGATATAGACGAGAAATCCCCACAGAGCACATTCTTTTTAGCTGTTACTAAAAAGAATGTTAGCTAGGTCAAGTGAGACGAGGCAACCCTCACTACATCAAAGTCTAAAGAAGTTTCTTGCTACCAAAAAGTTGTCAAGATATCTTCTCCTCAAAACACAGCCAATAATGAGGCAGCTGTGAAGATGTAAAACATACCTGCCCATCCTCAGAACACACACGCAATAGTGGTACTAGCTGGACACATCACTACTCTGATGCTCTGAGAGGATTCTTTAACATCTCCACTTCGATAAAATGCAGAAAAGCTTTTTCTACCAATATCAATCACCTTGCTGGTACTTACAAGCCTGAATAAGGAATTCTAACAGACATGCCCATTCTGTCATGAAGTCAATGAAACACATCATGTCCACTGTATGTAGCATTCTTTATGCACAAGAGCAACGTGAGCACTCTGGTTTCAGTTTCACGCACCAGCATATTCTGGCACATACAACTTGAGCATCCTTAGTCTGAAAAATCAGTAACTTTCTAAGCCACACTCAACGTTTCACATTGTAGACTTCAAATTTTGGCTTACGGTTACTCAATGGGTAAAGCCCAGGTTATGCATTCCCCAAACTAAAGAACCCTGAAACCTGAAATACTTTGGTCCCAAATATTTCAGATAAAGATGATGCAACACCTACAAGTACATCTACACATGTTTTAAGTGATCTTCAAAATGTCCTGGATTATAAACTAGAAATCATGGTTATGTAACATCTGATGGGGTAGGGAGAGGAAAGGGAGAATGGAAAGAAAGAAGATATGAATGAATGAATCAATGAATGAATGGGAATCAGTTTATATACCTCTGATATGTGAAGAGGTCTAATTGATCCTGTGGCTTCTGATCTAAGTGCCTTAGTTAGGGTTTCTATTGCAACACCATAACAAAAAAGAAACTTGGGGAAAGAATGGATTTATTTAATCTCAGCCTGCTTTCTTCCAGGA
This sequence comes from Rattus norvegicus, assembly GCF_021556685.1. NCBI lineage: Eukaryota > Metazoa > Chordata > Mammalia > Rodentia > Muridae > Rattus > Rattus norvegicus. The sequence continues at coordinate 7,754,579 of NC_141537.1, forward strand.
GAATACGCTTGGAGTAGCACCAATTCACTGTGTTCTGGGTCCTCCACAACAATTGCCAATCAAGAAAATGCCCTGGAGGCTTATTCACAGCCATTCTGGTAGGAACTCTTTTCAAGTTAGGACTCACTCTAACAAAATGACTCTAGCATGTGCTAAGTTGATATAAAACTAACCAGCATACCAAGTAAATCAGCAATCCTGACACTTTCCAATTAGACAACTGTCCTCCAATGCTGTGTACAATCACCACCTCAGGGGCAGTATGAAATGGAACACAGAGGCTATTAGTACTCAGAAACAGTAGGCCCACCTCTTGTAACAGTTCATATAAATCTCAGCATGTGTGAAGGTGTGACCCCAACTCTAGAGTCAGGCGTCTAGCATGCTTACAAGAGGTTACTTGAATCCAGTGTTGACTGTCTTTGGTTATACGGTTAATCTTGATGTCAGGGGAGCTGGGAGAAAGAACTGGCCTAAATGAACGGTCACATACTCCTACCTTACAGTGATTTTTAACATAATTTTTTAAAAGATTTATTTATTTTATATATGTGAGTACACTGTAGCTGTCTTCAGACATACCAGAAGAGGGCATCAGATCCCAGTACAGATGGTTTTGAGCCACGATGTAGTTGCTGGAAACTACACTCACCACCTTAGAAGAGCAGTCAGTACTCTTAACTACTGAACCATCTCTCCAGCCCTCACAGAATTCTAATAACTACCATATGACTCCAAGAACATAATAATGTACTTCACAATCATCTACAGAGGACCAAAGGTGTTTTGGTTCAAAGACTGTGCCATCATCACTGCCCATACAAGGCCCATTACCTCATCGAACACGACCAGGAAACAAAAAAACTTTATGGTGTCAAATTACTGCCTAAAGTCAAAGTCATACCTCTACTTTGGTAACTTTAAGCCATACCACAGTCAATCATATCAAAAGGTTTCACTGAAGAAACTCAGTGTGAGCTCCCACAGGTCATCGCTGTCAGGACAAAGTCTGCAGAGTTGGAGATTTCCAACAGAGGTCAACTTTCCCCTTAGACACAGAACATCAATGTCTGTATCCTCTGTGGCATACGAACTCTGGAAATCATACTAGATTTCTACAATGTATCTATTCCTTAAAAACTTTATTCATGTTTTTATTTTAAATAAAAATACAAAATTCCCCCTGGGAACAGCTTCTCTGGTAGAAACGGTTCTTTCTGCCACCCCTCCTCATTCCAGACAGGCCCAGACTGCTCCTTGAGGTTTGTTTCACAGACCCACCCTGGTGTAGACCACAGATGACCCACATTACCACTTCCCAGCCTGCTGAGGGACTATACAATGAAAAGCCTCATTACAGCAGATTAGTATCACCAAGTGATTTTAATTGATCAACACTGGGAAGTCTTTCCCTATCCCTAGTCACTTTCCATATGATCGTCTTCTAGTTCTGATCTGCAGTACAGCTGCATCTATGCCTGCAACAGCCTGAGCAGCCTTACTGTATCCAAGTGTCACATAGAATCCTTAGTAATGTGAGTGCCAATGTTTAGCACCAGCCTATTTAAGATAATCTCAGTTTTCATTCTATTACTTCATTTAGTCAATTTTTATAGAAACAAACAGTGTACTGAATTACAGCAAGAACTGAAAGCATGCTACTGATGTGTTTATCAGGAGCATGCCTCAGGCTCTTAACATTTTAGCTCAGTTAACAAGATGACAAAGAGCAGACGCAGGAGGAATTGAAGAGGGAAGAATTTTAATACAACTTACACAAAACTTATACTGATAGCTGGAAATCAGCAACCCTCAGTGTGAAAATTTTATCATTTTAACTTTCACCAATTTCATAAAAGAGTGCAGCAAGCCTAATTTATTCACAATTCAACATCACTTACTGTCACTGCCACCACTACGCAGCTGCTCTACCCACCCAACTGACCCGCCTAGTTCCTTTCCAAAACCAGAGTGATTTATTGCAGTGTTCCTGGCTTTCTAAATAACCTATGTTATCGGGAATTAATCTATGTCCTTCCAGAACCAGAGTGACTTCCTGCATTGTGCCCCTGGTTTCTATACATACCTCCTACATTATCATGAAACTCAAGGCAAGACACTGCAGCTGGCCTTTCTGTTCAGCTCTCAGAAAGACCAATCAGCCAGCTCGTTTCCTTTCCCTCTGACGTCCTCATGCAGACTTCATAACTGCGTGTAATTAAGCCCAGCATTCCTGTCTGGTTTTGTTACTGGGCTCACAGAAGTACAATGTGTGTTCGTCCCGTGAACAGAGTCGGGGATCAATAGGATGAGTCATATGGCACACAGGACCTTTCCTAATCCTTCCCCGACCCCCTCCACCTCTCCAGACAGTTAATTTTGAATCCTCCAAGGAGATGAGGCCGGTGTAACTGGAAAAGCAGGCTGGTTTCCACACTGTGAGGAGTGAAGTTTGGCTGGGTTCTATTGTCATGGAGAGACCAGGGTATCACTCCCCGCTTAACCCTTCATCTTTGCCCAAATTAGTGGTCAGAGCCAAAAAGACTCCAGGGAGACCACTGCACAGTTTTTAGTAAGAATTTCAAGCCTTGAGTGGTGGTGGTGCACACATATAATCCCAACACTTGGGAGGCAGACAGATCCCTCTTAGTCCAAGGCAACCCAGTCTACAGAGCAAGGTTAGGACTGCCAGAATTGCACTGTGAAACCCTGTCTTTACAAACAAAACAACAACAAACGCAACGACTTCAAGCTATGGCGGACTAAGTGTACTGCTTCTCTGTGTAGGGTGGCTGTAGCCAAAACCCAACTGTCATTCCTTCTCAGAGCTACACACCTGTTCTCTCACAGGTCTCAACGCACCAGCAGGCCAGCCTGGCTACTCAGCAAGTCCCAGGGAATCCTCCTGTCTCTGTCTCACCAAAGTTGGGGTTACAAGCATGCACCACTACACCCACATTTGTTATGTGTGCTTGGTATTAACTCAGATCTTCATCTTTGGATGGCAAGCAATTTGCCAACTGGGCTATCCTTGTGGCCCCAGGTTCATTACTTCTTGGGTCTCTACACACACTATCAAGAGTCCACAGAAAAATATCTAAATCCTTATAACTCCTGAAGGTACCCTTTTAAATTAAACTGAAATTATAATGGGATCCCAAATCTTGACCCTCTAGATTCTTAATACTGCTAAGTTTTCTTTTCTAGTACCCATATGCTGCTTAAATGCATATGCACAAGCATTATAATGTGTGGGGTATAATTCTATGGTTCATTGGAACATAAAAGCTTAAGACTCATGGTAATTCTTAAGCATTTAGCAGAGCATTATTCTGCCTTCCAGAATAACCTTTAAGGGCCCAGCTGAGAGTGGATGCTCACAATAACACTGACTGCAGCACTTGCTCCAGGGTATAGAGCAGAAGAACCCAGGGCTTACTAAGAGCTGCCTCAGTCCTGTCATTCTACCCAGTCACTTCCCAGCTGCAGCCCAGAGCAGGTGACTTATTGTCTTGGCCCATGTCTATTCACTTGTAATGGAAATAACAACAGTACCTAAAAGTCATGGAACAGAAAAGTACTCTGCACAGTACCCAACAACCAACCTAACTCTATCAAACATGTCATAACCATTCTTGCATGATGTATTTGCAGATAGTATTTGTAGATGCTCATCTAGACTGCCAAATAAAACATAGGGCTACTAATAATTTCCACGTTTCCTTGCTGTGTAATAAACAAAGGAGCTAAAAACTTAAAGCCCCTCAATCTCTACCGTCCGTATCCACTTCTCTGCCTCTGACTGAAGGCCTTAAGGCCTTATCTACTATCTATACCATATCTATACCATATCTATACCATATCTACTGTAGACGCTAGTATGTCTTCCTTGCTTGGCACAAAATGGCACACAGGCTGTCATGAAATGTTACAGTTAGTAAATAAATAAATTCCATTTCTGATACCTTCCCACTTCTAATAGCAAGCTAATACCAAGCCTCACATTGTAAACTTAGAAGTATACAGCACACTAAAACCTGGCTTCCACAAAGCACACTGGTATTTATAGCATGACATAAGGCAGAAGGAGGAAAGAAGGGAGGGAGAGAAGTTGGTTTGGGGTCTTAGCCTGAAGTTTCCTGAGCTAATTGTATCTGAAACTCACAAAGTACACAGGAGCCAAGGTCAGAGGAGACCACAGGTTTTAGCACTCTCAGATTCTTTAGCTTTGTAACATTATTGAAGAAAGGAAAAAGAAACATGGATGCTGTCTTGCCTATTCTTAGAGGCAACCACTTTTTTTTCTTTTTGAAGAGTCAACATTATTTGGACAGTCTGTTTTCTACTTCTAAGAAGGTCAACTTCCACTGCTCTGCCACAGACTGAACTGAGGCTTAAATGCCTACAAGATAAAGTCTAGCTCTAATCATTTGCCCTATACATATCAACAAGTACTTTCTGGGGTTAAATCCAAATATAAAAAGAGGTCAATAAACTAGAAATAATCTTCATTATGGCAGTAACTTCTCAAAGAAGAAGATAGCAGGAGAAAATGTGCTCCATGTAACAATAACCCATCTATTACAACATCTATGTAAGTAATTTCCTGAATTTGTCCAAGTGTTAGCCAAAGCCTTACGTCTGTAGATGGCAGTTAATGGAGGAGGAGGAAGAGGACAAGGAGGAGGAGGAAAAGAATCCCATTGTTACTGCAAGAACATGGATACTAATTTAATATTAATACATACCAGTGCCATTTGTTCTACACCAACCTGAGCCCCACTCCCGCAAGGACAGCTAGTTGCTAAAGGTCCTCAGGTGTCTTTCATGTTCTGAGAACTAGCAAGGCTCTGGCATGAACCCTTCCCTGAAGGTCTTTCTTGTAGCTAGGAAAGCATATACAGTGAGTGGAATCTCTAACCTAGAAAGCTATAACCTCCATCAATTAGCCTCATTCTTTTTCCAGGTGCCTACAAATATGGAGAGCTCATCAGGGCCAGAGGCAGGGAGTCAATATACATGAAACTTGACAAAAGAACCATGTAGTAAGAACATTTTGCAGTTCCACCTGTGAGGTCAGCCAACTCTGAGTACTCATGAAATGGGCACTCTGATGCCATCTAGGTATCATAACTACATCTGCAGATGTTTCAAATGCCACCCAGACTCATATTCACTGCTTTTCTGAGGTCTACCTAAGAGGAGACCCTTATATACACATGCTGACTCAAACTAGGACTTATGTTCGGGGCTCGGCCTTAAGTAGGGGTAAGGGTCTGGGGCTCAGGACTCTTAGCTAGAACTACATCTCAGCCTTGGTTCATAACCTCTCTTTTCTGATTCTCTCTGCCTAGCCAGGTTATGCTTCTGCTACTCTCAGATTCAGCCCAGTTACCACCACTCCAGCCCAGGATCTCACAAAGCCAGAACTACAACGCTAGCTAATTCCTTCAATCCTGGGGCGCTTCAGCTGGCATGCACCATTGAGCAAGCCTTACTCAGGTACTCAGGAAGCAACTGGACAGGTAAGTAATTTAGGTCTCCAAAACATTATAGAACTACCATCAACCCAACATGTTCTCCCATTCTCACTTCTCCCCCTTACAATCACTGAAATCTGGTGTATGACCCTTGGACATACTCTGGCCCACACAAGTCATACAGACAATATTGTACTCAGAAGGTGTAACAAGCTATTATTCCTTAATAGGAAGAAACCCGGGGGCTGGAGAGATGGCTCAGTAGTAAAGAGCACTGGCTGCTCTTCCAGAGATCCTGAGTTCAATTCCCAGCAACCACATGGTGGCTCACAACCATCTGTAATGGGATCCGATGTCCTCTTCTGGTGTGTCTGAAGACAGCTATAGTGCACTCACTCACATTAAATAAATAAATCTTCAAAAGAAAAAAATAAAATATATATAAAAAAAAAAATGAAACCCGGGGTTAAGAATTCCACAGCAGATGAGCGGCAGCCACACTTGAGATTTCCATCGCTGTTCAATGCTTAAGCCACAGAAGGCCATGTCATTCCTGCAGCGACTCCGACCACTGCATGGGTATCAAGCTTAAAGAAAGACTAATTCTCTCACCAAATGCAGAATTCTTTTACAACTGTGTTGTCATGTATTAAAGTGCTTCAACCATTGGAAAGAAAAGACTAGTTTAATCCATTCAAACTGTTTTGCATTTTTATATCTCTTTAAAAATCCAAGATAAGAGATTATTATTCCCTCTTAATTCCTGTACAGATTGCACTTTTACTTTTTTGCATCTCTTCTTAATTATATGACATTATCTACATTAATCCTACTCAGAAAGAACTGATAACTTTGGTTACAAAAAATATAGATGGAAACTTTGCATAAATTGCTTAGCAAAAACTTAATCGCATAAAGAGGAGAATTAAAAAGGCTTCAACTGCTATTATGCCACTTATCAGCTTCTCTAAAAGGGTCAGTTGGTATGTTTTAATAAGACTAATTAAATACTTTAACAATGTCATTGAAATTTCCTGAGTCTTTCAATAAATTACTACCTTCCTATAACATGTTTTCACTTATTAATCTCACTTAAAATGCAAAGAACTCTTTAAGAAATGAATTGACACTTAAGAACACCTCTCAGTTAATTCTGATTAAATGGGTTAAAAGCAAAGAATAAAGACCACCAATGACCCCTGACATAATTAAAATTACAGCCTTCTATCACAATGTAGTTAATCCTCTTATCTGAGCATTTTCCATGTTTTTTTTTTTTTCCTTTCAGGTTGTATCTTGTTTAAATACACTGATTTTCCTAGAAAGCATTTTTAAATTTACAAATACAAGTTAAATACTCCGAAGAAGGAAGTTTTAGTTTCACGTTCAGGAACATTGAATGAATTTATGCAAGGCACTGTTGTTGGCTCAAGCAATAAACTAGAACAGTGACTGTACACTAAAAACCTCTCTGTTGTATTGCTCTTGCAACCTTCCAAGAAATCTTACATTCTGTCACAAAATAGAGCAGTGTACTGCCACTACTGTGCCTATTACCAGGCCTTACCAGCAAATCCTCCCGAGGACTATTAGAGTCACGTTGAATTAGTTCTAAGACATAGACTTTTTTTTAAAAAAAGAAAACAGAAGCAATTAAAAAATAAAGCCATAGCCAGACAGATGGTGGCACATGCCTTTAATTCTAGCACTCAGAAGGCATAATCAAGTCTACAGCGTGAGTTCCAAGACAGCAAGGGCGATACAGAGAGATCCTGTCTCAAATCAACTACAAAAGCCATGGTCTAATTACATGGAGAAAAAGCACATGGCCTGTAAATTCCCAAATTTGAACACACTTTTCACATGACCCACTGACAACCTAAGGATGAGCACTTGTTTCTAGCAACACTGTAGTACTGGAACACTACGTAGCAACAAGAAAGGACAAGTTACCAGCAGGTACAACAAAGCCAGTGAATCTTGGGCGTCGCGGTTACGCTCCAGGAGAGGAGCCAGACTCCAGATCCATGCAAGAGTTCATAAGAACACAAGATGCTTAGTGACTGGCAACCAACACAGAACCTGTGTAATGGCACCGTCCCAGTGACAGACTGATCCTGACTCAAAATAAATAAAGTGCACAGATCCCAAGGAATAATCTCTAAGCCCTAGGCATGTGTGCATGCACTCTCCCTTTCAATTATAATAAAATAAAATAACTGGTGTATTTTTTTGTAGAATACATGCCTTCCCCCACCCCCCAAAGGAGATTGTCTTTTTTTTTTTTTTTTTTTAAGATTTATTTATTTCATGTATGTGAGTACACTGTCGCTGTCTTTAGACACACCAGAAGAGGGCATCAGATTTCATTACAGGTGGTTGTGAGCTACCATGTGGTTGCTGGGATTTGAACTCAGGACCTCTGGAAGAGCGGTCAGTGCT